>NC_043701.1:160070232-160188852 GCF_006229205.1 Suricata suricatta
GGCGGCCGGCGGGGCTGGGATTGGGGGTCTGGGCTAGGGGAGGGGTCTGGGGACCGCGGGAGGGGCGGGGGCGGCCGGCGGGGGGCGCTTCCCTCATCCCCCGCCTGACCCCTTGCGCGCTCTGGGGGTCTGGACCCGTGGGGATGGGGGGCGTCTCGGACTGGAGCTTCCCGGACCGCGGGGTGCCGCCGGGGTCGGGAAGTGCCGGGGTCTCCTTGGTGCGGCCCGTTCGGCTCACGCCTCAGGCTAGGCGGCAGGTCTCCGAGCCACCTACTGTGTGTTTCGGCCACGTGTGTCCCCTGGAAGTGGCCGCTAACGCAGGAGTGAATGGCTGTGCGCTAGGCTTTCGGGCAATGAGTGCGTGTGCGACGGCGACCCGATCTCCCCACCACTTTTCTGCTGAGTAACCCCTCTTGCCAGTGTCTGTCTGTCCTGTCGCCCCCAGTCTCCAAGAAGACCCTGAGAGCGAGAAATGTCCCCTCCCCCATTATCACCATCACCCCTGCTCTGTCCCACGTACACTAGCCTGAAGTAGCCACCTATGTGGGAGAGGAGCCCAGAGATCCTTGGAAGGACCCTTTGTCGCTGTGGCTTCCCCAGAGCAGCAGGCGGAGGGGGGGCAAAAATAATTTCTGTCCCCTGCTTTTCCTGGGGAAGAGACTGAGATCCAGGCCGCCTAGCCTTTCCCTTTCAGAGTCTCATTATTTGTGCACTTAGGCATTTACACACCTACTGTATACTAGACATGCACTGGTGCTTGTTGGTAAATGTGAGCGGGGAGTACGGGGAAAGGGGAAACCAAAGAAGGTAGGGACTTGTCTAAGCTTCTCCGAGCCCCTCATTTCTTCCCCCAAGGGGCTTCTGGAACCCCTGAACCATGGTGCTTCCTTGGGAGCAGCTTGGGTGGGCAGAGTTGGCCTGGGACACATACTTCTAAGAAGCAGGTGGGACCACTGATGCTCTACGCAGCTGTTGCCTCCACCTATGACCTCCCCTGCCCCACTGCCCCCACCTTGTGTCTTTGGGGGTTGGACTGGAGGGGTTGCAGTGGTACCAGGAAGCCATTAGGCCAGAAGCAGGACGCAGCACAGCCAAGTTCTACCTACCTCCCCTTTCTCTGTGCCCCATCTGTCCCTGTGCCCCACCTTTTCCCACTCCCAGCCGTAATGCTAACATTGAGCAATGCATAGATGGGAAAACAGAGTCAGAGTACTTATCCCAAGACCTCATCCTCCCTCAGAGAAGGAGACTCCTTGAGCCTATGTGTTACCCACCTCCAGGAATCTGTTCATTGCTGGTTCTTGCACACACGGATATCCAGACAAGGATCGTGTCTTTTAGACCAGAACTTGCCTCTCATGGCACAGAGCTGGCCAGCGTTGTTCTGCAGTTGGTATTTGATGAATGAATAATGAAGAAATTGGCTGAACATTTAGACCTTAGCCCATGAGTGGCTTCCCCAGGAAGATTTGCTTTTTCTCTCCCCACTACCCACCCCCCAACAGATTATAATTACCACTATTTATTGAGCACTTGTATTTGCTAAAGGCTGGACTTGCACTGTCTCTTCTCAACTAAGAGGTGGACCCATCATAAGGGAGACAGGTGAGGTGGGCTCCAGTGCCCACAGCCCAAACCAGCCCTTTTCCTTACTATGCTCTTCTCTCAGGGGCCTACAGGCCACTTGCTGAGTGTCTATCTCCTCAGCTGCCTTGCTTCAAACAGGCAGGATGCTCACCACTTTACCTTCATGCCCTGCACATAGTAGGCCCCAGAAAATGTGTGTGTGTGTGTGTGTGTGTGTGTGTGTGTGTGTGTGAGTGCATGAGTGAATGAATGAATGGAGAGATAGAGAGCAGAGGGTGAGAAGGGCCTTCTCCCTACCAGGGGCCCAGCCCTCTGAAAATAGTCTGATAAGAACAGCACGAAGCAGCACTCAGACAGGATGACAGTCCAGCCCATCCTTAGTGTGCATAGTCCTGGAGCCACAGCCAGAACCACTCTGGGCACCTGCCCTTCTCTAGAGGGAGGATGGAGGCAGAGCATCTGACTCAGGGTCCAGCTCCAGTTCTGGAGCTCCCAGAAGGCTCAGCCTTGAGCTGAGCCTCGATGATCTTAGACCACCCTCCCCCCTCCCCCAGAGGAGACATCCTGGAACCTTAAAGTGTGGATGTCAAGGTTTTAGTACTACCCTTTAACCTCTATCAAGAGGTCTCTCTATAGGAAAGAATTCCTTTGCATTTGGAGAACTCTCCCCCAAACTGAACACCCATCAATTTGGGAGATTCTTCTCGTCTCTCCAAAAGTCTATGGCTTGGGACGGGGATGGGGAAGAGAGCAGATGGGGACACCCTCACATAGGGCGCCAGGTACTGCCCCATCAGCCCCGTGAGTGACAGATGCAAATATTCTGTCGGGGCCCCAGCAGGCCGCTCTGTCCCTCCCTCACTCCCTTGCCCGCTTCCCGGCCAGTTCGCTCCTTCCTTTATCTTATCAAAGCCCCGTAATTACAATTGCTATTTTGTTTCCTCGAATCTGCAATCAGAGCTCCCTGGCCCTGATGAGGGAGCGCCTGTCAACGTGATCGCTGAGTGACAGCCGGCCACCTTTCCTGGCCGCCCCCACACTCCGCAAACACACACACACACACACACACACACACACACACACACACACACACACACACACGCTCGCCTCCAGCAAACGCAAACACAAGCACATACTCCTTGCCAACACGAACAGCCCCTCTCCGCAAACACGCCCTCGCGGAGACCCAAACACACACCTTCAGCCTCCTTCCAAACGCATCCCTCGCCCCCCGGCCCACCATGGGCCCCTCAAATCCACACCAGCCTGCGCGGGCTGCCTAGGTTGAAGGGCCGTGAAGCTCGATCCTACTCGCGCCTCCTGCGCCCGGCGTTCAAAGCGCTGCAGACTCTCCAAGACTCTCCACCGACTGTTCAGATGCAAATCGCCGAGACTGCGTTAAGCACTTCGGGTCCCGCCTGGGAGTCGTTTCCCCTCGCACCCAAAATACAGGGCTGCCTGTCCTCCAGTGGTCTGCAAACCGCGGTGTACGCCTTCATCCTTCGGCACTCCAAGGCCAAAGTGAATTGACAGTACTCCTACTGGGCGCTGAGCTGACAGAAGGGGCATCGAGAAGAGGCGGGGGCGGGGAAGGAGAAAAAACAGTCCCCGACTCCGTCCTCGGGGCGCCCCTTCGGGCCAGGAAACTCCTGGTAGAAGAAGGAGGTGTGGATTGGGTCCCCACTGAGGGCAGGAGTGTGCTAGGTGCTGGCCAGGGCTGCAGGGAGACCTACCCATGAAACAGTCAAGGGTACAGTGAGTGCTCAGCAGCTCCGCGGGCAGTAAATATCGGGGCGGGGCCACGCGCAGCGGGTAGCTGGGTTGATTGGGGAGACTTCCCCCAGAGATGACGACCACAGGCCGAGGACTCTGGAGGTTACAGGCGAGAGAAGGAAGGGAAGGGCTCTAACAGGAACTCTTCTAGCGAAAATCAGTCAAAGAACGAATGAAGTCAGCCTCGGTGACTTACTCCTCGCTTGCTGCCTAGACCTAAGGCGGCCCAGACCACTCACCTAGCCCCCTGCGAGGCGGCTTGGGGAAGCCGCACGGCCACAGGTGGTTTCAACCTCGCCCACCAGAGGGCGCCTGCTGCATTCCCCCTCCCTCACGACCCAGAAAGGTCTAGAGCCTGGTTTCCCCCTACCCCCACAAGGCTGGTTTCTGATGTAAGCACCTCGGTTCTTCTGGAGCGAGAAAGGGGCCTGCGACCCTGATTACTGCAACACAGAAAGAAATCACCTTTCTTTATTCTTAACTTGAAGAAAAAGGGAGGTTAGATCATGAACCTCAGCTCCTCAACAGGAGTGGGGAAATCTACTCAGGGATGTGTCGAAGCGGGATTGCTTTTCGGTGTTGTGGGTCACTCTCTCCAAAGTTTACCTTACCAGCCCCAATACCAGCCCCTTCGGGGTATTTAGAGACCCTTCCCACTTGTTCACTCATTTGCCCAGCAGCCAGCGTGGGAGGGAGTGAACCTGGCCCCACCACCCCACCGGGCACTGTACTCTGTCCATCCTCAGCATGTCTGGCCCCAGGCTGTCTCAGGAGTTAAGCTTTTGTTTGCTTGTTTGTTTGTGGGACATTGAAATACCCAGCCCCCACATCAACACAGCTGCTGAACTGCTGACCCCAGAATCGGTCACATACACACTAACGCTCACACCAGTACCTTTCTCTTCCTGGCATAGCAGCACCCAAACCCCAGAACACCTGATTACAGGCACCAGAGACTGCCCAGACCAGGCGGTGTGCTGGGGGTCAGGAACCCCTCAGCCCAGGAGGTTGAATCCCAGGGGCTCCTCTCTGCCCCCATATGCCAGGCCACCCGGATTCTGGTTTCCCTGTCACCCAATCTGGCCAGCCCCTTCCATCTGGCTCCCGGAATCAGGTTTCTAAGCGCCCAGACCAGCTCAGAGCCTGCAAGACTGGAAGGAGGAACAGAGACTCGCCTCTGCCCTACCCCTCACAGGCCCTCTCAGGGCCTGAGCCCCCGCATGGGGCTAGGGATGCACATTCCTCAGACTGCTTAAGCCCCCTTATCTGCCCCCCTGCCCATCAGCCTAAGTGCTGACAGAGGCCCAGGCCCCTTGTTTGGATGCTGATAACCTCCTGGGATGGCCCTCCCCCACCTGTAGGGACTGAGAATGGGCCTGGTGTTGGGAGGTTCTCTTTTAGTAAGGCAGTTGGGGCCCAGGCCTGGCCTAGCCACTGGGGTCCTAGGGATAGCAGGATCCCACATTTCCTCACCCTCCCCAGGGGCAGGGCCACCCTCGGTGCTGCCACAGTGCCACCTGGTGGTCCCTAGGGGAATGCCACCCCAGCAGGTAAAGAAGCCACACAAATGAGTTGCAAAAAAAAAACCCTCCACATCATTTTATTTCAAC
This sequence comes from Suricata suricatta, assembly GCF_006229205.1. NCBI lineage: Eukaryota > Metazoa > Chordata > Mammalia > Carnivora > Herpestidae > Suricata > Suricata suricatta. Next base: position 160,075,203 of record NC_043701.1, read on the forward strand.
CTTTATCCAAAAATGTAAAAAGTATTAAAAATGTGTAGTCCTGAGCTTCGGGTGCTGACCTCCAATCTCACAGGCAAGTGAGGAGAGAGGGTCAGGAGAGAAGTTCAGAGTTCCTCCCACTCCTGGAGAAAAGGGAAGCCCCAGATATGGCATAAGATTAGAGAAACACCAGGGCCCTTATGAATAGGACCACCCTCTCTCCAAGCGCCAGACTAAGACCCCACCCACCCACCCAACCATCCCTCCTCTTCAACGGAGAAGACACATTTAAATTTCTTGAAATTTGTGCAGGAACATAGTGCATGGCACACATGGCAGGCAGCTAGCTGACCTGAGGAGAGCAAACAAGGGGTCACCATCAAGGCCGTGTTTACCTACTCCTCCTACCCCACCCCAGACCTTGCTGGACACCCCTCCCCCCACTCACCAAGGCTAAGGTCTGCCCCTCTGCTTCTTGGCAGGCAGGATGGGACACAACTCTGTTTCCTCCTCCTCACTCCCTTCTTCACTCTCTTCTTCCTCAGAAACATCATTGCTTATAGTAACTGGTGGATACATAAGCAGTAAAAGAGGAGGTTAAAGCCAGATCCCCTTCATACCACATGTCCTTTATCATGCCCTGTCGTGCCAGGGACTCTGACCTCCCAGTTTATCGTCTAGGTGGAAAGAACCTTAGATACTAAATTAGAGATGACAAAGAGCCAAAGAAGACCACATTAGTGTAGGTGGAGAAGCTGAGACAGGTTTCATGCAGGAGGTAGGCTCAGGTAGGCCAGAAAGTGGAGGGCACATTACACACAGTCTGTATGGGAGCTCCGCTGGGAGATAAGGAGAGGATGGGGAAGGAGCATGGATGGGAGCGGTGGGGAGAGAGACCTGATGACAGAACCCACTCCAGACAAAGGAGAGGACTCTCACCAATCTGGTGCCTCCCAGTGATGCGCACAGGGCCAGAACCTGACTTCAGGCGGAAGGTTACAGGTGGCTGAAGCTGGAAGTCATCCAAACTGAGCTGGAGGAAAGACAAGGATGAAGGCCTGGCCCATCCCATCTTGTGATGAGTCAGTCTTTGGGTCTTCAATTCCTAACCACCACCACTATCACTACCACCACCACTACCACCTCAGCATATGGCCAGGGAACTCACCATGGGTTGGCAGGACAACTTGAGATTGGCCACGGGGACTGCAATCTCCTGGTGGTCATGATTCCTGGCCACGACTTCTACCACATTACACTCATCTTTGGCCCCTTCGGTGAGGCAGAGCTGGAAAGAGTACACAGGGCCTTGGAGTCTCCCCAAGCAAGGACTGACACAAGTGGAGGCATCTGCCCTATGATTTGCCCCACCCCAGTGGTCCCCTGGGAAAGCCGCTCATGTGGGAATTAGGCAGAGGAGGGAACTCCCAGTAAAGGGATTAGGGGGACGGTTGGAGGCCCCCGAGTTGCCTGCTCAGCTCCAGCTATTCACCACCACCACCTTTCCCCGCCCCTCACCATGGTCAAAGCCAGCACATGCTCCGAATCATCTTCTTCCTCTACCTTGAAGGTGAAAGAGCGGGTGTGGCCGGAGAGCTCACAGCCTGGAAGAGGTAACAGTGTGAATGTGCCTGAGTGTGCGTGGGGGGCGTTCCACCAAACCTCTGTCACGTGCAGCCATGGTGTAACCGGCCACTTACGCACTCACTTCTCGGGAACACCTGGCGCGCTCTGCCCTGGGCCCCGCCCGGCACATCGCGGGCAGCGGTCGCGCCACCCACTCCTGCTCGGACTGCAGCACGCACGGGGCCCTCTCCGCCTCAACCCACGTCGTGTACTCATCTGCATTCCTGTTCAGCCCTGCCCCTGACCGCCCTAGCACCACCCTCGTCCCCTCCTTTCCTCAATACCGAAGAAAAAACTGTCCACAGTGACCGGAGCCGGGACCCGCAGACCCCCGACCCCTCCGGCCCGGGCTCGACTCTCCTGACTCAGGAACGCTAAGGCGGCGGCGGCGCCGGCGGCCATGCTGCTAGGGCCGTCTGTAAACTCCGCCCCCGACACGTCTAAAGCGGGGGACTCACGGCGGGTTCCGGCCCCGCCCATTAAAGGAGCCGCTGGCACTTGAAAGAAGGGACGGAGAGGTGACCGGTCCAAAGGCTTCCCCTCCCGGCGAGCCCGCGGCCTCCGGTCAGACCTGTGTCGGGACTGCAGGGAAGTATCACAGAAGCATGGATTTCTTAATGTTAACGTCCCTCCGCACTTCCATAAAAACGGTTCTATTAGGGCGGCTCCTGCCTCCATTTTCTCTAGCTTCTCACGCCCCTCTGCTGTCTCCACGCCCCCAAACGTGGAGCAAGTTTTTCGTTAAAGCGTGAAAAGATATAAAAATGGAAACCTTTCCAAGTCCCCTAGTAAAGTCGAGTTTCAGGGCATTTTTCTCATAAAAGCAAAGTTAATACGCTACTTGCCTTTCCTCCAACAAGAGAGGTGAGGCTCCTGAAGGAAGACTTTTCACCCCATGGGTATTTTCTCCTGGAACCATGGAACCAATCGGCCCCGGTCCCGGGATGCTTCTATGCTTCCTGCTCTAACACCCTGAACCTAACGATCTAGAAGGCTTATTTTTAGAGCTTAATATGCTGGCTGGAGGCTGGCGCTTGCTAGCAAAGGATGTTAGGCTTCGATGTGCAGCTAGCGGCTACTTCTGGCAAACACACTTTGGAGCTTCTAATTACCCATCAGCCCAGAACATCTTTCCACCTTAAGAGTACCGAGTCCCGGCCGTAGACCTTTCTTCAGATTGTGTCTCCCTCTCTCTCTGACCCTCCCCTGTTCACGCTGTCTCGATCTCTCTCAAAAATAAAGCATTAAAAAAAAAAAAAAAGAGTACTGAGTCCCATAATTTGGGCAACTCCTCCACCACTACCTCTCATCTGACCAAAGAGTCAGGCAAACTGCGTTCCTTATCCTACTAGATGTTGGGAACTCATTCAAACTAGTGGCCATAAGTCACACCTAGGATAGAACTGTGGGAGAAGGGTGGCTTGGGCAAGAACCAGTCTTCCTTTTTTACCTTGCCAAGAGGACAACCTGGAAGGAAAAGTCTTTTACTGGAGATAGAAATGGGAAGGTGCAGCCCCTAACTTGGAATGGCTATGAAAGATGCTTGTGAGACATGAAAGGCATGAGAAAAGGTACAGGGCAGAAACAGGAAGTAGGTTTACAAAGTACACCACCACACACATTCACTTCAAGTTTTATTTTGCCTCTTGCATGGTCTTCAGATAGTTTTACAGTTCGTTTTCTACAGAAACTGTGATCTAAACAATCAATGAAATGTCATTCCAACCTTAATAAATATTCATAACCATAGAAGAGAGCATAGCACTTTACCATCCTAGAGTGATGAAGGTACAGGCCTGGACATCTGTTTCATGGTTAGCATCTGTGACCAGACCAGCCAAAATGATGATTATAAGCCAAGATAAAAACCACAAGCAAACTTGCTAAAAATCCTGATTCCATAGATTGACACTGAAATCCTCCAAATAAATTCCAGAATTGTCCACTAGAGTACAGAATGTACTTTAAGAGAAAACCAAGTGACATTAAGCTGTTTTAAGCAGTATCTTGTAGAGATCTTCCTTTCCCCTTAGCCTTCTATCAGTTAAAGGTTTCTACCCTGAAATAAAGAGGCCCTCTGCCTCCTCTCCATTCATCTTAACAACTCAGTGCACACTCACAGGCCCTGGCTTAAAGTCACTAAGTACCACTAGGTACAATGCTTTATGATTCAAAGCCCATACTGATGGAACTTCTTCGGGAAGGAAAATGCCGTTTCCTTGCCCTTCCAACCTCAGCTCAAATTAAAACAGCTGATAACAAAACTGCATGGAAGCAAGATAACAAAATACTGTTAGGAATCCATGGAGAAATCAGCCAGCCATGATGAAAAAAATGAATCCTGCAGAGATTACCTGCTAACCTCATGCTCAGAAACCCTAAAAACACCAAATCTAAATTAAAATAGATGGAGCTTTCAGAATCTGTGGTTTAAAAAAAAAAAGGGTAATCTTACGTCATTGGTTAAAGTGTGCTCAATGTTTCTTTTAAAAATTAGATTACAAACATGCAAGAATTAAAGACTCTGATTTAATAAAACCAGTTGTAACAGGTCTTGAAATTAAAGGACAACTGATCTCCGGGCAAATGGGACCAGTATAGTCCCTGAACCCTATCTGATGTCAAAACTAACATTTCACATGCTGACCTGCAATGAGGTTAATTTCCAGAAGTGACTACACTTTGCAAGACTGAGTCCCATGAAATTAGGCTCTCATACCCAAAGTGGTCATGGCCAAGCCCTAGGTGGGAGGCACTTTAAAACAGTAAGACTTAAAAAAAAAAAAAAAAAAAAAGACAAAAGTAATGAAAATTTACCTTCCACTGATTTACATTATTCAAAGTGCGCCATCCTGAACCACACCCTTTTTCAAAAGGAAAAAATATTACAAAAACAGTGAACACAAAGGATAGTCAGGTTACAGCTAGTTTATATACAAAAAAATTTACAAGTCTGCCATTTTTAGGTTTTTGCCACAAATAACTGCACATTTGTCCCTACAAAGCACAACATGCCTGAACCAATGGTCACTACAAGAGACAACTGGCCATGGCTTTACAAAGAGCAGAAAACTGCCCCAAATTAAAATCATTTATTCCGCTTAAACTATGCCACAACCATCCCACTTGGAATCTCTACCCTGAAGCCTCTGAAACCCACTAAATCTCTCTCATCTCTGCTATGTCTCCAAAGAACGAAAGACATTTCATCCAGTTAAGTCAAGGATGACAAATGATTCTGATTACTCTTAGGTAAGAAATGCAACCACGCTGGATGCAGAACACCGTGCTGACTACTACATTTATTCAAGATCCCCTCCCTATAAGCCCACGTAAGAGGTCTTTGCACCTAACACAAGACCCAAAAAGGAGGCCCACATCTGTTTCAGACAAGATCTGCATCAATACTATCTTCCAACCAGTGAGTAATCTGAAAGTGTGATGGGTGAGTTTTACATAGTCTTCGTTTCCAATCCCAATTGGCTGATTTTTTACCATTCCAGAGGCTGAACTGTATGAAGACCCCAACCACCACCCTCCAGGTGAAGTTCAGAGACTTTCGGACAGTTCATAGTGCCAACAAATTTCACAGGCTCCGACCAAGTATAACCACATCCTTTGGAAATCCTTCCATTTTTGCAATTTCAAAACAGCCTAACTTGCTGTAAAATTCCAGAATTCTTTTATCATCTGGTCTCACTTCACAGAAAGCCCCTCGGGAGCCTAGAAATAAAACAAATATTCAAAATGTAAATGTCAACTGGAATTATGGATAGGAATTATGATGAATCTTTAATATATTTCAAATAGGTGACAGTAGGACCTTATCTATAACAATCCTTAAACTTCATAACACGATTTTTAAAATTCAGATAGAACATTCAACGAATATTAGTACTCATCAATACTGAATACTGCAGGGGCGACTATCTTAAATTACAGGTATGTTAACTAGCTTGAATGTGGTAATTACTCACAATGTATTTCATATCATCTAACTGTACGCCTTAAATATAGTTAATTCTCAAAAAAATACCTCCATTAAAAAAATTCAACTGTCAGTGAAACTCTTCCCCAGAAAACCTTTTGGGGAAGAGGATGTAATAAGAAACCCCAATGCAAAAAATACCTCTGTTTAATGTTTTAATATAAAGTACCTTTGAAGAGCCCACAGGGCAAAGGCCACGTCTTTGTCACAGCCAATATAACCAGAATACGTTGTATATTCTAAGACATACCTCATATACCTGCATGATTCAGTTCCAAGCACAACACTGAGAATCTTCAAAGACAATTGTTTATTCCACAAGAGGGATTCCACTAACTCAAATGACACAAAGATGCAACAGGAAGTGCATTCCCATGTATCAACAACCCTCTAAGTAAGTCTCAAACAAGCTGTCCATTTTTGTATTGCCCAAGGGCTAAAAATAGTTTTGCACATTTTTTTAAAGGCTGCGTTAAAAAAAAAAAAAGTACATAGGGGCGACAGACTGGTTCACTATCATAGAGCATGCGGACTTTTCATCTTGGGGTCATTAGTTTAAGCCCCACATCGGGCACAGAGGTTCCTTTAAAAAAATTAGGAGCATCTGGCTCTTGATTTTGGGTCAGGTCATGATCTCACTGTTCAAGTTCAAGACCTGCATCAGGCTCTGTGCTGGCAACATGAAGCCTACTTGGGATTCTCTATCCCTCTCTCTGCCCCACCCCATGGTTGCCCCCGATCTCTAAATAAATAAATATATTTGAAAAATTAATGTGGGGGGGGGGCACCTGGGTGGCTCAGTCAGCTAGGCGTCTGACTTCAGCTCAGATCATAATCTCACAGTTCATAGGCTAGAGCCCTGTGTCGGGTTCTGTGCTGATAGGTCAGAGCCTGAAGCCTGCTTCAGATTCCATGTCTCCCTCCCTCCTTCTCTCTCTCTCTTTGCCCCTTCCCTGCTCATTCTTCCTAAGAGATATAAATATTTAAAAGTTTTTCAAAAAAAGATTAATGTATGGAATTTATAAAAGAATATGCAGGGGCGCCTGGGTGGCTCAGTCAGTTGAGCATCTGACTTCGGCTCAGGTCATGATGTCATGGTTTGTGAGTTCGAGCCCCGTCAGTCAGGCTCTGTGCTGACAGCTCAGAGCCTAGAGCCTGCTTCAGATTCTGTGTCTCCTCCTCTCTCTGCCCCTTCCCCACTTGTGCTCTCTCTCTATCCCTCAAAAACAAATAAATGTAAAAAAAAATTTTTAAATATGTAATTAAAAACTTTATGTGGTCACTGGAGTATACAATATTATCTAGCCATTTACAGAAAAAATCCTCATGCCACTAATATAAAGCAAAGTTATTTCTGAAGATTTAGTTTAGAGAACACTCAAAAGAATTTGGCAGCTTGCAGTGCCTCTGTGGCTTAGTAGGTTAAGCATCCAACTCCATTTCAGCTCAGGTCACAATCTGTTTTTGACAGTGAGGTTCACGTCGGCCTCCACACCAAGAGCACCAGAACCTGCTTGGGATCCAATCTCTTCTCTCTGCCCCTCACTTGCTCACCTGTATACTCTCCTTCTCTCAAAATAAATAAACTTAAAAAAAAAAAAAAGACAACTCTGCATTACTTTTTTTCCCCCCAGTAGGCTTTACACCCAGCGAGGAGCCCAGCACCAGGCTTGAATTCACAATCCTAGGATCAAGACCTGAGATGAGCTCAAGAGCTGGACGCTTAACTGATGGAGTCACCCAGGCGCCAAGCAACTGTGCATTCCTAAATGAAGCTTCCTTTGAAGGTTCATTTAATTTTCAATTATCACAGTGAATCTCCTGGCAAAATAAATTTAACTTCATGTGTTCACTTCTCATTTAAATGGGGCTCAAAATAAGCATTCATAGTGCAAAAGAGCAGCATTTTCCAATGAGTAATACATGTGCAACTCTTACACCACTAATTAATCAGAAGCCAACCATACATGCTGGGGAAGGGAATGCAAGTTCACTGTAATTCACTTCTTTCTTTTTATCCTGTCCCCACCAAGCCTAACCACCACCAGCAGCTACACGAATATGTACTTACCATTAGCCTTCAGTGAAGACAGGAGGCAAGCCATCATGCTTTTAGCTACACTTGGGTCAGTTACTTTTTTGTGAATATCCATCTTTATCAGAGAAGGGAAGTTAGCAAGGAAAGTTTCTGGCAATACTTCCTGCTCTTCATGGAAGCTCAACATTATTTTCTGTAAAAATTTAAAAGAATCTCCTGACTCTCAGTAACTCATTATACATCTATACCCCAACCACAGAACCCAGCAATAGGAAAAGGAAAGCAACATTCAGTAACTCTTCCAGTCATTAGTCATTATGTACTTATGAGATTAAGAATTAATTAGCTTATAACTCTAGCTGAGGCATTTTCACTTTTAAAACCATTTGTCTGAGTGTAATGTGGTATCCTGAATTATCCTGGGACAGAAAAGGACGTTAATGGAAAAACAAGTGAATAAACTGTGGAGTTTATAGTAGTGCACCAAAGCTGGTTTCTTAAGACTTGGACATATGTAAAAAATGGGTGAGGGGTAACATAGGAATTCTGTATTATCTTTGTTAAATGTAAAAATATTCAAAATTTTTTAAATGTATTAAGTTTGTACTGCTTGCACAAAATGTGAATGCAAAAAAGGTTATAGTAGACATGCTGATCATTCTTTGTATGTTTCTATGCTGAAAACTGCCAACTGTCAGATATGAAACAGTAATGCATCAATAGCTCCATCACCAGCATGCAATAGTTAACATCTATGTAATTATGAATAAGTGAGGCCACTCCACTCCAGCCTCTTATTACAGAGCCATCTGGCTACAGAAGGTAAAAAATAGTAACAAACTCTGGAGAGAATAGAAGTACCCTGGCATGGGAGAGAGAAGAATTTCAGAAAAGGGTAAGAACAACAACATGGAGGAAAAAAGACAACTGTCACAAATTTATCTAAAAGAGTCCACATGTCTATCTAAAAGTATTTACCGAGCATAAGCACGATCAAGAAGGAATTTTTTAAATGCATATTCTATAAAATAAAATGCATATGCTGATGCATAAATCAAAATAATCATAAATTATAGAGAAAAAATTCACTGAAGTTGGGACAGGGCACACATATGACAAGAAGTGCTCCTATCTGTAAACAGACTCTCAAGGCAGCTCTATTATTGTTTTTTATTACAATGAGAAATACATTACTGAGAAGGCAAGTGAGCCCCCTACAACCAAGCAAATGAAAGATTTTAATTAACTTGCCAAGCACCCAAAGAAGAGGCCATTTAAGTTTGGTACTTGACAACAGGGTAGGGGCAAAAAAAATTTCTTTATCTATATTGTTTTTACTGGAGTATTATAACAACACCTCCCCGACCCCCGCCCCCGAAAAAACCACCTCTTAATGCTGAGGAAACAATGGAAAAGGTCATGCTTAAGAATAAGTAATGAAGTGCCTGAGTGGCTCAGTCGGTTAAGCGTCTGACTCTGGCTCAGGTCACCATCTCGCAAGCTTGTGAGTTCAAGCCCTATGTCAGGCTCTGTGCTGACAGCTCGGAGCCTGGAGCCTGCTTCAGATTCTTTGTCTCCCTCTCTCTCTGCCCCTTCCCTGCTCGTGCTCTGTCCTTCAAAAATAAGTAGACATTATAAAAACAAAGAGTAAGTAGGAAGAGAGGTGCCTGAGTGGCTTAGTCAGTTAAGCAGGCCAACATCATCTCACAGTTCCTGAGTTTGAGCCTTGCATTGGGAGACTGTTTGGGATTCTGTCTCTCCTTCTCTCTGCCTCGTTCCAACTTGTGCTCTCTCAGAATAAATAAAAATTAAAAATTAAAAAAAAAAGAATAAGCAGTAAAAATTCTTTTCTGTAGAAAATTTAGAAAGCAATGACATTTTTTGAGAGCACATGGGCGTGCACGCGCGCGCACACACACACACACACACACACACACGGGAAGAACAGAGGGATAGAGAAAATCTTAAACAGGCTCCATACTCAGTGTGGAGTCTGACAAGTGGCTGGATCCCATGACCTTGGGACCATGACCTGAAATCAAGAGCTGGACGCTCAACTGACTGAGCCACCTAGGTGCCTATTGAAAAGTACTGAAATGTATCTGCTTACTTTATCTTAGTTAAGTACTTTAAGAAAAACTACTGTAGTATATTTCTAAACCTATTACCTCAGCCTCGGAGAGTTCTTTGTCACCATTTGGCTTGGTATACTTCTCCTGCATGAAGGGGATCCAGGAAATTTTACATTTTTTAATGAAGGGGGTCACATCTACAGTGCCCAAGGCATAACCACATATGCCATCTTCATCTTCTAAGACAAAACAGTAATCCAGGCTAAGGGAAAGCAGCCCTCCTACTAACCTGCTCAGAAGAAAAGAGGGCAGAATGAGTTTTTAACACAAAACTTTAGACTTCAGTGCCATAAGGCCTTAATGTACTTGAATGGCAACCTATGGAAACTACATTTCGTGTAAAAAAAAAAAAACACATTAATATTCAAATTTTATTAAAACTAAAGTGGAATTTCTAGAAAACTTTATTTCTAGTCATCACCTCCCCTTAACCTGATAAACCTGGCTATGAAATGTTACTCCCAAATCCAACAAATCCAAATACTTCATCACATACTTGTCTCCAATAAGGTCAGGCTGACTTTGAAAAGGTAAACCCACTCCATCGTCATACATTTCTCTGCAAATCTTGTACACGGAAGCCTGAAAATATAATCTAGTTAAGCAACACATCGAGAAAAATCGCAACAGAATTTAACAATAGGACTCAAGTGAGTCAGACTGAACTCCCAGGACAAGCAATAACAAAATGCCTTGCCTATCATAAATATCCCCTCTGCTTTGTTAAATATTTACTCATTGAATATACTTGTACAATCAGTTGAAAACAGCATGTTATAGTAAACACTGAGAATTGTTTCAAAGGAGAGGTTTTAGGCAGTTTAGTGGATTCAAAATGCTGTAAACTACACTATTGAGCCTCTCAGTTTTGTATACATCCAAAATTTTTTAAATAGGTCAATGGTCTTTAAACAGGCTGTTTTCTGTAACTGATGGTCAATAGCCAGTATATACTTCACAACTGAAAATTATAAAATACTAGTAATTTATTAGAGAAAATCAGCCAAGGACTACATACCATTTGGACATACTCTAAATACATTTCAACTGATTTTCGTAAAAAAGGACTTAAGCGACTTAGCTCAAAATGTTATGAGCCTAACTTCCTTTTTAGGTTGGTTCTCCCTTAAATATTAACCCTCGTGTGTTCAACGTTTCAGTTAACTTTCTCCACCTAAGGCTCCTATTTGAAAGTACTGAACATATTCTTTTAACCGAGGAGTTCAAAGGAAACTTGTATCATAACCATACACCAAGTTGGTAGGTAGACAATTACCTCATCTTTAGGAAAATATGGTCTGATAGTATAAACTTTGGAGGTAGGAGTCAGTGGGGGTGGTTGAAAAAAGAGATCATTTGCCCCATCAATTGGCAGCAAACGCTGTGGGAAGAAACAAAAGGAGATGGATTAGCTTTGGGAAGATATTCATTTCTTTAAATGGGTGTGCACTGCAGATTACCAACTTAACATTAACTGGCTACTGCAGGCAGACCTAAAGAAGAGGGGTGCACTATGCTCTACTAAAATAAATACCTCTTTGCTGGGGGAAGGGGGTGCTTCTGAATAGAAATTACCCAAATGGAGTTACATAGCTTTAGTGGCATATTAATGGGGATTTAAACTTACAGTAAAAACAAACAAAAATAAAAACAAACAAAAAAATCTATTCCAGTATCACAAATCTTTTTTTTTTTTTTTTTTTTTTTTTTTTTTTTTAACCAATCTCATATAGACCATCTCTGTACTAAAAGATGGCAGAACAGAATGTCAGGAGGAGAGGTTTGGTCTGAAGAGGGTTATCTGTCCAGGAGACGCTTTATTCCCAAAGCAATGCGCTTCAGTTTGCTGTGCGCAGCAGAGCACCTGTTGGGGGGAGAAAAGTAGAGCACCTGAAAAGTCCATGAACAAATTCCAAACCAAAAATGTTTCTTATTTTGTTCAAATGTTCATTAACAGATGTTCTTTCGAATACAAGTTTTATTTGTAAAATAACTGGGAAAGTATCCAAAAGCCCTTTCATCATTCATTTGTATAATTATTCATCCTTTTTGCTCATGGAGTTTCCACTGGCAGACAAGCATGCGCGCATTGTGCATTGCGGGCGCAGATTAAAATGGTGTGCGACCTGCAAAGAAACAATGTGAAGTGTATACCTAGAGCCGCTGCGCTTCGCAGGCGCGGGGGGAATTGGCAGCATCTCCTTCAGAAATTACTGTGAAAGAGGAGGAAAATTTGATTTAAAATCCAGCTATGTAACTAAATTGAATTTGGGACTAGAAAGCCTTCGGCAGACCAATCCTTCCAGCCATCTGATGCGCAACATAAGGTTTCTCATAAAACAAAGAAAATGTCAATTCAGTTGTGAATTCATATTGATACCTGGAACTCTCCTGCTAGACCACCTCTAAAGGCCCAGGGTTCTTGGTCTCCAATTAAGAACTGTGCTGAAGAATGACTACGACACCCTGTTGAGATCAGATCCAAGCGGAGAACGTTACGAGAAAGGGGATTTCCTGGGGTCTCAAATGTCCAACAAACTAACAAACACTTTGTGGAAATAGCTCTCTAACAATAATAATCCAGGGTATCAGGAAAAGGCTGTGATAATAGTTTTTTAAAATTTGTGATGGAATTTTAATACTGATGTTTTTTTCCTCTGATTCACGAAAAATCACTTCTAAGAATTCTCTTCTTTAATTATTGGAAGAAAAAAATCAAAGTTTGTCTAGGTCAAGTTTGTAATATTCCCTATACACAGCTTTAAAAATCAAGCCAGCTGTTTGCTCTGTAGTAAAATCACAGTAATTCTAAAAGTGAAATGAATGAGACAGATAATGAGACATTTTATTATCACAGCCCATGAAGGAATTAAACCTGTCTGAAGTCACATTTTACATTATGAGGAAGGGTACAGGAAGGGACAAAGGGGAAGGGGGGGGAGGATTAATCTTGTCAGAAAACTAAGGTCAGCAGAATAAACAAATTGTTCAGTAAGTTGATGACAAAACACAATGAAAACTTTATTTTTTCTAACAAGGACAATCCAATTTAGATGTGGCTAACAGTAACAGCAGTCAGACAAATTCCGAACACTAAGGAGAGCCCACTGATGCTCCTAATTTATCCAGAGCTAAGACATACTTTTCTTAAAAGTATGATAGTACTGGGCTCCTCTGATGGACCATTATAATTTTTGCAATGCACACAGGCATGGAGTAACAGAATTTGAGGTCCAGAAGTCAGCATTAAGATCACCACATAACCAACTTCCGAGGCAATAAAGAAAGCTAACAAGAAATAGTTAAAAGCAAGTATTTGGAGGCCAAATCAAAATCACCTGCCTAGTCTTCTGACAAGATAAAGCAGCGCAATATAGTTCTTTTCCATTTGAAGACAGCATTCTACCTCCTGTTCAAGTTAACAGTCTCATCAGTACAAGATATAATGTGCTAGTCAGACAGTCCCAAAGCAAACCAATTTTTTTATTCACAATTCAGGCCCATTAAGAGATTATATCCAGGTTTGTCATTTTTTCAGGGTAGGGGTACTTTAAGAAAACATACATAGTATGTAAATTTGTAAAAGAAATATGAAATAGGGTCAAAATTTAGGCTGAGAGAACCTGCCCCATTCCATAGCTCAGTGTAAATTTACACTGCAGGAAAAACTATACTCTCAAACTTTAACATCAGCCAATTTCCCCTACCCCCCACTTTGAGACTACAACATAACTAGCACTTCCAACTATTACAATAAAAAGCTGCATGTACGAAGAGCTGTATAAATGAAAACATGGTTAATGCCTCAGTCGCTGCGCAAACGTGACTTCAGTTCATGCCTACTGCCCTTAAATCTGAGCTACCTCACATATAGACCTTTCAATTTAAACTAATTAATCATGACGCGCTGTGAACATCTGCCGCTGTCCATCCAATAGTAGTAGACACTTGTGCTGAGGATTCTCCCATCTGTACACAATGGGGAAGAAGATAATAGAAGTCGTTAGTAATCAAAAGTACTGCATAGCCACATTCTTTAAAGGACTGAATGCCAGCTGGACTGGAGAGAGAAGGAAAACAAAGGGCTCTAATCAGTAACTCCCTGATATTACTATAGATCCATGAAAATACTCTCCTTGTTGTGAGCTTTGTGTAAAGCTATGTGGATGCCAAGATAATTATTTAAAACTTCTAAGATGCTCTGAACTTGAGATGTACAATAGCTACCTACACAATTTGGGAAAGCTGCCCATGTAATTGCACAATACAGAAGTAAAATCTGAAAGTAAAAATAAATGATACTGTATATTATCAAGAATTAAATTTTTAATAAATCTTGAATTTAAAAATGAGTATCAAATGTTTTAAGTAATACTTTCCCCCAAGCTCAAGAATCCAGATTTCATGTTGGAAACAAGATTTAAATCCCTGTGAGAGGGGCACCTGGGTGGCTCAGTCAGTTAAGCATCCGGCTTCGGCTCAGGTCATGATCTCACGGTTCATGGGTTCGAGCCCTGCGTTGGGCTCTGTGCTGACAGCTAGCTCAGAGCCTGGAGCCTGCTTCAGATTCTGTGTCTCCCTCCCTCTCTGACCCTCCCCTGCTCACACTATCTCTCTGTCTCTCAAAAATAAATAAAAGACATTAAAAAAAATTTTTGTAATAAAATAAATCCCTGTGAGAAACTATAACCCCTTGGCCAGAAGCCTGGAAAGCAAATGCTGTCATCCAATAACCAATGTAGAGGTATTTCCTGAGCCTAAAGGCAGGTATCACAGAAAAAAGGTGCCTTGGAACCTTTTAACAAGAGGTCAAAATTCTTCTAGGGCTGCCTGGACAGCTCAGTCAGTTAAGCATCCAACTCTTGGTTTCAGCTCAGGTCATGATCTCATGGTTCATGAATTCAAGCCCCACACTGTCAGCACGGAGCCCACTTAGGATTTTCTCCTCCTCTCTCTCTGCCCGCCTCCTGTCCTTGCACACACAAGTGCGTGGACGCTTGCTCTCTCTCAAAATAAACTTAAAAAAAAATTCTTCCACCTGTTGTGCTATACATACACACATATATATGTATATGTATATATGTATAAACCCAAAGTTCTGTATTTTCAAATTAACAGAGACTCTACATTTTGGCTGCTAACTAGCTGCGTCATAGGAAAGCTATCATTAATATTTTAAAAGTCTAAAAGTATGTAGGCAGAAAGTAAAAAAAAATCTCGCTGCTACTACTCCTTAATCTCAGCTCACAGTGTTTCACACAACTATTTCACAACCAAGACCAGATAACCCATCACAGTGTTTGTGACTACTATGAAAACTGACATGTCAGTCAGCCTTGCTGCCTGCTGTGTGCTGTATGTACATCCATTACATATTCCTTATAGCTGGATTGAAAACCTGGAAATGAAATGAGGTCCCTGGAGAAACTTGGCCATGCTGGTGCTTTTTACCAAGTTTGAGATTTTCCAAAAAAATCAATTTTCAAAACAAACATATAGAAGTCTATTTAATGAAGAAGAGAGTTTTTAAGGGATTGCAATTTTCATCCCCTGCTAAAACCAATTACTTGGTAGAGGAATAAAGAGATGTGAAATAATACCAAGTAGCACCAGAATAGCCTACCACTAAAGCTCGCATGCGCACAGGGCTGGGAGGATGGCTTCCTCTTGCCAGGCCCCTTAGGTCATTTCAGCAATTGTTCTGTTAAACACAGCATTAACGTTATCAAGACCCAGCAAGCAGCAGAGAGCTTACACAGTCACAATTCATAGTGTCTCATCTCCAAATCAGATCAAAGTGGTATACAGGGTTCCATCCAGGAAGCATTCAGTCAGAGCAAGTTAAAGTCAGTACTTTCTAACACATTTTCAAGATATTTATGTTGAATTAGCCCAAGGGAGAAAAATCAATGTGCTTGATGTATTTACTGAGACTTGCACCTCAAGTCAGCCAACAATGGCTACACCTTTGTAAGAAATCTAAGCAAAGAATTCAAACAGAGTTGGAATTTCACCAGTTTCCTAAATATTTTTCTCCCTGTGGGATAATCTTTTTTTTTCTTTTTTAAGAGACAACATATCTGAGGAAAAGAGATTATTCCTGGTGCACCTACCTAACCACTGTACAAAAGACTTCACCATAGACATTATACTCTTGATATCCCAAACATAGGAGTACATGTCATAAAGGATTGTCCTGTTGGCACAATTGGAGAGTCGAGTGAACATTCCCATCACCAGTCCACACATCTCCTCAAACTTGGCTGCTCGTGATCGCCATTCTTCAATCTATTGAGGATCAATAAAAATATGACTCAAAAACTGCAAGCGTAACAAAATAAACTGCTTATGTTATCAGGTCCCTGCAATTTATCCTAAACATTAAAGCATCACTGGGCTTAAACTCTTTAGATAAGCAATAAAAGTCTGTGTCTCCCCAAACTGACAAATATTTCTGAAATAATCAACTGTCTTTTCTTCATTTTTTCACTGTAAAGTCAAACTATGGAACTCTATGGACCAGAATCAGCAGTCCACAACTACTTTACAGAGCATATTCTAAAATGTGGTCAATTTTCTGCTAGTTATCAATAGAGTAATTTAAAACGTCATATCATCAGTATGGGGAAGCACCCAGGCTAGAGAAGCATATAAATCAAGCATACTCACTTTTTCGGAGTCCTTTCCTTTGCAATTGACACTGACAACACTGCTATTTGCTCGAAGCCACTGGAATTCCCGTAACATCTGTGCTCCTTTGGGTCCATGCTCATAAGGAAGGTAGAATAGGTCAGCAAGCAACTGCAAATCCTCTAAAGTCACTGGTTCCACAGTATACAAAGGCTTTTCATTTGGACCTGGCACAAACTGTTCCTTGTTGGTCTGTTCATCAGTCTGCATGGGGGCAATATCACCAATGCAGTCTTCCTGCATAGACATCTCTGGGGATTTTGATTCAGCTATACTCTCTTTATCTGTGTCCATTGGTTTCAATTCCTCAGACATTTTAGCTTCAACAATTTCAGTGAGTATTTGATTGTCACTCTTGTGGTCTGTCTCTTCTTGTTTTTCCACTACCATGTCCATAGGTTCCTCATCTGGTTGTTTCTTTTCTTCTTCCTTGGTCAGAGCTGTAGACTCACCACTCAAGGCTGCTCCCTGGCTCATAATGGGCTCCTGGTAAACTGTTGTGACTACAGTTGTGGCATTTAAAGAGGGTGCTGCAACTAAGGGAGTTCCATCAACTACACTTGCTTTAGCTCCACTGTGTGCAACTTGCCTACCTACAAAAACAAATTGCCACAAAGATAATCAAAATTAGAAACAGAATAGATCAGATCTAAAGAAATGTTTTCTTATTATACCTCTAACCTCAATTTGAGATTCCAAATATTAAGCCCTGAGAAGAGTACAATTCCTCTAAACCACTAGGGAGGTGGGAAGGGAAAAGAGGAAAGAAACAAATAATAAACATCCCTTAAATATGCCAACATGTTATTATCTTCTCTTTTGAAGATTTAGATCTAAAAATAATTATTTCAAAAAAGACATTTTTAAAACAAATTAGCATTCCATCAAGATAAAAGCTACCTCAGACCAAAAGTTAAGATTTTAAAAACCTTATTTCTCTAGATTTTACTTTGTTTTGTGGGCCTCTGATAGAAACATCATAAATGTTCTTTATGATTTAACCATGTGATCCAAACCCCCCTTACAACAAAGGGCCAAACTCACTGCTATACTGATGAGGTACACCAAACTCCTGCAACCACTCTGTTAAAGCTAACTTGAGAGCCATCTGTGGACTATAGAGCACATCAGTTTCAATATCTTCATCACTGCCTTCATTTTCTAACTTTATCTGGATCGATACAGTACTGTCTTCACTGTCAGCTGTGGGGAAGAAGAAACACAAAAAATGGTTTTGATTACAAAAGCCTCCTGACAAATGAGAGGGCCAAATGCAAAAACACCGGTTGTTACAGTACAACTAGAGAAATAAGGAACAGGAACAAACCTTAAACATAAAAATGCACGCATAACCAAGACCCTTAACTGAACCACTTCACCTAGAAGTCATCTAAATAAATTGCTTAACAGCTAGGTGGCTCAGCTAGTTAAGCGTCTGAACTTCAGCTTAGGTCATCATCTAACAGTTCCCGAGTTTGAGCCCTACATTGGACTCTGCACTGACTGTGGAGCCTGCTTGGGATATATTCATTCATTCATTCATTCATTCTCTCTCTCTCTCTCCCCCGCTCCTCCCCTGATCACACTCTCCCTCTCTCTCTCTCTCTGAAAATAAGCTTAAAAAAAAAAAAGCTTTAAATACATTGCTTAATGTAAAATCCCAAATGAAATACAAAACTCTAATTTCAGGGGCTCCTGGGTGGCTCCGTTGGCTGAGGATCTGACTCTGGATTTCAGCTCTAATCATGATATCAGGGTCGTGGGACTGAGGCCAGTGTCAAGCTTCCCCACTGAGCATGGAGTCTGCTAAAGATGCATTCTTTCTCTCTCCCTCTGCCCCTCTCCCCCATTTGCATTCTCTCTCTAAAAAAATTAAATTAATCTAAAAAATTGTTTTTTAAAAGCCACTAATTTTAGAATCACTGGAAAAGTCAGTCATAAATGTTTAGAGTGCCAATCACTGGGAATGCGAAGTTCAAGGCATATAATTTCCATAAAGAAAACATTCTCTACCCTTGACGGGCTTATAAATTAATGGACAAGTCATTTGAAAACATAATAAGCAAACAGGTATACTGAAGGGAAAAGAGAAAAATCAACAGGGAGCCCACATATTAGCACATAATGAAGCTCTAAACCAGCATAGTGTTAGAGAAAATGAAGTCTGAACTCTGGGCTTAGTATCCAAAACCACCTATTCCTAGCTTTCTTTCATATTTCCCTGCACATGGCCCAGTTTGGCCACTACTCCTTAATGTGCTTCATGCTTTACCTTAAAAGCAGCAGGAGGTACATGCCAGGCACCCAGAGTAAACTGAGACTATATTTTGTTTTTTTAATTCAAGGGGGTGGTCTACAATGACTGAGCCTTAAAGGGAGGCATTGATCCAATAAACAAAATTGGAAGTAGTACAGAACTGAGAAACAGAACACAACTATAGGACTACATACCACACCCAAGCACCATAATGTGTGACATTTCCATACACCCTAAATCAGCCAAAATTCAGATAACTTCAAATTTTCAGTGTCCAGTGCTTTTTATCTCTTGTCCACCAATCCTTTCATGCCCAGCAACCTTTACTCATACTGTGATGCAGTTTAAGTATCCCCTCCTCTATGAAATGGTTTCTTAGCACCACTTTTGCTTAGCAGAAATAATCACTCCCTCCTCTGTGTTCCCACAGCACTTTTGAACAATTTCCTCAGCATTTATCAAACTACAGCACAGTCGTCTATGTGCTTTATTCAAAACCAGACTATGGTCTTCAAAAGCGGGGATATTTTATTCTCTGCATCCTTTCTGCCAGGAAGGTGCACTTGCCAAATCTTAATAAGTGTTTAAATATTAACGAATAAACAACCAGCCAGCATTCTCTTACTCAGAAACTCAATTGGGAATTTTTCATGAATAAAAAATATCAGTAAGCCAATGTCTAAAATGACAACACGAAACTTGTTCATGAATATAAGCTGAAATCTAAATAATGATACATGAAGTAATTCACGTAACAGCTAGTCATCTAAAATATCTCATTTAATAAAAATCACCAGAAAACATAAATTGAATCAGAATAATTCTAGGAATAATGGGAACACTAAAAAAACTACTTTATGTAGTACTCAGATTTCAAAGTCACATTTTGAAAGCAAAGAACTGAGGCCAAGAAGTTACTAAGTAATTTGTCCAAAGCCACTCAGCCCTTCTTCTATCACACATATATTTCACTCATAGGACTAAACAACATACTTTAAAGATTCTCTTAAATTATGATGACAAACCCACTTGCCAATAGCTCTAGTTAACCCCACCACTCCCCCCAAGGTCAAGGATTAAGCCGTCTACTTACTCATCACTACATCTTTCCTCACTCCATTCATGTTTGATTTGTACCAGGTGGCAAGGGTATGGATAGCAACATAGTTGGCTTCAAATTCACAATTTGGATTAGTAAGGACTCCTTTTAACCGTGGGATGAGTTCTGTGGATCTTCCTTTGTATGGGCCCAGAAACAGTCTCTTCTGATCATAATCATTAGCATGAATATTATCCCAGATTACTGGAGCCCTCTTAATAATCTTAGAAACCTCTTCAATAGATTCCACTGGAATTTCTTTAGAAACAACTTTTGGACCTAGAAATAATGACAATCATTTGTTAAAAGACCCTCAAACATGATTCTTCAAAAATAAAGTGCATTCAATTTTTATTGTATTTTGTTATTTACATATTTTCTAACAATTGTTCTTTTTTTTTTAATTTTGAGAAACCAAGACGAGAGTGAGTGGGCAAGGGACAGAGAGAGAGGGAGACACAGAAATCTGAGCAGGCTCCAGGCTCTGAGCTGTCAGCATAGAGCCTGACATGGGGCTTGAACCTACAAACCGCGAGATCATGACCTAGGCCAAAGTCAGATGCTTAACCGACTGAGCCACCCAGGCGCCCCACAATTTTCCTTATCAAAGTAACACAACAACATGTCTTTTTGAGTATTCAGTTTTACCCAAGCCCTCCCGGATGTTTCCTCAGGTCAGACTTCTAGAAATGGAATTAGCAGTATAAAGATATAAATATTTAAGGTTTGGGCAGACTTCCTCAAACTGATATGTTAATAAGGAACAAAGTTTCCGGGTGGTGCCCAGGTGGCTCAGTTAGTTAAGTATTTGACTTTGCCTCAGGTCATGATCCTGAAGTTCATGAGTTCCAGCACCACACCAGGCTCTGCCAAGCTCTGTGCTGACAGCTCAGGCCTGGAGCCTGCTTCAGATTCTGTGTCTCCCTCTCTCTCTCTGCCCCTCCCCTGCTCACCTCTGTCTCTGTCTCTCTCTCTCGCTTTTTTTAACGTTTATTTATTTTTTAGAGAGACACAGAGCATGAGCGGGGATGGTCAGAGGGAGAGGGAGACACAGATCAGAAGCAGGCTCCAGGCTCTGACCTGTCAGCACAGAGCCTGACACCGGGCTTAAACCCACGAACTGTGAGATCATGACTTGAGCTGAAGTCGGCTGCTTAACTTGAGCTGAAGTAGGCCACTTAGGCGCCTCTCTCTCAAAAATAAACATTAAAAAGAAAAATTTCATGTAAATAATTTTTTTCCATTATAATACAGCTTGTTGATTACTGTCAATCCAGCAGAACAGCTTTCATTTTAATAAAACACTCCCCCTTCTATGGTTGAGATCAATACCTTTCAGCCCAGTTCCCTAGAGATCTATTATTTATCAGCAACTGATACTCAGATTCACTGCAAACTCCTTAAAGACATTTTTATACTAAATGAAGAATGTATGCTTCATAAAAGAAAGTGAATTTTAACAACAAAGTTTTCTGGTTAAGGCTCAGTTTTCAAAAAGTATCCAATTAACCAGAACAATCAATTTCTTATGTTCTAGTTAACTGAAGTTTTGCTGTATAAATCTTAAAGACTTACCCGTCCAAAGCACCTCAATTCCAGGTAGAAGCTTTTCACCCACAGTCCTCAAATAAGGAGACTGAGACACATTTGGGTAACAAAAAGTGCCACAATATTCTGAATGTAAGAAGGAAAATTAAGTAAAATAGTTAAGAGTGCAATGGTCATGGATTTTAAATGTGGGGAAAAAAATGTCTACCAATTCTATTTTCATACAAATGATAAAAAGTTTCCAAGTCCTGTCTCAAAGGAAGTAAACTCAAATGGGTAGTTCATTAAACAATCAATCAAAAAAAAGAAAAACAAGAAATCAATTCATAAAATCTGATATTCTTCCCCCAATAATACATATCGATCCTTATGATCTACAGTTACTAGAAATACAAATTTACTAAAGAAAATAATTAGAATTTTTACCATTTTCTACATACTTTGAACTGGCTACATCTCGGTACAATTAGAGACCATACAGAATGATTTGACAATATCATAACAGATAAAATACAATATTATGTGCCATGCTATTAAGACTCAACTGCAACTACATAGTAATTTACAGCTTCTGCACTGAAACAATCAGCAAAACTAAGAGAACCGACGTAATGGGAAAAGATATCCATGACATATCAGATAAAGGGTTAGTATCTAAAATCCATAAAGAACTTATTAAACTCAACAACCAAAAAACCGATAATCCAGTGAAGAAATCGGCAAAAGATATGAATAGACACTTTCCCAAAGATGACACCCAGATAACAGCCACTTGAAAAAATGCTCAACATTACTCATTATCAGGGAAATAGAAATCAACCACATTAAGATAGCATCTCACCTTTGTCAGAATGGCTAAATTAACAACTTAGGCAACAACAGATGTTGGCCAGGATGGAGAAAAAGAGGAACCCTTTTGCACTGCTGGTGGGATGCAAACTGGTGCAGCCACTCTGGTAAACAGTATGGCGGATCTCCCAAAAATTAAAAATACAACTATCCTACAACCCAGCAACTGCACTACTAGGTATTTATCCAAAGGATAGATGTTCTGTTTCAAAAGGGCACGTGCACTCCAATTTTTAAAGCAGCATTATCAACAATAGCCAAAGTATAGAAAGAGCCCAAATGTCCACCAACAGATGAATGGATAAAGAAGTGGCATATATATGGGTGTATGCGCGTGCGTCACACACACACACACACACACTGGAGTATTACTTGGCAACCAAAAAGGACAAAATCCTGCCATTTCCACAATGTGGATGAAACTAGAGTGTATTATGCTAAGCAAAATTAATCAGAGAAAGACAAATACCAGATGACTTCACTCATATATGGAATAAGATACGAAACGGATGAACATAAGGGAAGGGAAGCAAAAATAATATAAAAACAGGGAGGAAGACAAAACATAAGAGACTCTTAAAAACAGAGAACGAGTTGCTGGAGGGGTTGTAGGCAGGGTGATGGGCTAAGTAAGCAAGGGGTATTAAGGAAGACACTTGTTGGAATGAGCCCTGGGTGTTATATGTAGGGGATGAATCACTGATTCTACCCCAGAAATCATTATTACACCATATGCTAAATAATTTGATGTAAATTAAATAAAGGATAATTTTACATTTAAAAAATTAGTAAACATTTAAGAAAGCATTAAAAACAAAGTTATTGCTATTAACTAATTATTGGTATAATCTTATTACACATTACTTGAGTATTCATTTTGTATCAGACCACTGAGATAAGTTGATGGCTCACACAAAGTTAAATAAATTCAGACAAAATTTCTTAGAACTTATTTATCTCTTCCTGAAAAAGAGGTCAAGGGAAATTTCTTATAAGCCTAATTTTGAGATGCAACTAAGAGAAACTAATACATTATCAATGGAAGGAACCAGGAAGGGAAGAGAGTTTTGAAAAGGAGGGGGATATTTAGCAAGTTTTCTAGGCTAAGTACTGGAATAAAGAACCCAGATGGAAGTGGGAGGAGTGAAAAAGGATACAGATATGCAGCAGCAAAAAAAGGGAATAAGTAGGAGGAAATGAGAAGTGACTAAGTTAAAAGCAATGTAAATTTGTTTTCTTGTTTTACATTTGATATTACTATCCTTCCTTTAATCCTGAAAATGTAAAGTTCATATACTTCCTGTACTAAAAAATATATGAAAATCTTTTGCCTGTTCCAGCTGCCATTTATTAGTCCCTAAAATTTCTCCAGTGTAAGACCCTGAGAAATGTCTTCTAGAAAAAGAATTCCTACTTTTACACACCAAAGGGAGACAACACAATAAAGCCCATATATAGTTCTCTGAAAATGACATAAGTCTAGTTAAATATAAGGCTATTATATACAATACCTGTGGGACAGAAGAGGAAAGTTTCTGGCTCTCCTAGGTACTGATAAATTTCATTTGTGATGGAGACCTGGGCATGGGCAAAAGAACTGAATACCTCTTTGTCTGCTGCACACATATTATGGTCAATATCATCAAAAAGCAAGGCAAATGACCTGCACCCAAACTGAGAAACCTAGAAAAAGAAAAAAAAAGATGATTTAGCAGCTCTTTTTAAAGTAAAAATTTTAAAATAAAGTAAATAAAACCCCTGGCTGGATCAGTCCATAAAGCATGCAACTCTTGACCTCGGGGTCATGATTTCAAGCCCTACATTGGTCATAGAGCTTACATAAAAAATAGGATTCCAAATAAATATTAAAGTAGACACTTAACAGCTGTACCTAAAAATCAAACCTTTTCCTTAATACAATGTTCAAAGCCAACCGGATTGTTTCTACATTTTCTATGTTAAACAGCTAAACAAGTTGGGACACATTTTTCATTTGGGTTAGAATGCAGGATGTTCCAACAAAGCTTCAACAATATGGCCTATCCTACCTCCCTGGCTGCTAATTACAGAAGACCAAACAGACAGAAAAACACAAATGATAAGTGAACACAAGAGATGAAAAACCTAGGCTTGTTCTAGTCCCAAAGAAACACTGATCCTAATTAATCTCTGCACATAAACCTAACTACCGAACTAGTCCATGAGTCAGAAGGAACACAGTAGTTAGTATGTGATCAAATAGGGAAATAACGTCTTAAGCATATTCATGGGGCGCCTGGGTGGCTCAGTCAGTTAAGTGTTGGAATTCAGCTCAGGTCATGATATCAGGGCTTGTGACTGTGAGTTCGAGCCCCACATGGGGCTCTGTGCTGACAGCTCAGAGCCTGGAGCTTGCTTCAGATTCTGTGTCTCCCTCCCTCTCTCTGCCTCTCCCCTTCTCATGTTCTGTCTATCTCTCAAAAATAAATAAACATTTAAAAAAAAAAGCATATTCACGGAAATTTAACCGCCTTAAATTTTTACCATCTTAATGCCATCAACAATGTATAAATCTTTGGGGCGCCTGGGTGGCTCAGTCTGTTGAGCAGACTCAGGTCATGATCTCACAGTTTGTGGGTTCGAGCCCCATGTTGGGCTCTGTGCTGACAGCTCAGAGCCTGGAGCCTGCTTCTGATTCTGTGTCTCCCTCTCTCTCTGACCCTCCCCTGCTCATGCTGTCTCTCTCTCTCAAAAATAAATAAAACGTTTTTAAAAAAAAAAAAAGTATAAATCTTTGCCTAAAGAAACATGCACACATATATATGTATTATGTATCAGCAAATTTACTTTACCAGAAAAGATCCTGTTAAGCAGGAGTTAGATTCCAATCAGGCTTACCAATAGCTTACTTGTTTACTCAGCCTGTTTTCCTTCTAATCTTTGGAAACCATCCATCCATATGGAGTCTGGATTATATCTCTTGTCCATATTAACTGAAGGAACTTACGTCTAACAGGTAAAACCCTGTTTCTATTAACCTCACAAATTCAGTCAAGCACCCAATAATATACAGAGTTTCTCAAAATGTGATTCTGGACAACCTGAATTTTTTTTAAAAATGGGTTTTTTTTGAGAGAGGGAAAGAGAGGTATCACACGTACAGGGGAAGGGCAGAGGGAAAGAGAGAGAATCAAACAGGCATAAGCCAAGTGCTAAGCCTGACTCAGGCTCCATCTCACAAATGTGAAATCATGACCTCAGCCACCCAAGCACCCCTGGACAACCGGAATTCTGAAATAAGTCCCCACTCCAAGTCTGTATTCCCACCTCAAGTCAGTTTAAGAATCTCTGGAAATGAACCCTATTAGCAACCTTTTAAGTATCACTTCTAAGCATTTCTTCTATAGCAGTTCTTTTGCAAACACAAGTCTGAGAAACACTGGCACCTCCAGTAAAGTTCTCTTGACTCATGTTAGAAAATATCCTCTATCAAAAGCATGAAGGTAAGAAAAACTGGACAGAAGCAAAGCAGCATAAATCTGGTTTCCTTTTAACATCATAAAAGCAACTCAAAGAACTTTGTTTCCAGTACTAATTCAGGGAAAAATAATAAAAAAGGAAGTCACCTGGTCCAGTTTGCGTTTCAATGTAGATACTTCCTTGGGGTTAGAAAAGGTAATATCCAATCCAGGTGAGATAGCATAGATGAACTCTATCTCATATTCTCGTGCGGCAGAGATGAGTGTCATAAGTTGCTCTGAAGAAGAGAGTCCACGTTTTTAGGAAGCAGCACTGAAAACTAAAAGAACCTTCACCTTTCAACTGAACAAGTCATTTTCTCCAATTTACAATAGGTCATGAAAGGAAAAGTCTCCGAATTTTTAGAAAACTGTCATGTCCAATGTGACAATAGGTCATACAAAATGCCACAAACCTCATGTGGCTTAATGTCACCCTAAAATCAATAAAGCATTTTCTTCCTTTCATTGCCATTTCTCAAAAATATTGAATTAAGCATTACTTTTCTTACTGAATATAAACCATTTTTATTTCCTACACTGTTTGAGATGTATGGTTTTTGTTTTTGCAGTCTCTGAACAACTGAAATTCTTAAATAAAAAAAATCTATGTATAACTACTTGTAATTTGGAAGAAAAGAAAAATGAGTTCTTAACAACCAGGGTTAAATGACAGCCTTAACAAACCTGGTCTTTGTAACTACAGGAAAATACTCATTACAAATCTGAAGTTTTTAAAATGTGATAGACAATTTTCCTAAGAAAAATTAAATCCTATTCTACATACCACTAGGATCTATCTTTACATAGCTTTCAATGGTATTTCAAGATAGTCATTTGACTATATTTTGATTATTGATCACATAAAATTTCATTACCAGCACCACCAAAAAATAATTAGGTTGAACACATACTTAAATTATATTGAGTAATAAACAAAAACACTAGATGAAACGGAGATGGGATACATTTTTATTGCTTCTTCATAATTTAAGAAAACTTTCTGCTTTCAATGCTTTGGCTGCTCTCTAGAACCAAGTTATCTTATTAGCTACATGTGTGTACTACTTAATTCCAAGTATGAAAATGTTTCTCCATTTACAAGTCCCCAAAGAAAAGCACCAATTGTCTAATTTACGAGGAGGTTCTAGGGGGTATAACTCCGTGATCAAGCATTTGACTGCAAGGAGGTTGTCATGGCCAACCCCTATTTACTAGTTTTATGTATTTAACTCAACATAAGAACACACAGAACAAGGATACTTTGCCATGGCTTTTCACTTCAGCATAAGCCTGGATTAGGGTGAGGCTTTTATTTTAAATAAAGACAAGACCAAGTAATCGAGTGGTGAAGACTAAGCCATTCTTGCATCTAAAGCAAAAGAATAGGTAATAATGATCAAGTCTTTACTTAAAATTTTGTATCTTGCTCATGGACTTTTTTTTTTTGCATTAATTTTGGTTTAAAAATCACATAAGATATTATTTATCTTCATCACTGATTTTTTTTGGAGTCCCTTAAACTTTGTACCCAAGGCAGGCATCACACCTGCTTTGCCCTAGGCCTAGCCCTGAGGTAGCACCTCTTTGTTCAATGGCTCACGGTTTAGACCACTGACAGAAGTTAAACAGTACAATTTATGATTACAGAACAGGTGGGAGTGAGACTGCCATAACCATGAATCACACCATGGCTGCACAACATTAGTATTTCTCTTTTAATCTCTATGCTAACTCACACAGAATTTACCAGATAGGAAAAATGGAAACTACCTACAAAGAGAAAATGAAATTCTTAATAAAATTCTTATATATCTACATTACAGCTCTTTTCTTCACATATTCTGAATTTATGGATTAAAAAAGAAAAAGATTACCAGCTTCCTCCACTGAATACATCTCTCGCCAAAACATCCTATGTTTGTAGTCATCTTTTGGGGCATACAAGTATGTATTTAATTCCCATTTCTGGAGCCTTAAGGGAAAAGAAAATTACATATGTAAAAATAGGCAACACGTACAGGCTATAAATCCCAAATTTTCTCCTTTTTTGGAGCATCTCTCTTAAAAAGCTGGTAATATTCTGGGGCAGTAGCTTTTAACCATTTTGTAATCTAGTGGAATTATAAAAAATTAAACATTACAAGGAATGCTTACATATTAAAGTCTTAAATAAAAACAACAGCTCTGAGTGAAGATGAAGCCCAAAACCTAGTCAGCTTTCCCAGGAAAACTTTGAAAACCCCTGGCCTAGGTGAAGGAAAGGTAAAAGACCAAGGTAAAATAATTTATGCAACTGAGAAATCATCAAAATGCACATAAGCCTATTCAGTGTTAGTTTTTCTGCAGATAAAAGGAAATGTTAACTGTTTAAGACTCTACTTCACAAAGTAAAAAAATTTACCTTCTAAAGAGTTCTTTTCTCTGTTCCATCACCCAAGGTCTTCCGTAAAATCCTAGACTCAAAGAAAGAATGAAAGTATTTTCAAGTTTCAAAATGTGGTGAACTATTCACTGAGAAAAGCAGATTACAAAACATACAATATAATCCCATTTTGTAAAAAAAGTATGTACAATATATCCAAAGGACATTTAGTAGAACATTAAGGTGTCTTTGGAAAAACAAACAAACTCATTAAGAGTGTCTTTGGATGATATTATAAAATGACTTTTATTCCCTTTTTGTTTAGGCAAGTTTTCTGATTTTTCTACCATTAACACTTACTACTTTTGCAATAATTTTTTTTAAATTTTTATTATTTAAAAAAAAATTTTAACATTTGTTCTTTGGAGAGAGAGACAGAGCGCGACTGGGGGTGGGGCAGATAGAGAGGGAGACACAGAATTGAAAGCAGGCTCCAGGCTCCAATATATCAGCACAGAGCCCACCACACTAGCTCAAACTCACCAACCAAACCCTGAGATAATGACCTGAGCAGACTAAGCCACCCAGGTACCCCAAACCTAACTTTTTAAAAGATCTCAACCTTACAATAGAGGAAGGGGAAGCAAAGTAATCCCAAACCACTAATAATAACAATTACTACCTGTGAGAGGAGTTTAATTGCCTTTAGAGTAGGGGATTAAAAAAATAGGAACAGAATTAGAAAAGAATCTGAACTGATTTTGTGATCACATTTTTTTAAAGTTCCTGATATAATAAAATGGTCTAAAACACCTTAAACTACATTCACAACAAACTCAACAGTGGAACTGGCTCAAACAGGAAACTCTCAAGGAGTCTCATTCCAGAGCAAAGGTCTGAACAACTGAAAAATGCAAGAATAGGACTTGCTCCACTGTCACGTAAGAGAAGCAAAACACTAGTAACGCATAATGCAGGAAACAAACCAGCAGAGGAAGGACTTGAATCCTGCTATAAGCACCAAACTGGTATTTGCAGCTCTGTGTGTGCTAATCACACCTTACAGCTTGCCTAACCTTTATTTTCCACCTCTCTCAGTCTAATCACCTGCAAGACAGAAGGACAACCTCTCAGGAGTACTACGAAGATGGTTAACATCTGATTATGAACATAAAATGCTATTCTCACACACACGCACAAAACGCACGCAGTCTACTTAAGAGACTACCTAAAACTGAAATGTCTGCAACATATTAAACTCCAGTCTCCAGACACAATGGTTACTCTGCACCACAAACAAGGACAATGACAACCAAAGAAAAATTCATTACATACTATGTATGAAACTGCAACACTTTCAGTCAGTAATTCAGTTACCCTCTTACAAGTAATTTAGGAGCACCTGTATGGCTTAGTCAGTTAAGCATCCAGCTTTGGCTCAGGTCATGATGTTAAGGTTTGTAGTTTCAAGCCCTACAATCGGGCTCTGTATTGACAGCTCAGAGCCTGGAGCCTGCTTGGGATTCTATGTCTCCCCCTTTCTCTGCCTCTCCTCCGCTCACACTTTGTCTCCCTCAAAAATAAACGTTAAAACAATTAAAAAAAAGTAGCTTAAAACATTAGGTAGACTTTATACGTCTTTACAGCTTTCCAACAACATTTAGCATTATTTTTCTCTCCAAGGAATAGGCATTAAACACTCCTTTAGAGTTGAAGGAACATTTTTATCTTCAGAAGCCCAAACTTTGCTCCCTGAGAATCAGATTCATGATTTCTGTTAACTTTGCTTCCACAAAGAGGAAGCAGTGCTATTACACAAGTTATGACCAACAAAGGTTTGTGAGGGAAAGAAAATTTTTAAAAAGGAATCCTGTCAATACCTCCGATGTTTCCTTTCTTTATCCATTTTAGAAATACCAATGTACAAGTACTTTAAAAATCAGGTGCTCAGTCACCAAAAAAAAAAAAAAAAAAAAAAAAGATATGGAGAGAGGAGGGACAATAGGTAACAAACAACTCCATTCACTGAGTAGTTCCCTTTCAATACTACTATGAAAAAACAAACCAACTTAAACCACAACAAGCTTTTCTCCATAAATACTGAAGATGTAACAGGCAAAGTTTCCTTAGCCTCACTCTAGTCTAGGTCTAAAATTTGTATATTCTCCAGCACTCCTTCTCAACCCTGCACCCCAAGATCCCTGATGAGAAAACAGACTTTTTCTAGAATCTCCCCGCATGCAAACAAGGCCAATAAACACACCAACAGATTAAGTCACACAGACCAATCATGTTTTCACAAACACTGACTCCAAATACATAAGTAACTTTCCATTCTGTCTTCCCCCAAATTCTCCAAGATCTTTAACTTTGCAGAAACTGTTTCACTCCTTACTGTAGCTACATATTAGTCTGTTCTCTCCTACAATTAAGCTTTATCTAAAATACCACAACCACCACCTACCTTTCAAATGAACACTCCATGTATGCAGACAATACTGGAAAAGAGGAAGCTCTCAACCTATAGGGTAATCTTTATTTCTGCATACCTTTTTGGTCTTTTATAGTAACTAATTTTTATACAGTGTTACTCCTATGCATATTATGACATATAGAAAACTAGTAAAACAAACAGCTAAGAAACTCTAAGTAGGTCAAAAGACTTCAGAAAATTAAAATATATGCTATACTCAAGGAAAGAGCAATAAGGCAACGGACCCATTCTTCCATAGAATACTTGGTTGAACACCTGTCCACTATATTCAAAAACTGTGATACAATCTTCAGGTCATTTTCCCCAACGACATCCATACATACATAAATCCAGAACTTTTTTAAAATGGGAAGTGAGAAAGTCAAAAGGGCATTTTTAAACCTCTACTGCAGTTCCTAAATTAACATTCGGTATCCCTGATACTATCTAAAACAAAGCTTCATCCCCTAGAGCTAAAGCACAGCAGCTGCCAAAAGACAACTTTCTAGGCTACAAAAGAATCTTCGGGGCTGGGGGTGGGGGTGGGGGGAAGGGACAGGCCACAAAAAAAGAAGCAGCAGCAGCAGCAGCAGCTAAGCAAAGGGTAATTTGTAAAATCATAGCTCGACTGTGCTGCTCTTCGCTCCCGGAGTACAAGCACATATGTGTGGGTTTGTTGTCCGTCCGTCCTCCCCACCCCAGTCCCCCTCCACGGGTGAGGACAGCAGGACTAAACACGTTTTTCCATTTGAACACAGACCACCATAGGGAACAAGATCCCAAGGTACAAAGACTTGTAACTCAGAGCCTAACGCCAGGCTCCTTACAACCGCCTCCGCAGGAGCGGGCCTGGCTGCAGCCCAAGGCGGGTGGGGTCAGGCATGTTAATAGCCAGAGGGGAATTTAACGCTGCATAACTACGTGAGGGACGACTTGCCCACCGCCTCGCCTCTCCTCCCTTCTAAACCGGATCAAGTTTCAGGGCCCAAAGAGTGACACCTTTTTAGAGCCTCCTAAAGCACCCCCCACGCGAGAGAATGCGTTAGTACTGGGACAGAACGGGAAGGAATTCTCGCCCAGCCCGCGCCAGAGCGCTCACCTTCCACTACGCCACATAGGAACCTCCGAGCCCCTCCAGCCGCCCCGGCCACCGGTGCTCCCCCGGCCCCGGTTGGGTTGTCTTCTCCGGGGGCCGGAGCTGCTGGCGGCTCCAACGTTGCCCCCGCGGAAGCGGCAGGGTTGGAATTGAGCTCGTTCTCCCGCTCCTCCAGCGCCGCCTGGTTCTCCTTCTGCACCATCCTCCTGCCCCCGGCCGCCGCCACCTCTGCGGGTCCTCCTCGGCCTCCGTCCGTTGGGCCGCCGGCCCGGAGCCCTGGAAAGGGCCTCGGCTCCAAGCGCGCGCCCTTCGTGCTCCTTCCCCTCCCCCTCTGCCCTTCCCCCTTCCTTCCGCAGGGACCGGAATGCCCGGATGAGAAGGGCGGCGGCACCGGCGCGAGCCCTTTGTCAGCCGCTGCCTCAGCCTAAGCTGGGGAGCCAGAAGCCTACACGGAGGGCGAGGCCGCGACTTCTCGTTCTCTGGAGGCAGATAGCCAAACGTCCTTTTCTTGGTCGCAGTTAGCTTCTGCTACCTCCCGATAATCTTAGTTCTTCCGCTGTTTCCCCCTCAAAGCCCGTAGGTCTCCACCACCGCTGCCCCTACCGACCGCTTCCTGTTTATGCGCACTGCGCCTGCGCCGGAGACCGGCTCAGACCGGTCCTCTCAGCCCTACTCCCCCTCCTTCTTTTGGGCCAGCCTATTGAGCTTCGTTCGATAGGGGGAAATGGAACAGAGTAGACGCGAAAAGTGGAAGGTAATGAAGGCGATGGAATGTACCATTTGGCTCGCCACCCTCCAGGACGAGGCAGGCGCCCTGGAACAGACCATTACCCCTCCTGAAGAAGGGGAGTATGGGAGGAGGTTGCAACCGGTTGGGGCAATAGGGAAGGGGGGTGAAAAAGAGAGGTGTTTACTCTCTTAATGCGCAGGCGCGGGAACGAAGCCTCTAGTTCTTAAAGAGGTAGGAAAAAACTGACCTATTTTTCTATTGAGATTCTTCTAATAGGTTGGCTCATTACTTCACTCTGACTCAGGATCGGTTCCGTGAAGGCAACATTCCAAGGAGCTCAGCTCACCCCTCTGCCTTGAATCATTTCCCCCTACCCTCGGCTTGGCGCTAATCCCTTTTAAAAATTAAGCCGTTTGTTCATTCCTTCGTTCAGCAGACACCAATTGAGCTTGCCCCTTGCTGAGCTCTTGGGTCACTATGAGCACACAGTATGGCGGTGGAGAAAAGCTAGTACATACACAATGCCCACACGGTGTACCCAAACGTTACGGGACCCCAGAGGAGGGACTGACTTAATCCTCCTTTGGAGCAAGGTGGCAGCCATGGCTTCGGCTTTTGAGCTGGAACGTAAAGGATGAGTAGGAGCTAGAGCAGGAGAGAAGCAAAGAGAGCACTCCAGGCTTATGGAACAGAATACAAATGTAGCGAGGGTTGAAAGAGCCTGGCATCTTTGGGAATGGAGAATGTGAACTGTGTCTAAGGGAGGAGTGAGATCCCTTGAGCCTTAGCATAAACATAATTTCCTTAAGGAATCCTTCCCTCAGCCCTAGATGGGCTTGGGTCCCCTTGCTGTTCTTTGTGCTCAGAGCTCCCTGTAGCCCTGTCAAAACGCACGATTTACATTTATGTCAGTTGAGAGATCTCAGCTTGCGAAGTATGTGAAATGAGCGTCTCACACTAATTCTGATCATTAAGACAGTATTGTCCATCTCACATTCCGATCTCATATTCAACTCCTTTAGCAGTAGCCCAACTTGTAGGTCCACATGCTCTCATAGTCCCTCTTCTTTTTAGTCCTAGAGCATTGAGATGGGGGTTAGAGGCAAATATTTTCTTAGATACTGTGGTTCCCTTGGGGGATTGGGGGTTATCATTCTAGCTGACCCCAGCCCTTGGTCTTATGACACTTTCCTCTTTGGCTCACACGGTGACAACTGCTAACAAGTCAGCAGCCACAGTTTCATCTACTGTCCAGACTCTGGGGTCCATGGCCCAGGCAAGATCCACTTTCCATATCTGC
Source organism: Suricata suricatta (assembly GCF_006229205.1). Lineage (NCBI taxonomy): Eukaryota > Metazoa > Chordata > Mammalia > Carnivora > Herpestidae > Suricata > Suricata suricatta. The sequence continues at coordinate 160,108,870 of NC_043701.1, forward strand.
ACCTCTCAAACTTGAAGGAAGTTCTTGCTATACACTCCCCAAACCACACCTCCATCCTCTGGCACCTACAACAGGAAGCAGAGGTTAGTAGGCCTATGGTAAATACCTGTGGAAAGAATGAGATAGAGCCTGCACTCACAGTTTAAATTCTGGTTAGAAAAACATACAATAACAAATTTAGTACATAAACAGGGACTCAGTTTGTAACAAGTGCTATAAAGGGAGGAAATCGAGTGATGTGACAGAGTAACCACAGCAAGGAAAGGTTACTTGCAATGGAAGAATAAGTAGCAATCTATGAATGAGCCATGATAGTGGCTTGGCCTAGGAAGTAGCAGTGAGACGTAGAGCAGTGGTTCACCTTTGGTGGTGGAATTGGTAATTGATTAAAGGAGTAGATGGAGAGGGGCACCTGCCTGACTCAGTTAGTAGAGCCTGGGAGTCATGAGTTCAAGCCCTATGTTGGGCATAGAGATTACTAAAAATTAAAAAGGAGTAGAGGAAGAGGAAGAAATTAAGACTACTAAATTTGATTATTTTTAAGAAGGTTATTTTTAATGTTTATTTTTGAGCAAGAAAGAGAGCGTGTGAGCAGAGGAGGAACAGAGAGAGAGGGAGACACAGAATCCATAGCAGGCTCCACGCTCTGAGCTGTCAGCACAGAGCTCAATGCAGGACTCAAACTCACAAACTGTGATATCATGACTTGAGCCGAAGTTGGACACTTAACCGACTAAGCCACCCAGGTGCCCCAATACTATTAAATTTTAACCCGAGCAACCAGGTAGATGGTGTCATTTATTGAGATGGGGAAGACTGAGAAAACATGAATCAAAGTTCCATTTTGAACACGTTACGTTTGACCATTACAGGTCCACATGAATATGTCAGTTGAATATATGGGTCATGAAGCTCAGAAGAGAATTCTGGGGATATAAACTTAAGAATCATCTACATATAATGGCATTTAAAGCCATGAGACTGGATGTGATTTGGAGAAGAGATTCAGGTCTGAGCTATAGAGCTCAACATTTAGAATTCCAGTTAAGAAGGATGAGTCTGCAAGCGAGTGCTGAGGAGCAGTGGTCAAAAAGATAAGAGGAAAAACAGGAGAGAATGAAATACAAGAATGCATGAAGGAGTGCTTTTTCTTAAATTATTATTTATTTTTGAGACAGAGAGAGAGCATGAGTGAAGGAGGGACAGAGAGATAGGGAGACAGAATCTAAAGCAGGCTCGAGGCTCTGAGCTGTCAGCACAGAACCCAATGCAGGGCTCGAAGTCACAGACCACAGGATCATGATCTGAGCCAAAGTCAGACAGTTAACCAACTGAGCCAGCCAGATGCCCCATTAGAGGAGTGTTTTGAGATGGAGCAGTTGACAACATCCAACCAGGGGCCAGAAAAAATGATCAGACTGCCAATCTGCTGATTTTTTCTGGACCCATTTATGTGTATTGGCTCTAGGACATTTCTCACCTCATTCAGCCTCGAGACTTAAACTTCCTGGGGCGCCTGGGTGGCTCAGTCAGTTGGGTGTCTGACTTTGGCTCAAGTTATGATCTCACGGACTGTGGGTTCAAGCCCTGTGTCGGGCTCTGTGCTGACAGCTCAGAGCCTGGAGCTTGCTTCCAGTTGTGTGTCTCCCTCTATCCCTCTGCCCACCCCTTCGCTGTGCTTTGTCTCTCTCTGTCTCAAAAATAAATAAATGATAAAAATATATTTAAAAAAGACTTCAACTTCCTTTAAACTTGAATGTGCCCTAGAACATAGGGACCATCTCTATACCTAACCAAGATGTATACACACACTCACCATACCATTCATCCAATCATATAGTCATTTATACAATTGTTGAATACCTATTATATGCGAGGCCCCAAGAATAGGATCATCGGGGAGGCAAGAAAACCTAGTCTAGGCCCTCCAGGAGCCCTCAGGAGTTTCTACCAAATAAGACAAATAATCACTCAAATAAATATATGGTAACAAATTGAGAAGTGCCATGAAGGAAAAGTTGAGGGTCCCATGAGAGCCTGTCACAGTGTCACTTTGTTTAGACTATGTGTGATATGCATAGCATCCATCCTCCACTCACAGATCTTTAGTATATCCCAAAGCCACCCTGGACAGAGACCTGGGAGACTGGGTCTAGTCTCAATCCTCCTGTAAACTTACTAGGTGACCTTGAGAAGGTCCTTTCCCCTCTTTGGGCCTTTCTCCTTTCCTGTAGAATAGAAGGTTAGGAAAAAGACTAGACCTAACGTTCTTAACTCTAGGCCCATGGATGGGTTTCAGGGATACAAAAATGTGTGAAAAAGTGTGCACGTTTTTTTCTTTTGAAAGGGGGCCCGCAACTTTCATCAGATCTTTCAGAGGGGCTGTGACCCAAAGAAATCCAAGGACTTATGGAGCAAATAGTTGTGTGATAATGTGAGCAGGAAACAAATGACAAAATGATGGATTCTGGAAGTAAGTTTTCCTTTCTTGAACACCCTACTCCTCCCTTTACCTTGTTAATGTGTACAGTAATGGAAGAGACGACCTGATCCCCCTTCAATGGAAGGTGAAGCTTAATCACCATGTACTGTTGCCCCAGCGAAAGGATAGGAGGAACCTGCCGCTGGTGGCCCCTCACCAGAAACAAAGCAAGGCCGCCATTCCACACAGGAAGTCTCTATTCCCCTTTGTGTCACTTGCTCCATGGTGACCTGGGTCCATCCCAAATGGTCCCTCATCGTTCTTAGCTGGAGTATAAACACAAACATATGTCCATAGTGGAGGCAAGGTTAGGATGTTTACACAAAGGAACTTTCATTAGAAACTAAAGGGAATCCCCCCTCAAAAGAAAGCACACTGAGGGGTGCCTGGGTGGCTCAGTGGTTCATGGGATCCAGCCCTGCATCGGGCTCCACACTGACAGCGCAGAGCCTTCTTGGAATTCTCTCTCTCTCTCCCTCTCTCTGCCCCTCCCCTGCTCGCTCACTTGCGCTCTCTCTCTCTCTCAAAATAAATAAATAAAAACTTTAAAAGGATTAAAAATAAAAAATTTAAAGGAAAAGAAAGCACTTTGAGTTAACGAAAATGTCTGTAAATTAGAAATTCTTTTTAAGTTTATTTATTTTGAGAGAGAGAGAGAGAGAGCAGGAGAGGGACAGGGAGAGAGAATCCGAAGCAGGCTCGGCACTGTCAGCACAGAGCCAGACATGGGGCTCAATCTCATGAACCCTTAGATCACAACCTGAGCTGAAATCAAGAGTCAGATGCTTAACTGACTGAGCCACCCAGGCACCCCTGTAAATTACAAATTCTTTTTTTTAATATTTTATTTTTATTTTTGAGACGAGAGAGACAGAGCATGAGCAGGGAGGGGCAGAGAGATAGGGAGACACAGAATCAGAAGCAGGCTCCAGGCTCTGAGCTAGCTGTCAGCACAGAGCCCGACGCAGGGCTCGAACCCACAAATGTGAGATCATGATCTGAGCTGAAGCCGGAGCCTTAACCAACTGAGCCACACAGGCGCCCCTAGAAATTCTTTATTCAACTTGTAAGAATGTCTAGCCAAAAGACAACTGGCTTGGCATAGTCTTCAGGACATAAATATCATGTCCCTCATCTCCCCTAAGGATGTGGGAGGTAGATTCACAAGGGGACCTCTCTGGTCAACACTTCCAGAATGTGTATCTCAATTTTCTGCCACAGGTTGTCCATACTATGGGAAAGAGAGGTACTTTCTTTGGGACCTAAAGGCTACAGGCGCAGGAGTTACAGTGTGGGGTTTGTGTGGAGTGGGAGGGACAGAAAGACAGAGACAGCAGCCTATGCATAGCCATTGTGTTTTATTGGATCTGGTACAGTTTTTATTTTACAAAATATACAGAGAAGCCAAAAATGCAAAGCAGTCAACAGTGTTCTGATGGGCAAGGGGCCTCCCTTAGGGCCCTTACCCTCAGATCCTGACTGACTGGGAGGGTGAGCTAAATGGAACAAGCAAGTATATTAAAGGGTGGCAGCATGGCAAGAGTGGTCCCTGCCTTCTCGGTGTGTTCAGGGGCATCTCTGGGTAGACTGAATAGAGCAAGAGGAGACCCTAGGTAGGAACTGTGGAGGTTACGTGGGGGGTAGAATAGAGCCTGGGTAAGCAAAGATTCTAGTGAATGCCCCCACACTGGTTTCAGATGGAATACGGGCCTCCCTCCCTCCCCTTTCTTCTAAGGCATCCCCTGGATGGTCCCTGACTCACTCCATGCCTCCAGGTCTATTTTAGACCTTAGGTCTAAAATAAATGGCAAATGAAAACTTAAGTGGCAACCATCAGAGGGTAGGCTGAAACTTTGGCAGATTTCAGCTGGGACATCTCCCATCCATATTCCCCTGCTGCTGCCACCACCCCTACACACAGGAAGGAAGGAGAGGAAGGAATTCCAGAGATGAGCCAGATATCAGAATCCCAAGCTCTCCTGGAATACTGAGGAGAGTATGGACATTTCTGGGCCATTCCCAAGGAGACAGAGTCTTCTGAAGAGCCTGGAAACTCATATTCTGATAGCCTGAGGTGGCACACATATGGCGCTTAGACCTACAGTCTGGCATGCCTGAGGTGTTACTGACCATCCCCAGGCTTTCCTGCACTCTATCCCAGCCACCTATGGCCTAACCACCCAGCTCAGGCCTAAGATTTCTCCCCTCTACATTCTTGCCCCCCTCCAAAAGGTTCTCAGAGGCCCTGGTCTGAAAGGCTAGTCAGTGCCATTGACAGAGTAGCCTCTCTGAGAAGGATCTTAGAGAAAATGCATATGAGATCAGGGATAGGGGAAGCACCATAGCAGGAGACATTTTGTCTAGTGTTGTAGTTTCTAGAGTAGGGATGGAAGGTCGAGAACCACTTATTTCCTATAACAAGGGCACCCTCAGCACTGAGTGTCAGGCAGGAACAGGGTGGGAGCTGTTGGGAGATGGGAACACTCCACAGGTACACTCTCCCCACTCCCTGACCCCTTTGGCTCCAGCAGTCAGGACCACTGAACCCCCAGGCTCTTGGATTCCTACAGCCCCCAGGGCCGGGTGAGGATGAGGGCAGACCTGGGAAGAGAAGGGTGAGTTCCACCTGGACTAGGGCTAGAGCATGGTTCCCCCGCCCCCAGGACAACTGACCCCCTCTCCTGGGGAGCTAGATGACATTGTCAAAGAGCTGCATGGACCTCATGATGTTCTCGTCCTGTAGCCATGATGTGAGAGAAGCAGATTGGAGAGAGAAATAAAAAGAGCTTATCAGAGACACAGAGAGGGGCATTCATTCTGAAATGGGAGCATTCAGAGACAGAGGCAGCAAGGAAGGAGACACCCAGAGAGACTTCAAGTAGGGAAGGGGCAGGCCTCCCTGAGTTGTGAAGAAATAGGACTCGGGAGAGTGGGCAAGTTAGGGAGATGATAATCTGCCCAAAGGAGCTTTCTTCTACATCACTGAATCGGACCCTGAGTCCAGACCAGGGAAATATGGAGGGCAGGGGCTTGTACCTTCTGGCAAGACTCAATGAATTCCTCAATGGTCACCACACCATCCTTGTTCCTGTCCATCTTCTGCAAAAAGACAGTCAGAGAGAACAGGAGGGATGACAGGAGAGAGGCAGGCAGAACTCGGGTAAGTTCCCTACTGGGACCTTGCCTCCTTCCCTTGACTCCAGGACCCTCCAGCCTACCCAGTCCCAGGCACCTGGAAGAAGCTCTCCACATGCTCCCTTGGGGCCTCCTCTCGGAGTGCAGGATACGTATACTTGCCCATCATGTCATAGATAGATTTCATGATATCAAGCATTTCCTGTCAGGCCAAGAGAGAAAAGGATCCTTCCTCAGAGCCTCCAGCCTCCAAATCAGAAGGTCTAGAGCCTAGGGCAGACCTCACCCCTTGCTGGTGATGTACATGTGGGTCACATTTTCCTCCTAAGGGCCCTTTGGACCTCCCCTCACACGCAGAAGCTCTCTAACTCTTCAGTTGCCCCACACCTCCTTGGTGATGCAGCCATCTTTGTTGAGGTCATACAGATTGAAGGCCCAGTTTAGCCTGTCATCTATGGTTCCCCGAAGAATCACCGACAGACCAGCCACAAAGTCCTGGGAAGGAGAGAGGGGGGGAATTGATTCTTCAGATACCCTTAACCCAATTCCCTCTCTGGGTTTGGCCTGTGGATCTTGGCCCTGAAGCCCCAGGAAACAGGCCTCCCTGGCCCACCTCCTCCATCTCACCTCAAAACTGACAGAGCCATCATGGTTGGTGTCAAAGGCATTGAAGAGAAAAGTGGCATATGTGCTGGAGTCTGTAGGGTAAGCATGGATAAGTTTGGCTTTCACACAGGAAAGGACTTCCTACCCCAACCCCCCTTTATCATTTGGTATTCCTAGTCCCTCCAGAACCCTCTCCCCAACTCAGCCTAGAGACAGACAGCTCCTTCCTCTCAGGCCTTGTCCCCTCACCTCCTTGAGGAAAGAACTGAGAGTAAATCTGCTTGAAGTTCTCCTCATTGACAATTCCGCTGGGACATTCCTGGGGGAGGAAGGGGTAGGAGAGTTAGAAACCAGGCTGAGGACAGAAACAAAACCCCTTCCACTCACTGCTACCTACTCTATGCCAGAGACTCCCAGAGAAGAAAAATCTTCCTGTCTCCAGGCAGCTCACCATGTAGTTCTTTTAAGGAAGGCACAAGTGCACAAGTTAAAAAAAAAAAAAAAAAAAACACAGAACAAGCCAGCCGGCCAGTCTACAGGCTCTACCGCCTCTCAAATCTGCCAGAACTTCCTGCTAGAAGTTTGGTCGGTGGGGAAGAGGGGGAGGGGCCCCTCCCCCTCCTGGTATCCTCTCCGCCCCCCTCCCCCCCCTTCCTTCTCAATCCCTAAAGGCATCCAGGCTTTCTGAGATGTATCCGATAGGCCCCACCCCCTTGCCCCACCCCTAGCCCTGTTGGGCGGGGCTTTGCACTCACATTCTTGAAGCCCCGGTACAGGACCTGCAACTCCTTGCGTGTGAACTTGGTTTGCTCCTGCAGCTGTTCCAGACCCTCTGGCCGATGACACACGGTGGACAGTTCAAACTCATCCTCCACGCTGTCTGCGGGTGGGGGCAGTGGGGGGGGGGAGGGGACAGCCGCGCCTCAGGCCCAGCCTCCACGACCCCGCTTCAAAACCATCCTCCCCGTCTCCAACGCCAGAGACCAGCCTGCCAGTTCCCTTGGACCCCGGTCCGAGGACATCAAGCCAAGGAGAGAAGACGCTGGTGAGCTTCCAAGTCTATCAGTTGGCCGAGCCCATGGTCACTGGGCCCTTGATCCCTGGTTGAAGGAGAAGGCCCCCCAGCCCCATCTTCGTCCCAGAAAGGGAAGAGTAGAAAAAAAGGGTTCAAGAGAAAGTGTCTGAGGGTCCAGGCTCCGGACCTTCCCTGACCCACTCAGAATCGTAGAGCCCCACACTTGCCCCGCCCAGATCCTGTTCTCCAGCCAAGCCCCGCCTATCCCAGCCATGCTCCAGCCATGCCCCGCCCAGCCCCAGCCAAGCCCATCCAGACCCCACCCCTATCCTGTTCCCGGTAAACCTTAGCGAAGGCCTCATCCCTGGCCCCATCTCAGTCCTGCCCCAGCTCCCAACATCCAGTCCCCAGGCAAGTGCCCCCACCCCAGGCTCTCGAAAGCACCCGCCCCCGCCCCCACCAGGACAGTAAGTCACCTGGGTCCAGCGGGCGGGGTCTGTGGGGGCGGAGGGAGGCTGGGACTGCTAATGCTGAAGGGAGCGAACTGTCACCGAGAAAGTGGAAGACCCGGCCAACTGCAGACATACACCACGCCCCTCACACGCAACAGCAAATCTCACAGACTTGCCTGTTACAATGCACACACCCCAGCCCCGCGCGCAGTGGCACACAGAATGAACAAGCACAAACACACACGAAACAGACCCTGCGCACACATGCTTGTGGGACCCACACCTGCCCTTTAACCGAAGCTACCCCTGTGTGAGACCCAGGGGAATCAAACACAATGACACTCTCCAATTCTAACTACAAAGTGGGCCTCTGTGGTTTGCAAAATTCAGTATGGTCCCTTGAGGCGGGCAAGGCCCCACTAAGGAAACAGGCCTGGAGAGAAAGCAAGGCCACTCAACTGGGGACCAGGTTGGGCCTAGAAAACCCAAGTATCCTGGCACCTGGAGGAAAGCGAGCTTCATCCTCCGCACCTGCATCCATCCAGTCAGGGCAAGGGCAACATGCATCTCGAGGCACAAAACATGCCCGGGGTGGGGCGGGCGGCCACAGCTGCAAACACTAACCTAGCTAAGTCACGACAGATCTCGCAGCAGTCTGGTCTGGCCCGGCCACCCTGGCCATAGCCACACAGTCTCAGGCCTCAGCCCTGCCACACTGGCCACGCCCAAACACCCGGGGCTCACTCCTTTGGCTGACCCGGAGGCCCACAGACCCTTGGGCCCCGCCCCCAACTGGCCCCGCCCACACATTCCCCTAGCTCAGGGCTCTATAGCTACACCCTCACCAACCAGCGCCCGCCCCCACCCCCCCAAGCCACACGACACACACTCACACAAGCAGGCCCGCTCCTATCACACAGGTCACACCCGACACAAACACCCCGCCCCGGAAGCACAGGAGAGGCACTTGCTTTCACTGACTGAGGGCAGGGCTTGGGGCCCGCAGCAAGGCAGCAGCTTGAGGAACCGCTGCTTCAGCGCTTTTTTAGTGGGCCCTGGAGGGTGGCCTGGGAAGAGAGAAGACCCCAGGAAGGCACATTAACCCCCACTGTCCCTCCACTGCCCTCCCCACCATCACAAGTCAATGGGACGGGAAGCAGGTGTTGGGAGAGGGTTGGAGGAGGAGAATGGTGAGAGTAGCTGGGGCTGGGTTAGGGAAGCCCAGTGGGTTTCACAGGCATATAAAATCCACTCAGGCGCCTAGTATAATGGGACGACGTAGCCGGGGACTGTGAGACCACCGAGGGGAGATGGTATTGGCCTTGGTGCCTGCTAACCCAGTGCCCTTGCCTCCAGTGCTATAGCTGGACCTCTGAGGATGATGTCCAACCCAAGGACTGCCTGAGTAGGAACACCTGTCTCCGTCTCTCTCTCACACACACAGTGACAAAAGTGTATAGTGACACACGGAATGATAAATCACAGTGATAGATGCCAAACGGCAACAGCTTGACACCTAGTAACACGCTCATAACCAATGGCCTAATTTTTTAAAGTTTTATGTAGTTAAGTAATCTCTGTACCCAATATGGGGCTTGAACTCACAACCCCGAGATCAAGAATCACACATTTTTTTGACTGAGTGAGACAGGCACCCGCCACAATGGCCTAATTAAGCAGGTCCCAACACACACGCACATACACACACACACACACTTTGACATACTACTCCTGAATACAAACATATATGGATGTGGCCTAGGAAAAACATGACGCACACATATGAGGACCCACATTGGCCACCTTCCATGCAGCATGAAGAAACTGTACAAGAATACATGGGACAGCTTGACACGGTGTGTTAAGGACACTTCAACACACTGTGACCCTATAACATTATGCCACATATCAAGGTCACCAGGACACATAATCATATATGTGGCTTAGGTACCCAGGGCCCCCCAGATACCTAAGACTGCACCTCACCAATAGAACCCGTTTGTTCTGCCCACCTTTCCTTCCTATAACCCCTTCTTCCAGGGCACTTCGAATCTCACTGCCAGCAGAACAGAGTTCCTCATCAGCTAACTCATCCACTCAGAAAGTGTGTCCCCTCCCAGTCCTTTCGTATGGCTTGTTCTTTGAAGGTGACATGATAGCAAACTTTGAAGCAATAACAGACCTTCAAGATGAGTATTTTGGTGTAACGCAGGGCTATCCAGAGCTGCTGACCACAGTTCCCCTCATTTCCCTGATTTACACCCCTGTCCTACAGCTCTAATGCACCCTAGGGAGAGACTCCTCGGTCTGGTGCCTGTCTCCTGGCTGCACCGACCTCCAGACTCCAGGGCCAGAGCTCACAAGGACCTAACACACTGATTGAAGCTGGCCTCAGTCCATTCCTGGAGGGGCCCAGTTTCCTTGGGTTTCAGGTTCCTAGGCCGCCCCACCTCCCACGCAGGCCCCGCCTCCCACCAGGCCAAGCTCCACCCTTCAGGAAAAGGCCTCGCTCCCAGGCGGTAACTGCTTGAAGTTCATGCCTTCCCCTCCAATACGTCCTTTCTCTCCCTCCCCCGAAGAGCTATGGAGAGGTAGCAGGAAGACGGTGGGCCGAGTGGGGGATCGATGGTGGCTTGGCCCCCCGCCCAGGGCTCCATTAGCCCAGACTTTGGTTTCCCGAAGCCGGATTGCGGCTGGGGCCTCCGGTGGTGTAGTCGCAGCTGGACTGAGAAGGGCGGGGGAGGAGGACGGCCTCTCCCAACCTCCAGGTGTTCACACAGCCACACCCCTCCCTGGTCCTCTCCCTGCTCGCAGGGATCATTCTCCTCTGCCTTCAGCCTACAGGACACCTTGGTTTCCTGGATGACCCTCTTCCCATCAAAGAGTCTAAAGGGGATGGCAAGTCAGAACCAAACTGACTTCATCTTTTCAGGATCGGATGAACCCCAGTTCACCTAGGACGAACCCCTGCTCCCCACCCTACTCCAATAAATGCAGCAGAGAATGGAGGGTGGGTTAGGGCTTTCCTGCTCTTACTGAACCCTAGAGCAGGCTGTTCATTGGCCCTTCCTGGTTTCTCGTTCCCTCGACATCTCTGCAGTTCTCCCTGGTGGCTACTCTGTAGCCTCCTATCATGATTCTTGCCTCCGTTCCTCATCCCTTGTGGAACTGGAGAACAGCCGAGCTACCAAGCTGCACAGTTCTTGGCGTGAAGAGGTGGGAGAGGCTGAACCTCTCCGGGGGAGGCAGAACTTGCTCCCCTCTCTACTTCCAAGATCAGTCTCCCCACTAGACTTTGGGGTGCAGTGGAGGATTGATTTCTCATTCCCAATGCTTAGGCCCTGGAGTTCCTGAGAGAAACGAAGTGGCAAGGGGGCTTGGGAAGCAAAGGCCCTGATCTGTTCCACCCCTCACCCTCCTGCCAGAGCTGATTATAAATGTCTCATTCCCAGTGTTCCCACTCCTGCCCCTCCCCGCTCCAGAACCCACCCCCTTCCCAAGCCCTGAGTGTGGAGCTAATATTTCCTCAGGGAACTCTGGGAACAGCCACACACACACAAGCCAGTACCCAAAGAGGCCCAGCCATACACCAGTCCCCCTCAGGCACAGTCATATCCACCATCTCACAAAGCCGAGCACCCTGTCCCTCTACACATTAAATCCCATCCCTGTCACACACAAAGGCTCATACAGTCACATACTTTGTCCTTTTTCATGTAGATGAACACAGTCACACCCCCTGTATCTCTCACACAGAGTCCACGTACACTACACTCTGTAACCTCCACCTGCAAGGGTGGAGGTGTGGAGAGTCGCCTGCATCTTCAGAGCCATTGTGGGCCCCTGGCCCCAAAGGGACACCACAGAAGTCTGGTGTTATCTCGGGATCCCTGGAATCTCCTTCCTCTACTCTAGATAGCCCTGCCTGTCTCCAGACCTCTCCTCATGCGCCCCATGGATTCTCCTCACCTCATACCCAGGTCCTCCCATGCTGTGCCCCTCAACACCCTCCTTGCCCCCCCCCCCACAAACACCCTGGCCCCTGGCCCTCTCTCTTTACGTCCCTCAGACACCCAGCCCCCAGACTCCCTCCTCACCTCCCTGACATGCCTCCCCCAGACCCACTCTTTGATTTCCCTTTTTACCTCTCAGATGTCCCGTCCCCCAAGCACCCCCTCACCTCCCCCAGATGCCCTGTCCCATCACTAACACGCTCACCCCTGCCCCCAGTCATAAAATCAGAGTAGCCCCCTCCCCAGCACTGCGACCAGGCGCTGCTCCGGCGGGCAGCCCAGACATGCCCAGCACCTGGGTTACCTTCCAAGGAGACAGGCTCGAAAAGGCCAAACTGCTCCAGGACCTTGACAAACAGAGCGAGGACCACGAGCACAGCAACCATCTCCAGCCCTTCCAGGTTCATGGTGGGCCTGGGGCATGGCCCCCACCAACTGAGGGTCAGACACACTGGCGGCCCTTCTCACACCACCTCCCCCTCAGGCTCCCCAGCTGGAGTAGGAGGACCGCCCGCAGCCTCCCTCCCCCTCCCTCCCAGGAATCCTCCCTCTCCGCCCCCTCACCCCGCCCTCTGCCCCGCATGCCTCGCAGTCACAGTCTCTTCCTCTCCACGGGGCCACTTCAGCCCACGGACAGACCGGCATCTCTTCAGAAGCCTTTGGCGTGAAGGATACGGGCCAAAACAGGCCAGGCCAGAGGAGGAAGGTAGTGACCTGCCTCTGTCCCTGAGGACAGTTTCTCCCAGACACCTTGTGGCTACTCTGTGCCAAAGCGGGGGCGGGTAGAGGGAGAAGTTGTGCTTGGGAGAGGGCAGGGAAGGGCAGTGTGTGTGTGTGTGTGTGTGTGTGTGTGTGTGTGTGTGTGTGTATGAGAGAAACTATGAGCTACACATGTATAAGGAATAGATATATGGGTCAGAATATATTGTAAGTGTCGGGGCATTTTCTTGTGTGTAATCCTGTGTCTGACTGTATAGAGAGTATGTGTTTCTCCTCTTCTGTGTGTCTCTGTGTGTGGTTTACACGTGATTGTGTATGTGTCTATTAGGTGTGTGTCTTGTGTATATGGGTAAGTGACCTGGGTGTCCATAGTGTGTGTGTGTGTGTGTGTGTGTGTGTGTGTGCGCACTGGAGGTATCTCTGAGTGTGTGGGATTTAGCAGGGCTGTGGGGTAGAGGGCTGAAGATGGTAGTATAGATGTGTCCTGTAATTAGGTGGATGGGTCTACAGTGATTGCATAATCGTATCTGCACGGAGCTGTACGGGAGAAGGCAGTGACCTCTCCAGTCAGGAGGACACTACCCACATCGATCGAGGTTGTCATGGAGATGGTGAGGTGGGAAGCACTCTGTTTCCACAGCCCACAGACAGGGAAACTGAGGCCTAAGGGAGGGAGCATTAGGTGCAATAGCCGGGGGCAGGAAAAAGGCTGCTTAGCCTTATCAAGACCCTCTGGGGCGGGGACTCATTGTGATTGCCGTTGGAGCCACAGATTCAAGTTCCTTGGGAGAGGAGAGACTGAACTCCTTCTTCTCACCCAGGATCTGCCAAAGCCTTGCCTACTCCTCAACTGTTACTGAGCTGATGGAGAAGAGAGAGGAAGGAAATCTGAATCCTCCAACGCGCCACCCACCCTCACCCCCTAGAGTCTTCCTGGAGCCCCACCCCCATCTTCCCAGCTCCTTCCTGTTGCTGCTGCTGGCGGTGGCAATGGTGGTGGTGGCTGTGTGTCTGGGTGGGAGTGTGGGTGTGCATGTATGTAGGGGTGGGGAGAGGCCTGCAGAGCCAGTGAACCCAAAGACAAGAACTACTGCCCTAGGAGGCTACCTTTGATTGAGCACTCACTGTGTGCTGATAATATGCTAGGTCTTACAGACATGATCACATTTTTTAAGATATTATTTTTTTAAGTAATGTCTACACCCAATGTGGGGCTCAAACCTACAACCCAGAGATCAAGGGTCACACGTTCCACTGACTGAAGTCAGCCACGCACCCCCAGGCATGATCATACTTAATTTTCACAGTTAACCGATGAAGGAAGTACCATTATGCCCACATTTCAGGTAGTGAAACTAAGGCAAAGGGTGGTTAAGAAGATCAGTAAGTGTCAGAGTGTCAGTTTTAACCCAGTCTGACCGTGAGCCTGTGCTCTAAACTATCACACTACACTGGCTCCCTTCTTAGCTTGCCCACTCAGGAGGATCGTTTAGGGGGACTGACCTCAGAGGGAGGCTTTTCCTTTGTCCAGCGCTGGGATGAGTGTGTCTCAGCCCAAGGATGGTGTAGGAGTCCCCCAGTCAGGCTGTCGCTACCACTGCATTTGAGGATCATTGCTCTGCAGTTCCACATGGCCACCACTGGGGGGCAGGCATCCATCTCATTCCACCTCTTACCTTCCCTAACCCCCCATCCCACAACATCCTGGGAAGGTGTAAAAGGATGGGAAGAAGGGTATGCCACAGGCGGGTTTGGTCCTATTGTTCCTCCATCCCCTCCTCCAGGAAGAAGTCAATTTAGGGACTGCTTTTGGTTTCTCACACCCTAGAAATTGCAGATAAACAGATGAAATCAGCAAATATCCCCCTATTACTGTCCAAATTCCATACCTGGATTTAAATCCCTCTACCCTCACCAACAGATCCCTTTTTCCCCCAGCCATTTTGGCCTCCTCACTGTCCCCGCCAAACACATCAAACCAGGTGCTATTTCTGTGCCTTTGCTATTATGAATGCCCTCTTTCTGTTCTCCTTCTGTCCTATAGTTCTTACCTAACAGGACCACCAGCCCTACTCAGTAGAATTTCTAGGGAACTCACTATTGGTCCCTCAAAACTTCACACCTAATTCTGTAATGTTATTAAGTGGGAATAGTAAAAGGAGACAGCATAGCATTGTACATAATAGTGTGGGCCAAGGTGCCAGATTCCGTGAGTTCAAATTCCGGATTTGTCAGTTACAATTAACTGGGCAAGTTCTTAACCTCTGTGTGCCTCTGTTTCCCACCTCAGATGGTTGCTGGGAGGAGTAAATGAATACATACATGGAAAGCTGTTAGAATAATTCCTGGCACAGACTAACTGCAGAAGTGTTTGCTACCATTATTAATGTGACATCTCACGCGCCCTGCCCCTTACATTTCTATAACTTTTAATTAACAAGGTATTTCCACATTGTTATCTTGATGGCTCCTCATGGCAACTCCAGGAGGTAGGCAGAGTGAATAGTATTGTGCCCATTTCATTGAGGAAGTAAAGGAGGCCAGAAGAAATAAAGGGATTTGAGGTAAAGGGATTTGCTCAAGGTCACCTAGCTAAGATGGGAGGTTGCATATTTGAACCCAGATCTTTCTGGATCAGTCCTGTTTCCTCAACTAGATTCCAAGCTCCTAAAGGGCAAAGAGTTTAAAAACTGGACTTATGTAGGGGCTCCTGGGTGGCTCAGTTGGTTAAAATTGGACTTACATAAATTGAATGCCAGGCTCTCATCTGGTGCTTGTGGAACAAAAGTGAATTAAATGGGGGCTTCTACTGGGTAGGAGAGACAGCCCACTGAGAGAACCATAAGGCTTCTATTCATTTAGAAAACATTTATGTGCCTACTATGTAGTAGGAACTGTTATAGGCAGGCTATAAAAGCTCATTTAGGAGTACCGGTTTCGGCTCAGGTTGTGATCTCACGATTTTGTGAGTTCAAGTGCCACATTGGGCTCTATGCTGACTGCACAGAGCCTGCTTGGGATTCTCTCTCTCTCTCTCTCTCTCTCTCTCTCTCTCTCTCTCTCTCCCCCTCCCTCCCTCCCTCGCTGCCCCTCCCCCCCACTCAGGCTGTCTCTGTCTCTCTCAAAAATAAATTTTAAAATGCATTTCCCTAATGACAAAACAAACAAAAGTTTATTTAACTGTAAAAGCTCTCTAACTAGAAGGCCAGGAAACCCTTGGAGAGGTTATTTTTTTGAGTTGGTTCTTAAAAGATGGCAGGGTTCTTGAGTGGCTTGGTTGAGCGTCTGACTTTGGCTCAGGTCATGATCTTTCATGAGTTTGAGCCCCACATCTGCTGTCAGTGCAAAGCCCACCTCCGAACCTCTGCCACCCCGCCCCTCCCCTGCTTATACTCTGTCTCAAAAATAAATAAATATTTTTAGAAAGATGGCCAAAATGTCAACAGTCTACCTCAACAAAGGGGTCAACATTTAGTGAGCACATTTTGTGTCCTGAATACTTTATGTATTGTCTCAAGATGGTTCTATTTCTCCTGTGTTTACAGCAGACCTAGCCAGAGTGAGTAGTAGTATATCCATTTTGCAGATGAAAGAATTGAGGCTCAGGGAAGTGATTTACCCAAGATATGGGATGATGAAGGATGGATCAAGACTTGAAGCAGGACCAATGATCTACCAGTCTGTCCTTCCAGTGTGTGTGGGAGAGTCAAAGAGCCTTGGATGACTGTAGCTTAATTAGTGTTGGGAGAGCTGTAAGTGATAAGGCCAAAAGGGGTCAGATTCCATGGAGCCTTGAATGCCAAGCCAGACTATCTGGAATGAGAGAGGCAGCACAGCCACATCTTCTGGCTCTCTGAGGCTGGTTCACAGATGGAGAGACTGACAACCTTGCATCCAATTCCTTGTCCCTGGACCCTCCTCTTCTCTCTCTCATCCCCACCCTCAACCTTCAGAGACCTTGATCCAGCCCCACAGGGACTCAAGATCCTAACAGGCCTCTGGTGGAAGGGTCTGTAAGAAGTGAAACAGTGAGTTGTTTTCCAGGCTCTCCCTTCTCCCCACTCACCAACCTCTCAACTCTCCTGGCCCTGGAAGAGACTTATCCAGATCTGTCCTCCCTAAGCATCCTGGTGTCACTTAGCTCTTCACCCAAGGGAGCGAAGTCTTAATAGAAGCACTTTAGGCAGAGTGAGGGCTCAGGGGAACACTATCTTGAAATATTTGGTGGGCCCTCCCTAAATCCTTCAAATCTCACTGTAGAGATACTCCTATCATTTAGTTGTCTATCTCTCACCCTTAGAATCTGGAATAATACTGCCTTACGAGAGGACCCACACTATGTAGCTGTCCCGCTTTCATCTGTCCGTTATCTCCCAGTGAAGACCCCAGCCAGTGAAGACCTCGGAACTCTTCTCTCAGTCCCCCAGCCCCACTCCACCCCGGGCCGGGCCAGAAGACACACAGCCCCCAGCTGCACTAGGTGATTAATGACTTCCCTAGACCTTGGGGCTATTTTGGGGCCTGGAAGTCATGCCTGCTATGATTGAGAGCTGGTCAAGCCGGGCTCCAGCCATCTGTCACTGGAGACAGGTCCAAGAAAGGGGTTTGAGGGACGCATGCTCCCCAAGAGAATTCCAATCATGGCTCTCTGGCTCAGCCCCATCTCCCCGCCATCCGCAGAACACACATGGCAAGGAGAGGCCAGCCTATACTCCAGGGGCTCAAGGATACCATGGAGAGAGCAAGAGAACTACAGATCCCAGAATGCCATGGGGTGAGGCTGTTTTGGTCTCTCCTGGCCAGGTGGTGAGGTGATGCAAGGTTCTGTGGGCCTTGCCCAGGCAGCCTTAAGGAAATTCAAGTGGAGGTGTGCGTAAATCTCAGCAGTGCCATGATATGATATCCAAGCCATATATCATAAATCCCACACATCCCACACCAAAGGACAAGCTTGTGAAGTGTACACAACTTAGTGTGACTCAGGAACCCCCCACCCAACTCTAAAGCATAGAAAGTCAGGCACATGCCATTTCAGTGTCACAGAATCCCAGAGATATGCAGCCCCAAGCATGCAGAGTCCTACTGATAGAACCCCAGTGATGTATAACCCCATTCATCTCCCAGAGATAGACAAAATGGTGACATACAATCCTTATGCCACACAAATCTATTCATCCCATCATTCATGAACTCACTAGCTGAGTTCATGTTGGTCAAGTCCCACCTAGGGATTTTTTTCCTTCTGGACACTGACCCCAGTCATTTTAAGATCCCATTAAATTAAGCAATTCAGTAAGGTCTGTGCCCTTTCCTTGCTCTGCTTTGAGTTTCCTCCTTTTATCCCTTGGAGGGACCTTGTCCATTACATCCACCTGGTTGAGGCCCCGTCCTCTGCCCTCAATGAGAAGTCCTGCCTCATCCTCCACCATTGTGAAGGACCATGATGCCCCCCATCATTTCCTCTTTGAAGACCCCTATCTTCCACCTTCTCTGTAAGAGACTCTATTCCTAGCTCCACTCTGTCACAGATCTTGCCCTTTAAACACTTTCAATTAAGGGATCCAGCTCCCTCCATCTCTGTGAAGGATCCTTCCCTTCCCCACCTCTATAAGGCTCCTATCCCACTTCACTCACTTTTATTGAAGGGTCCAGCCCCTTCCTCCCTTCCTCATACCTGGTGACAGCGACCCAGTCACTAGCTGGTAGAGGGACCGTGCTGCCTGCCCCAGTGGGCTCCGGCACCTGCGGGGGCATCGGTTCATGGTTCGGCTGAGAGTGCACTGGCCAAGCTCCTCCCCCAAGGCCCAGGGCAGTGAGGTCTCCGCCCCTACCCAAGTGGGCCCTGCCTGGGAGGCGCGGGAGGGCCGGACCCGAAGGACCAGAATCTGGGACAGAGAGTTTTCTGCTTTTTGTCTCTTCCCAGGCCACAGGAGGGGAACTCACCCTATCCCCACCATCTGAAGCAGCCATCCTCAAAGTTCCTAGACTGGGAGAGGCGGGGCTGGGGGGAGGGGGAGGAGGAATGGGAGGACTCTTCTCACAGCCAACTCCTGGAATGTTTTCTGAATTTCTGGTGGGGAGGGGAGGCACCCACGGGTTTTGAAAAAGGAGCTGGGTAATGAACCTGATTCTTTACTGCCCCTCTTCAGCTCTTTCTTCTCTGCCTGTCGCACACCTCCTCTTCCCAATTTGGCACTGAGAAGTGAAGGGGGGGGGTAAGAGGACATCGTTGTCATGGCAACTTCCCACACTTCCATACTTCCTGGACCAATGGGAGAGAGAGCTGGAGGAAGGAGGAGGAACTGGACCACGTATTAGGGTGGCAAAGAAGAGATGACTCCGAATCCCTTTCTCTCATAACTTTCTGTTTTGTGTCCCTTTGTCCTGCTTCAGCGGGTTCAGATTCTACCATCATATCTTGATTGCCAGCCAAATGCATGAAGGAGAAACTCCCCTCCCCTCAGTCTCAGCCCTGACCACTTCCAGGACTCATGTCTATTGGGTTGTACCACCCAAAGTAAACCCTTCCAAGACACACTGATGCTTTCAAACCACCGGGATAGCCAACAGGAGAGACATAATTCCACTCCTCTGACTGGGATCCTGTCTTTTTGGCTGAAAATCCTACATTTATGAGGCAAAAATTACGTACGTTCGAACTCTATGCAAATTTTGCCACTTGATTTGGCGGTGACATCCCCTTTCGCAATCAGCTATGCAAGCATAGTTGCTCTAAGACCACATGAGGGCGCTCTAGACTAGGAAAAGATATTTATGACCTGCGGGACCAGAGTTCAGGCCTCGGCCAATCTGATCCCAACTCTCCTCATCGTCCCTAGTCCTTTCTTTGCCTCCGGCTTGGACAGGACTGCCACTGATTGCTGCCTTTTTACACCACGCTGCACTCCCAAACAGCCCTGCCAGCTTTGGAAGACCACTGGGGGTAGATCTGGGCCGGCTTGGGGCTCAGATTCTCCTTCTTGGCCTCCAAAAATCTTCCCCAGCTTTTGAGTCTGAGGGAGCAGGGAAGAAAAGCGATCGGGGGTACCCAGGATGCCATGAGGTATGTCTTAAAGACTCCCTCTCTGGGCCTGATGGGAGCCAAAGACTCCCCCACGTCCCCCAGGAATCCCTCCTGCACAGGGAAGGAACTTTGGGCAAAAGGATGGCCCTGCAGTACCTCCGCCCCCGACGGCTCTTCAGCACCGCGGACAACGACTCCCCTCAGCCTTCAGCTCAAGCTTTCCGAGCAGCCAACGCCTTATCAGGGGGCATCCATCCCAGCCTCATTGGTCTCCCGCTGTAAGATAAGTCCTCCTTAGAAAGGAGAGCTCCCGGTAGTGCTATTTCTACTTTCCAAGTCCTATGTGGAGCTATCTAGATCGAGATTACTGCTGCTGAAGAACACCATTCTTGATGCTTGTCAACATTTGACCTGTTTCCCTTGGGAAGCAGGCAGGCAGGAAGTAGTATTCTCCATTTTAGAGATGAGAAAAGTAAGAACCAGAGAGCAAAAGTAATAGAAAGCCCATTCCTGCATGTTCCAATGCAAGTGCTTTCCCACCTTCACTCAGTCTCTGATTTAAATAGCCAAGTGGGGAGGGAACGATTCCATTATAGGGGAAAATCAATTAAAGCAGGAAGCAAACACTGACTAATGTGGTGCTAATGAGTGCCCTGGGGCCTTACTACTAGCAAGGATCCTGAGTTGGTGAGAACACAGTTCAAAGCAGAGCTGGACCTTTGGATTCCATCCCAGTCTGAGCCACATCTAGGGCACACCCGGAGTCTACTTGAGAGGAAGGGCTCTCCCTTCTGGGAGTCTCAGCATAGAAACTAGGATTTCCCCAGGGTCATTGAGTAGGGGGGACACTTTCTCAAGGCATTAGATCCTAATTCTCTTCCCCATCCCCAAGTCGTATCCTCACTCCCCTCAGGACAGACAAGGAGCATGGGCTCCCTCCACCTCCCTAGCTTGTTTCCTACACTCCTACCAGAAGACAGCCTCCCTCCTCCCATTCACTGTTGGAGTTCCTGGGCAGGCTGCACAATGAGACAGAAAACACATACACATGAAAATGTGCACAAGGTGACACAGTCACCCACACAAACATGTGGGTCTGCCTACCAAACCCAGAAATATGTGTGGGCACAGATGTACTCCCCACTGTGGGAGAGACAGCATGCCTGGGCATCTAAGTGGTTTGGGGAGGCCACACAGCACCTTCCAGGCCAAGAGTTTCTAACTCTGGGTCTGGAGGGGAAGCAAGAGGGAGTGTTTTCCTTCAGGATTGGGTGAAGTTCTTTCTGGGAGGGCTGTTGAGGGTTAAAGGAACTTCAATTGAAAGAGTGATCTGAGTACTTTTGCAGGGGGCAGGGCAGTGACCAAACACAAGGGCCACATGCTGTTTCTGGGAGCCAGGCTGGGCAGCCAGACACTGGAGTCCCTCCTTGGGTCCACCTGGTCTGTTTGTGAAAAAAGTGGGGGAAAAGTGGTGGGCAGTAAAGGCGTCCTTCTGCACCAGGAAGCCAGAGAGGCAGCAAGGATGAGACACGTCACAGACACTCACAGAACCCCATTGCAGACATTGCCACATGAAAGTACACAATCAGCATGAAAGGCCAAATATAATCTGCATAGTCTCACAATCACAAAACACAATACAACCTACAACAAATGCTTGCACCAGGAGGTTCAGAGTCATAAAGTCTAACAGAGAGATATACCACCATAAAGTGAAGTCCTGACCATTCTGATAGTCACAAGTCACTTCATACAGAATTACACTCCAAGCACGGAATTGTACATAGAACAGAGACACATGGCCAAAACAACTTCATTTGTACAGGGTCTGACACAATGTCACGGAAACATCTGATAAGATCATACAATCGCATAGCCAACAAAATCACACTCACCCTGTCGCCAAGCCTCAGGCACATGGCAACCAGCCGAGGGAGACCATGCTCACAGGCACACACATATATACACACAGAGACACACACAAAGAATGACAGGCGCTCACGCACGTAACACCTCCCACTCCAGACACTCTCCTAGCTTTGTGTCACACACGCCCACACCTGCTGCCTTTCCCCACCTGCAAGCTAGTCCCCCCCCCAACCCCCAGGGTACCCAAGGCTTTTGAACCCCCAGTGTCCTGCTGCCCAGAACAGGAGGGGACCTGGGAATGGGGCAGAGTGTGAGTAAGGGCCTGGCCAGGGTCAGATAGGCTTAAGGGTCTGGGGGGAGAGAATCTACCCTCCCTCCCGCGACCCCTGAGTCCCTGACTCACCTGTGAGCTGGTCATAGGATCCATCCAGGTCTCGGGAATCGGACAAACTCTCCTTGCGGCCCTGGCCCCGCATGGCCCCCGGCGCCCCCGTCCCGTCCCGCCTGGGCCGTGGGAGGGGGCGCCGGGTAGCCAAGATAGGGCGCTCACACGGCGCCCCCTGGCGGCGTTGCACGCTGTCGGGGCTGGGGCTGAGTCTGGAATGGACTGGGGTCCCGCCTGGGGTCCTGGGGCAGGAGCCGGAGGCTTGGGCAGTAGATGAGCGCGCCGAGCCGGAGGCAGAGCGGAGCAAAGCAGAGAGCTGGAGCCAAGCCGCCTCTCTCCTCCGCCCCCTCCCCGCGGCTGTCACCGCCGCCTCCCCCCTTTGGCGCTGCCGGGATTGGCTCCCCCTACCCCCGCCCCCTCCTCTTAGCAGCTTGGGGGAGGATCCCGGTGAAAGGGTGAGCTGGGAAGTGCGGGGAGGGAGACTGGTTCTCCAACAACACTACCCCCTAAACCTGGAGCTGTGGGTCCTGATGGTGGAGGAAGCATCAGGGCCCGAAGGCCCCACTGTGAGGAAACCCCTGCTCCCGACCTTCAGGCACTCCTTCCCCCACCATCAGCCCGGCCAGGGCAGGTCGGTAGGTGCCCTGTCCCATCAGTCGCCATGTCAGTCCCTATTTTCTGTGTGGCTCTCCCCCATGTGTGGGTCTCTGTGGCCACCTGCCAGTGCCCACCTTGCTCAGAGGGGGTTAGGGACCAAGAGCAAAGGTCAACCCAGCCTCTATCAGGCTCATTTCAGGCCAAAGGTCTCTCATAAAGACACCAACCCTCACCCACTGCAGGACCCTGCTCTGGGCCCATTCACTGTGAGGGTGCCTTCTTCCATGATCTAATGACCCCCATTGGACCCCTGGGAAGAACAGGAAAACAAGTCGGTATCCCAAGACTTTTCTTGATCTTTTGTTCCTTTTTTTTTCTTTTCAACTTTGCTGCCCTTCTTTTGTCACCTGCCCTGCCCCAGATTCCTTCTGTTTTCCAGATTTGAAGAGTGACTGAGGGTGTCGGGATCCAGGTGAGGATACAGAGTGGGTAAGAAATGTCTTTATTACCAGGCTCCCTTCTCTTAGAAGGATTAGCTTCTTTTTGGAAGCCAGGAGCCATCACAGAGCTGGGCTGCCTCCATCTCCAAGGAACCACTAGTGAGTGACTAAGCCTCTCTGACCTTCTCCAGGCTCTTTCCTGGACTCCTAGCCCAAGAGCCCCCAAACCACCAGAAGGAAGGGAGGACAGTGTCTGGTGGGTCTGGGTGGTGTGGTGGCAGTGTCCCGTGTATCCTGCTCTGCCCAATGGCTCCTCTGGAGGAATGACCTACTGAGGCTGAAAGCTCAGTGACCCCAGAATGTTTAATGTCTTCAGTCGGATTTAATTTCCAAGCACTTGATTCAATTAACTCAGCAGGAGTTGTGGAAGGAGTTCAGGCATGAGAGGGGGGACAAGCAGCTAAAAGAAGGATTGTCTTTGGGAGCAATGCCCTCCTTCTAGCTTTCCCCCGGCTCCGGAAGATCCTTCACAGACACAGCATAGCCGCTGGGACATGGACAGAGCATGGGCAGCTCCTTTTGTGGCTGAATGCTAGGAGATGATGGGACTCCCCTTCGGAGTTCTCAGAATAGGTACATGTAAATGGGCCAAGAGATGGGCTTTTACAATGGAAGGCAAGGGAGGCTACACCTGTCTGAACCTAAGTGGCTAACAGGCCCAGAAGACTTAGGAGGAGAGTAAGGATGGGCAAGGGTCCCCTAGCCAGCTGGGAGCAGCACCTGGGAGATGCCTTAACCCCGTCTTTGGGAAGTGAGTTCAGAGTAACAGAGGTGAAGAAAAACAAACAAAAGACACTAAATGACTGTCCCATACAAATCCATTTTTAATAACTTCAACTTGCTACCAGCTTCCAGCTCCAGCTCCTCCGGGGTTTATCACTGTGGAGAGCACTAAATGCCCCAGGCTGAGCTACCCATCTGGTGATCAGATGACCCAGCTCCTGATCTCTTAGGAATCTGCATCTCTTCATGGCAGCCTGCTGGTGGATGCTCTGGAACTAGTGCGTATCTGCTCAACGCTGGAGCCGGAACTCTGGTGCCCAGGGAAGGCGAGTGTCCTACAGAGATTTGAAGCTAAGTGGAACAGAAGCCAGGGAGGTCCCAGCCCTGCTCTCACTGCTGGTTTCATGCACTTACTCCCAGTGTCTTCTTATGCTGCTTGTTCCCCGCCAGCCTGAGGGCTTTAGAAAGTGCTTTAGGGGGTGGGGGGTGGGGGCACATCTCGGACCAGCAGCTACTTTGAAGGCAGCTGTGGGGTCGGGAAAGCCTACAGTAGTTCCGTGGAGCCTGTCCAGAGGAGGAACCACGGGCCAACTTCCCAAAGGCCAGGAGACTTGCCTGTGGCTCTGCCCAGACACAGGTAGACAGAATGGTCCCTTTCAGATGGAGGGCACCCTGCCCCCAGCAGGCTCTCTCCCTTCCAGGCACCAGACCACAGCAGGAACAGACTCCTCCCTAGAGGAAATTCTTAGGCAGGCTGGATGTAAACAACAGCCGGGTGAGGGGGCGGAACCCACGGAGGGAGCTCAGCAGAGGCAGGAGAGGCTCCCAGAGGAGAAGGTGACTCGGGAGGCCGGGAGGCCGGGAGGCTGCTGGAAAGGGAACCAGCAAAGTAGGCACCTGAGGGCTCCAGAAAACCTGTCAATGTTTATTTCACACACACACCCTAAAGACAGTTTAAACCAGGTTGAAAATTAAAAGCTCAGGTTGTGACCCTATAGTGCTGATGAGTCAATGGGTTCGAAGGCAGGGGAAAGCTAACAGGCACTCTTGGTGCCAAGAATCAAATCCAGAAAGTGGTGCTGGACAGCAGGGCATTGGGCAGATTCTAATCTCCAGTCTCCCAGATGGGGAAGGTAGAAAAAGGTCCTCCGTTCTACCCTACCTTGAGATGAGCTAAGGGCCCTCACAACTGGACAGTGTGCCTCCAGGGGCAGGGGACACAGACTTCAAGCTCAGCTCGGCCCGCGACCCAAAGAAAGCAGAATTGGCTCCAACTACATCTGAGAGTTAGTCTGTTTTCAGAAGCCTCAGAGAGCCACAGCCCCTCGGGATGCTGGCCGCGCCATAAGACTCGCCCCAACAGCCCCTGAAAGGCAGTCAGCAGCCACAGCTTGTAATTTCAGTTGAAAATATGAGGAGTATCCAGGGAGCCCATGCTGGAAGTCCCCACACTCTTGAAGGCTTCTCCCTGTGCCCACCCAGTCCCTCCCCAAGTAAGAGTACCCCTGATTTGCCCCTCCTGGCCCCTGCCATCCAGCTCCACTGAAGCGCGGCCTTCACCAACAGAACTCAGTCTCTGTTATTCTCCAACCTAGGTGACAGCCCTTCTCCCCGCAGCCCCCTCCAGCCCGGGAGCCTTGGGGGTAAGGGCAGTCGGCAGCTGCTCAGACACGTGTGGCCTCAGGAGATGGTGGAGAACTCCTTGAGCAGGACTTCCTGGCTGAGGGTGTGGAAGGCCAGGTTTCTCCTGACATTGGTGCTAATGGATCGAACCTGGGAAAGGGTTGGGGAAGGTAAGAGGGCACAGGCAGAGAGAAAACAAGGAGAGAGTTGGTTACAAACAACAGAGGGCAGTGCCTGAGGGACAAGTCCAAGATGCCAAGCTAGCAGTTCCTCTCAGGAAATGAACCCTTAACAGCTATCATCCCTACAGGCAAGTGAGCCAATAGTTCCAGATAAGCTGACAGGTGGAAGAAAAGCAGGGGTGAGAGACGGATGTGAGAAGAGCAAGAGGGCACCTGAAGAGGCAGAAGCAAGCACAGGCAGGGAAGGAGGCTCAGGGTAGGCCTCTGTTCTTGCCTCAGCCTTGCAGAGGGGGAATGGTCTGGTCAGTGGTCTGATAGAGGAGAAAGTGAGGCCAGAGAATGCATTTCTGATCTCCTCACTCTATTTATCCACTTTCCTGGCTTGGAAAGAACACCTGGAGACACAGTGCCTGTCTAGCATTGATGGCAGGAGGATGACCCCTGGAGGACAATGACCAGGAGCAGGTCACCCAGCTTGTGAGGCCCAGGCTTGGAAGCAGGACCCGGGTTTCTTAACTCCCAGTCTGGCACTCTTCCCAGAGCACAGAGAAGCCCCCCTGCTTTAAAGGGAAGTCTGGGGCATATCCCTGCTGTGACCCCACGACTGCCCACATGCTTCCTCCCCACAGATGGAGACCCCTGCAGGGAGTGCAGCCTGTGTCAGCGGGGAAAGGACTGTGGAGAAGGGGTCGAAGGGCCCAACTCTGTGAGTGGGTTCTAGGAGGAATCCAGCATACTCTGGAAGGAGTGCTGTTCATGGGAAACTGAAGTGAATGCTGTATGAGAGACCAAGTTGGGGAAGGAGGAGAAAAAGCGTGCGTATCTATCCTGGGCCCCAAAGACCAGGGAGCTTTCCTTCAGTTTCTGCTTAGCGACGGGGAACATAATGAAGCCATCGGGCAGGAGGCAGAGGCAAGGGCAGCAGGGCCAACAGTGGGCGGCTCACGCTCATTAGCTCCAAGCCCAACCAGCCCCTCTTCGCTCCCTGGTGCCAAAGGAACAGGTAGAAAGAGAAGTGAGTCAGGGAGAGGCTAGTACCAAAGGGGCAGAGGCAGAGAGTTCCCCTAAGTCCTCCACAACCTTTTCTTCTCCAATGACTTACTCTCCTTGTGAAGACTGGGCCCTATCAATCCCCCCCGCAACAATGTAAGACTGGCCACAAATATACCTGACCCCATAAATACACTCGACTCTGCTATCTCTTTATATTACTGGCTTCCCTGCTCCCAACTCACTCACTTCCAGAGCAGATGTCCCTCACTCTCGTGAAGTCCAAAATCTCAGGATTCTCATGTCCGGGACAGAGTAGGGCTGTATTTAGCATAAGACAGATAATCTATAACCCAGCACCGTCATCACAAACTTAGCGGTGTGGGGAAGTAAGAGCTGGGCTGAGGTGAGTTCTGCCCCAGCAGTGGGAGGGCTGAGGCCATGGGAAGGAGGCACAGTGTGTTCTGGTCTCAGGCCCCAGCCACGATGTTCATGCACAGCCAGGCTGGTGGCGCGGCAGGACTGAGACTGGCAGGCTTTGCTTTTCTGAGAGCAGCTCTGAGCACCGGGCAGGAGACAGACCATCAACAGGCAGAGCCCAGTTCTATGGCAGGGCTGACTGGGAGGCGGAGCAGGAGGCAGAGCAAATGCTCACTGGCTCCAGGTGGCCAAAGGTGGGGGCTGCAGGAAGCTGAGTGATGGGAAAGGGGGATCTAGGGGTGAAGAGTGAAGACTGGAGAACTAGATTGGGAGGGCACTGAGACCAGGAGCCAGGTAGGAATTTAGGAAGAAGTGATTGCATAAGTAGGAGAAGAATCAATGACTCTCATTAGCGGTTTGGAAGACAGGATAAGGAGTAATGAGCCAGAGCTGCCACTGGGAACACACGTCAAACCCCAGGCCCAGCTGGAGCTGTGCAGGGGCCGTCTCCATGGCTGCAGAAGAGAGATGGGCAATGCCGCCTCAGGCTTCTCACACTTCCCCGCCTGGCACCAGCACCCTGGGGAATATCTCCTCTCACTGCCTGGCCCTGGACTGCTTCAGGAGACGTCACACACCCAATCCCAGCAGACTCCTCAAGTCTTATTTCATCAGTCTTTGGCAGACTGTGATTGTTCCCTTAGATGCCCACCTGCACAGTACAACGCACTGGCTGGGAAAGGGCCCTTAGGAGACCCAGCCGGGGTAGAGACAGGGCAGACTCACCAGCTCCTTGAAAAAGGCAGCTTCCTTGTGCTGCTCCGAGTAGCGCTCGTACTGGTCCAGGCCATCCTGCAGCTTCAGCGTGAGTGTGTCATAGTTGGCTCGCACCACCTCCAGCACCTGCAAGGGGTCAAAGGCCAGGCAGGACTTAGGCCATTCAAACCCTAAGTCACTTGGACCCCTGGCCCCTCCTACTGCCCTGCTGGGTTGGAGTCAATCTGGGTCAACACCTCCAAGAGACCATGCTTACTACTTATTACCCAGAAAAAAGCCTGGCCGCAGAACAATTTCTCAGGTTTCAGGGACCATTTTCTAATCTCTTCTATTCCTGGCTTTTCCTGACCCATCCAGCCTGGCCACCAAGGCTGTTTACTCTGGGTGTGGTGAAAGAGCATGAGAAGAGGTAACAGAACAGTGAGTGCCTCGGCTCAGCAGCATCCCCAAATCATACATGTGTTCTCAGCCATATCCCGCAGCTTTCTTTGGCCAGGTTGTCACAGTTGCTAAGTAAGATTTTGCCAATATCTCCTTCCTTTTCCCTTCCTGGGAACCACATTTCTTCAGTCCCGGGATGTTCCTCAGCACCATCTGCCGCTTGTTTTCATCTCTCAATGCCAACTCAGTCTTCCTATCCACTGCCTGGATCGAACTTCTGGGCCTCCCAGCCTTGGGATATAAGGCACACTTCTTTGACTAAGCTAGAGCCCAAGTGCATCTTTTATTCTGATGAGGCGTCTCTCCTTCCTCTAACTTTCTTTGGGGGTGGGGTGGATTCAGACCTCCACTGACTCCAGGAGCCTTAGATCTCTGTGCTTCCAAAAGGAAGTTCTGATGTGACTTCAGTTGGTGAGACCATGAATCAAAGCCAGGGACAGTCAGGGGGAAAGACACCACATTCGAGTTAGAATCAGCTGGGCAGAAAGGAGAGATCAGGAGATGGAATGACTGTTCACTGTGGTAATCTGGGTGGTTGCTATTTTGCAACTTGACCTGATGAGGGAGGGAAGTCTATGACATCATGGAGAGCTCCCAGCTCAGTAAGGAGTTTGGGAAGAATGAGTGAGGCTTAGTTCTTTTTTTTTTTTTTTAAGTTTATTTATTTTGAGAGAGAGAGAGATTGAGGGAGACAGAGAGAGTGAAAGAGAAGCCTAAACGAGCTCTGTTCTGTCAACACAGAGCCCAACTTGGGACTTGATCTCCCAAACAGTGAGATCATGACTTGAGTTGAGACTAAGAGTCAGACCCTTAACTGAGCCACCCTGGCGCCTCAAGGCTTACTTCTAACAGAAAGAAGGTAGGGCAGGATGAAGGGAATAAGCTAGAATCAGGACCGGTCAGAGGGGCTGAGGATGGCCTCCTGAGGGGGTACAGAAGTACCTCTGGGTGGTTCTCACCAATTCAGTCTGTGCCAGGGTACATGTCACTTGGTAGGAAACACTTCTGCTTGCCAAGAAATTCTGAGGGGAGCGTACAGACGGAGAACACAAGGAGGCTTGTTTCCTCGAGTCTGGGGGGAAGGGACAGCTTGGGCAAAGGTCTGGCCTAGGCTCCAGGCTCAGTCTCCTTTCCTCCAGACACTCAGCTCCTCAAGGTTACTCTGCCTGGTTATGTCCCAAAGACCCTGTTGTGGGCTGGCTCCTTTGCTCCTAATTCCATTTGTCAGCCCTGTCAGCAGGAGGACCCGTACTCAGCAATGGCCGTCACTCACAAACTAATCCAGCCCTCTCAGGCATGTGGGCTGTGCTTGTAGCTGAAATATCTATTGCCAAGGTCTTGGCTCAGAAGTGAATGGCTCAAACCCCCCAAAAAAGCAAAACTCCAAGATGGAATTGGGCCCCCACAACCAGGCAGAACAGGATATTACACGCTTTCTCTAACACTGAACTCTGGGCAGACTTAGCAATGCCCGTGAGCCAGCATCCTGGGCTCAGTCTTCCCTAAGGGGTATCAGGTAAGACAAATACCATGCTAAAGACAATTCTGAGAAGAAGGTGCAGCATGTCGGAGATGCTAAATCCTGAGAGCCTCAGGCCTCAGACAATGCTGCCTTGATCACCCGGCTTTCTCCTTTTGCCATGGCCAAGTGGAAGGTCTAAAAACAGGTATTTTTCATTCCCAACAAAGTTGGCTTTTGGCAGAAGAACTCAGTTCTGTTTTTTAAAGGAAGGCAAAACAGAGGCGGCCTTTGAGCTATCAGCTCCTTGGAAGGAAACCAAAGGTCTGACTGGACTTAGTGCTTGATCTCAACTCTCCTCTTATCCAGCCCTTACTTCTTTTCTCTCCTTTTTATTCAGGGGCAAGTTGCCCTTCAGTTCACCCAGCCTCCATCTCCTGCCCTCATCACCTCTCTTAGATTTCCAAGAGAAGAAGATAGTCTAAGTTCACATCTGGACTTCAGCCCATTTGGGACTTTGGAACATTAGGGCTTCTTCCTGTTCTGTGACTTTGCTTTCTGGAGCTTCAGACTTTAGGAACATGTCTCATTTGGGCCTCACACTCCACAGAAAGCTGGGACGTGGCAGAGGGCAGCAATGAGGCAGAAGACCATCTCCCAGAGTGCTTGTGTCTAAAGACCTTAGGTTTTATAATTTGCAGCCTCAGTGTCTGGCTTCCTGGCCACTCCAAAGGTACCTCCTAGACTGAGGTCCCTTCCCAGTCTATCAGGTAACAAACAGTCTATTTCCCAAGTGCAAGCCCACCTTCTTTCATCAGCTGCTGGGCTTGTAGGCTTCCTAGAACCATGCCTACCACCTCAGCTCCAGGCAGGTTCAAAGTCAGAAAAGCACTGACAAGCCACATGTTCTCTAAGGAGTCCTTACACCCCCACGTATGGCCCTCAGTAGACAGGAGCCTGGGTGCTGGCAAGGGACTGAATAGAAAGAGAACTGAACTGGGATCTGAAATTGTCTATGGATCTCAGACAATTTACCTAAGCTTTTGGAGCCTCAGCCCATCTCTCTATATATACTGCAATTTGAACTCACCTTCCTAAAAGGACATGGAATAAACATTTTGGTTCCTAAAAGTAACATACAACTGATAGGAACACTATCATCCCGATGGGTATACAGGTACCTGGACAGCTCCTGGGACTCAAGAGTAACCGTCTTCACAGCCCAGGAAGTACTTACCTATTTCAAACTAACCCAAAGAGCCTATGCACATAAATAATTATTTACCACAAAGGAACATCTTCTGGATTTAAGTGGAAGACACAAATGGCCTCAGTTTCAAAGATCCTATGTCCTCTTCTTTGCCTTAAAATACTTTGCCTCAGGCAAGAGAAGAACAAACTAGGAAGTGAGATTCGAACCTAAACCCCTTCCCTGGAGTCTCTGGACGAAAAGCACTTGACAAAGACTTTAAGGTTAGAGAGACATTTTGGTCCCAGGTCAACCACTAGCAAGCTATGTAAACTTATATACATCACTTAATCTCCCTGAGCCTCACTTTTCTTATTCTACTTAGATTATAACCTTATAAAGCTGATATAAGGATGACATGAGGTGACTGTCCAATGTCTTGCACATAAGGAATAGTCAATAAGTGCTTACTAATTTTATAAAGAAAAGTTATTTCTGGCAACAATAGGCATTTGGTAGTTCTTATCTCCAGATAGTTCTAACCATAAACCAGGAGCTAGGGCCTTGCACCTCTTCATTAGATTCTGGTGAAGAAGAAACCTAATTTCTCTATTCCATATGAAAGCAGGTTTTCCATAACAACCCCACTATCCTCAGTGTAACCAGCAATGTAGCAGCCAGAAATCAGAGAATGTCCAGTACCCACTGCCTAACAGTCTTGGGGTGCTGCAAGGAGATATAGGTTATACTAAAGAAAAGCTGAGCAGAGATGCCCACAGAGGCCAGTTTTGTATAATACAGGTTGTGAAGCTCTTGGCCACATCAGGATCCGGAGGAAGAGAGATCCCAGTGCACAAAGTTAGCTCAAAATTGCTGATGAGGTTTCAGAAACACATACACACCCCTTCTCCAAGCACGTATGATAGGCGGAATCCTTATAGATGATTCAGTAGCCTGTGCACCATATTTTTAGCAGAGCCTGTGAATTGGGAAATAATTTCTGGCCTAAAGCAGCAAAGGAGAATCATGATCGGAAAAGTTTTTGGCAATGGCTATCCTATCTTGATGTCAGAGGGTTTGCCTTGTGCCTGAAAAATTGCTTAGTCTCAAATCTCTGATAGATTGAATTCCCAGAATGAGAATTAGCAGACAACTAAGTAATAGGATGTGACCTGAGAGCAAACTTGTATTCACTGCCTTCTCAATTTGAACTGACATCTACAGTATAACCTATTTGCGGAGAGTATGTAAGTCTGCTCCCAGCCCGCTCCCAGCCAGGGCAACATGTAGGCCTTCCCTAAAGCCAGGCTGCCAAATGAGGATGAAACCAAAAGATGCCAACAGAGACACTTAGAGGCTTTTTAGAGAACAGGAAATTAACATGGAACCTATCAAGAATGCAGTGGGATGAAACAGGAGGGGGCTATAGAGGGGTGCCTGGGTGGCTCAGTCAGTTAAGTATCTGATGCTCAATTCCGACTTAGGTCATGATCTCATGATTTGTGGAGTTCCAGCCCCGCACAGGGATCTGTTCTGACAGCATAGAGCCTGCTCAGGATTCTCTCTACCTCTTTCTTTGGCCCTCCCATGTGTGCACACACACACTCTCTCTCTTTTCAAAGTAAATAAACAAAAAAAAAGGTGTTTTTTAAAAAAATTTTTTAATGTTTTTTATTTATTTTTGAGAGACAGAGAGAGACAGTGCGAGCAGGCAAGGTCAGAGAGAGAGGGAGACACAGAATATGAAACAGGCTCCAGGCTCTGAGCTAGCTGTCAGCACAGAGCCCGACGCGGGGCTCGAACCCACAAACTGTGAGATCATGACCTGAGCCGAAGCCGGACGCTCAACCGACTGAGCCACCCAGGTGCCCCCCAAAAAAGGTGTTTTTTTGTTTTTTGGTTTTTTTTAAGAAAGAGACTATAGAATTGCAGAAACCTGGAGTCAAATCTTGGCATCATCATTTAATACTTAGAGGACCTTGACCAAAGCTTTAGTTTCTTCATCTTTAAACAGTCATCATAAAACCATTTTCTTTGAATATTATGAAGATTAGATAAAATATATAAAATAAACATAAAAATATAAATGATAGGATCTCACCAACAGAAGGTACCAATGAATGAAGCCTATTGAGACTGAAACAAAACAAGAAATGGAAATAGAAAGTACTTGATGTAGGGGTACCTGGGTGGCTCAGTCAGTTAAGTGTCAGACTCTTGATCTCAGCTCAGGTCATGACTTCATGGTTAGTAGGACTGAGCTCCACTCTGAGCCCACAACGCAGAGCCTCCTAGAATTCTCTCTCCCTCTGCCTCTGCCCCTCTACTGTTTGCACTCTCATGTATGTGTGTTCTCTCTCTCTTACTCTCAAAATAAATAAACTTTAAAAAAAAGAAAAGAAAATACTTGATGTATTTAAATGAGATGAATGTGGTGGCTGAAGGGAGCTGGGAGGTCTGGTGTCATCATTAATATATAAGAACAGTGGTATGGAAGGCAACCTTACCTCCTTTCACCAATGTTACCATGGTGACAGAACCATAGAAATTACAGTTCTGGAAGGAACCTTTGAAATCACCTACCTAATCCATGGCCCTCATTTCACAGATGAAGAAACAGATGTCGAGAAAGATTGTAAGTTATCCAAATACACAAAGCCAGGATTAGACAACAGAATTTTCTGACTCCCAATCCAGTGCTCTTCCAGTATTGGCAGGCTAGTTTAACCTGAAGCACATTCCTTAATTTACAGGCTAAACTTAATCTTTCAGAGAACATTCAAGGAATTCAAACTCACTCCTAAGAGGTGGGAAGCCCTAGCTGTGGAGAGCTATAACCTGGTGAAAGCCTGGCTTGATGTTAAGTTTCCATTATCGCAGGTCCCTCTGGGCTCCAGGGCTTGTCAATTTCCACCACTAGAAGCTGGAGATGCTGCTCAGCCCTGCTGTCATCGGTGTCAACCACAACCCAAACTGTACAGACCCCTCCAAACTCATCAGCAAAATCTAGTTTTGGTTGCTATTTTAATTGCTTAGTAATCACTGAGAAGCTTGAAATACAAAGGTCTTTAATCTTTAACTGGACTTCTTAATTATTTTCTGTAAAGTTTATTTATTTGAAAGAGAGAGGGAGAGCATGTATGCAAGCAGGGGAGGGGAAGAGAGAGACAGAGAAAGAATCCCAAGCTGACAGAGTGGAGCCCAGTGCAGGGCTCGAATTCACAAACCCTGAGATCATAACCTGAGCCAAAACCAAGAGTTGGGCCATCCAGGTGCCTCTCAACGGGGCTTCTTTGGCAGCAGCCATCAGGTGGTCTCCAGGCTTGGGGTGGCTGGAGATGAAAGCCTTCTACCATGTGACCTTTTGTTTTTAAAGTAAACTCTAAGTTCAATGTGGGAGTTGAATTTATGACCCCGAGATCAAGAGTGGCAGGCTCTACTGACTGAGCCAGCCAGGCACCCCAGAATACATTCTATAGTGAATGCCATACCACAAGGCCAATCTTCCATTCTCTGAAAGAGATTGTAACCACTCTGTTCCCACTTACAAGCCTTCTGCTTTAACCCTGCCAAACGCCCTACTCATAGAAAAATCAATCTCTGGATGATTTGAAACAGATATAGTAATTATAAGGAGAAAAGATGATAAAGGATTTTTAGAGACTTTTCATGATAATCTCCATCTATCTCTCCCAAAGGACTAGCCATTTCCTCTGTTTCAGATGTTTATTCACTAGTTAGAGAATACAATTTTTTTTTTGCTCCATTTTTTTCCCCACAAAGCAGGAAAAGACAGCTTGAGAGATCAAGTTCTGAAGCCACAAACGTGGCCATAAGCCTACATATTGCCTTTGCTTCTCTCTCCCATCGGTTAGAGGGAGTTGACTGGATACTGCTTATTATACAAGCTGATGGTGGAGAAATAATGAAAGAACAGCAAGTTGTTGGGAAATGAAGTTCATTCCTCTCAATGGCTCCAGACTTGGGATAAACCTGTCTCCGTGCTCAGAGAACACAAGAAGGTCTGAATAAAAAGGTTTGCTCTCCATGCCACCTTTGAAAACTGTTCATTGTTCCAGTGTAATCTCTGATCTCTAAAGAAATGGTGCTGAGGGGCGCCTGGGTGGCTCAGTCAGTTAGGCCTCCGACTTCGGCTCAGGTCAGATCTCACGTTTGTGGGTTCAGCTGTGCTGACAGCTAGCTCAGAGCCTGGAGCCTGCTTCTGGTTCTGTGTCTCCTTCTCTCTCTGCCCCTCCCCCTCTCATGCTCTGTCTCTCTCTGTATCAAAAATAAATAAAACATTAAAAAAAAATAAATAAATGGTGCTGAGCAGAGTAGGTCTTCAACAAAAGTCAGCGGCAAATGGGCTGTTAGATGGGTGAGAAACTGCCAAGTAGCTGCAGTTGTTGTTGTTTTTTTTTTTTTGAGAGAGAGAGAGAGTGAGTGTGTGTATACACACATGCATGTGCTCACACTAGCAGGGGAGGGACACAGACAGAATCCCAAGCAGGCCCCACACTCAGCACTGAACCCGACAGAGCAGGGGATGGGGGGCTAGATCCCACGACCAATTGTGAGATCATGACTAAAATCAAGAGTGGGGCACCTAACCACCTGAGCCGCCCAGGCCCCCCTGCAGGCAATTTTTGTGACAGGTGCGGACTGAGCTCCCTCTCATTGTCCATGGAAGAACAACAGAAGTCAAACATGGCACTTCACAGCCAGGCAGGTGGAAACCTTTTTCCTTCTACCCAGTAAATTCCCTCAAACTCTAAGGAAGATACGCTTTCCTCTAAAAATGAGAATGACTGACTCAATGTATTGCCTAGCTCCATTTTCTGAATTTGTCATAGGGCTGAAACGCTCTATAAGTTTTGGCAAGAGACTGAAAAATCAGAGGTCAGATCCTTCATTTTTCCCTGGAAGGACCTAATCTTGCCTCCTAGCTTTCCTCTACTTTCTCCAAAGCAGATCTTCCCCAGAACTGGTGATATGTCTCCCAATGAGGGACAGCCTTCTCTTCTCCCAGAAGCAATAAAGGCCCTGACCTTGCAATTTCACCAGTGTAAGGACACCCACCGTGGCACTCTCACAGTTAAGTGGTGCTCTGCTCTGGTGCGGGACTGCATGGAAGTGGAATTCTGATGAGAAAGAAGCAAAAAGACAATTCTTCCTCCTCCATAATCCACATTTAGTCTTCCAACTTCAAGCCTAGCTAAACAAGCACCGCAAAGATGTTCTCCAAGCAAAGACCTTGCTGGGTCCCTATGGGTCTATTGTGCTTAGACCCTGAAAAAGTTTCAATAAAAGCTAATAATTTTCAAAATAACATAGTTAGGAGTATGGCTCTATTTCACTCATATGTGGAATTTAAGAAACAAAACAAAAAACAAAGGGGGGAAAAAAAAAGAGACAAACCAAAAAGCAGATTCTTAACTAGAAAGACAAACTAGTGGTTACCAGAAGGGTGGTGGCGGGTGGGTGAAACAGATGAAGGATATCGAAGAGTGCACTTATCTATCTTATTTATTATTTATTATAGTATTTTAAAAAATATTTATTTTTGAGAGAGAGAGAGAGAGAGAGCGCAAGCAGGGGAGGGGCAGAGAGAGGGGGAGACACAGAATCTGAAGCAGGCTCCAGGCTCTGAGCTGTCAGCACAGAGCCCAACATGGGGCTTGAACCCACAAACTGCGAGTTTCATGACCTAAGCTGACGTCAGATGCTTAACCGACTGAGCCCCCCAGGTGCCCCAAAAAGTGTGCTTATCTTGACAAGCACCGAGTAATGCATGGAATTGTTGGATCACTATTTTGTACACCTGGAACTAATATAAAACTCTGTATGTTAATTTAAAAGAGTATGGCTCTACAGTCAGCCTGTCTGGACTCCTCCTAGGTCTATCACTTACCAGCAGGGTAGAGCTGGGTGAGCCTTAGTTTCCTCATCTGTAAAATGGGGATTATAATAATGTTCTTTAGAGTGAGCTGGTTGTGCAGATTAAATAAGATAACAGGTACAAAGTGCCAAGCATACTACTTGATACATGGGGAATGCTTCATTATTATTATTCTTCGCTTTCATTGTAATATAACTCCACAAATAACAGCTTTTTAGAAACTGAAATTCCAAGTCTTGCCATAA
This sequence comes from Suricata suricatta, assembly GCF_006229205.1. Taxonomy (NCBI): domain Eukaryota; kingdom Metazoa; phylum Chordata; class Mammalia; order Carnivora; family Herpestidae; genus Suricata; species Suricata suricatta. The sequence goes on from NC_043701.1 coordinate 160,145,616, forward strand.
GTTAGCAAGCTCTTTCCTCCCCCCCTTTCTGGAAGAGATGTGTCTTCTACAAGCTCCTCAAAGAGGGATTTCCGATGGTGGAAAGAACACACTGCTTTAGAGTTGTTGTGTTAGCAGGTGTAGACAGGTAGAGTGGCAGGTCCTCTCCTGGAGAAACAAACGTGCTACTACCACCACTGATTTCTTTGCAGAAACCGTCACAGCAAAATTCTTAGCACCCTTGAGGAACAGACCCAGAGTTACATTATAGATTTTCCACAATGCCTAACAGAGTCCAAAGAAACAGTAAACATTCAACATGCTTGTGGACTAATTTAGTAACACTCGGGCCCAACCAAAAAGGAAAGGAATTTCTCAAGGTCACACAGTAAGATTAGAGTCAGGCCATCACAGTACACCCAGCGCTCTCCCCACTCCTCGGATAGGCTTCTAAGCCCTCAGAGCCAAGTCCTGCCCTTAAGGAGCTAATAAGCAAAATGGGGACTCAAGATAAACCACAGCAGAAGGACACACCCACAGACGTAAGGCACGGGCTGGAGCCAGCAGTGCTGAGTGTGATTTGGAATCAGCTGCAAAAATGACCAAGGAATGAGTGGCCCCGCTAAAACAGTGTCACACCTTTCAAAACAGAGAAAATAAGGAATCCAAGATCTCTTCGATTTTGTCCACCACTTCCTCCACTTTACATCACTGCATCCGTTAATTCTAAGTACAAAATTGTCCACCAGTGGAGCAGGGCCCCAGAGACAATAGCCACAGCGACGGCCATGAGTTCTGACAGGTCTGTGACGGGCACTGACAGCTTAGGCTCCGCCAGGTCCTATCACGTGAGGGACAGACTACTCAGGTTCAGCCCTGATGCTGAGAAAATAAATCCTGCACAAAAGATGGGCAAAAGGTTAAAAGGCTAGGGAAGAATGTCACTTTACTTCCCAAACGCACAATCTACAGTTTTAATTTCTCAGAAATCAGGTTTGGGCCATTCTAAAATGTCTTTTCGACGTGTGTTCAATTTAGCAATGGATTTCAGCTACACGAATTCAGCTCAACTGTGCAGGGTACTCATTAGGTAACTGTCCAAAACAATCTAGGCAGATACACACTGTGATCTTTGAACAGCCAGGTTCAAAGTCTTACTGAGTTATTTTTAGCACTTCTTTGCATACAGTAACCAACAGATTTGCATCTCAGAAGATGAGAAGAAACAATTAGGTTCAGGGGCTCCAAGACTAAACTAGTACCTGGAGAGGACAGGGTTTAGTTCCTTAAGACACTGTCTGCTTAACCTTCTCTTAGATAAGACAAAGCTTGTCCATCTAGACATGGCCTAAAAGGAACAGTGATCAAGCACACAGTTAGAAGGACAAAATACCAGCTATACAAGAGATTCACGTTTCAATTTTCCATGCTGGTTTGAGAGATTTGATGGTGAGCCTGTGTAAACTATCAGTGCAAGGCTGGGATGTGGGCCCAAGAATAGAAGGGGAAACGGGGAAAGGCAAGAGATAACTTTTAGTGGATTATATTAAAAGTAATATTAAAATGCTTACTATATATATTGTTTCTAATATCTATTCAAGACTCTCTCTTCTAGTGACTGACAGAAGAGGAAGGAAAAGAAGTAAGTAAAATGAGACAATATATAAGAATAGTTAACGCAAGGGACGGTTCTCTGAAAAGTGAGTGAAATTTTAAAAAATCATGTAACTCTGGGTATACTGCAATTTTTAAAAGTAGTTCAGGACTTCCACTTTCAGTCATGATGGAGTAACTGAGAAATACGAAAGACATAACTCTATTCAGACACTGAATAATAGGGCGTGTAAGACAGGTATCCAGAGAGGTGAAGGTGAGCATGAAGGTCTGGCCGGGCTAAAGAGACACCTGGATTTCAGGAGGCTGAGGCACTTAGAACTTGGAGGCAGCCTACCAGAGGCGGCAGGGAGGCAAAGAAAAGAGCTTCAGAAATTTGCATAGTGTTCCTCTGAATCTGTTGCTGATACTAAGAATTGCACGTATAGGGTAAAACTCAATCAGATCAGACCAAAAAAAAGACTGAGAATCTGTAGACTCACACGGCTGAGAGGTGTTTGAATTTTGACCCACCAGAGCGAAAAGCGCCTGTGGAATACCCAGGGTATTCTGGGAGACCGCAGAGCAGTCACCCCTCAGTAACAGAACTCTAGCCCTAGAGTAAAGGCTACTCTGAACCTATTCAAACAAAGACTATAAAGAAATTTCATGTATGAATTTGGTCAAAAGTTACAAACTTCCAGTTAAAAAATAAATAGGTACCAGTGATGTAATGTACACAGGTTGACTAGAGGCAATACGGCTGTATGGCGTATTTGAAAGTTGTTAAGAGTGAATCCTAAGAGTTCTCATCACAAGGAAAAAACATTTTTGCCCTTTCTTAGGTACCTATATGAGATGGATGTTGACTAAACTTACTGTGGTAATCATTTCATAATATATGCAAGTCATGTCATGATGCTGTACACCTTAAACTTATAAGTAGTGTATGGCAACTGTATCTCAATAAAACTGCGGGGGAGGGGCTCATGGCAAAATCAAGGAAGTGTCAAATGGACCATGCTGTTCCAGAAAGCATTTACCTGTCTTCCTGAACAAAGTCCAACACTGTTTAAAAAAGACAACAAAATCTAGCACTCAACTACGTAACATTCACAATGCCTAGTATCCAATAAGAAATTACCAGAAATGTAAAAAACAGACAAATGCGACTCATAACCAAAAGAAACAGATGCAGAAATGAGATAACGGAATTAAAAGCAAGGTCATTAAAAGAGCTATTATAAATATGTTCAAGTATTTTAAAACATCCATGAACATAATAAGGGGCAAAATGGGAGATATAATGCACACCACAATAAAATTGCTGAAAATTAGTGTTAGAGAATATTAAAAGCAGGCAGAGGGGGGGAAATACATTGTGAATTCTTTTTGTTCTTTCTGTATATATTTTTCTTGTCAGAAATTATACAAACCAGAAAACAATAAAATGCTATCTGTGCCCCCCCCCAAACTTACTGTTAACCTAGAATTCTATTTCCAGCAAACACATCCTTCAGAAATGAGGGTGAAATAAAGACCTTTTCAAGCAAACAATCTGAGAGGATGTATTGCCAACAGTCCTGCACTACAAGAGATGTTAAAAGAAGTCCTTTGGGCAGAAGGAAAATTACATTATTTGGATCTATAAATAGGAATGAAGGAATGGTAAATACACTGATAAAGACAAAATACTACATATATTTAAAAATGAGGAAAAATACAATTGACTCTTTAAAGCAAGAAATAATAGTAATGGGGGAATTTCCATGTCTGGGTGGGCTCCTCCATATACTTCTGTCCACTATTGAACTTGATTTTCTCTTGTTTAAATAAAAATAATAATAGTAGCAATGTATTGTGAAATGTATAAACCCTAGAAGAAAAATGTATGACAACACTAGTACAAAGGACAGGAGGGGACAAATAGAAATATATGACTGCAAGGTTATTACATGTTATATGAAGTCATAGGACATTATTTTGAAGGTACATTGTGATAGGTTAAAGAGCAACCACTAAAAAATAAAATGAAGACGTATAGCTAAAAAAGTCAGGAGTGGACATAAAATGTATTACTAAAAGATATCTAGTTAATCCAAAAGAAGGCAGAAAAGAAGACAACGAATAAAGAACAGGAGAGAGAAAAAGAAAAAAAAGCAAGACAGCAGATTTTAACTCAGCTATATTGATAAATAAATGTGACATTTCAATTAAAAGACAGAGATTGTCAGATTGGACACAAAATTAAGACCCAACTATGGTTTGTCTAAAAGAAATTCACCTAGGGGCACCTGGGTGGTTCAGTCGGTTAAGCACCCGACTTCAGCTTGGGTCAAGAACTCACCGTTCGTGAGTTCAAGCCCCGTGTTGGGTTCTGTGCTGACAGCTCAGAGCCTGGAGCCTGCTTCGGATTCTGTGTCTCCCTCGCTCTCTGTCCCTCTGCCACTCTCTCTCCCTCAAAAATAAATATACTTTTAAAAATATTAAAAAGTAAATAAATAAAAGAAATTCACCTAAATTTGGCTCAGGTCATGATCTCACGGTTCCACGAATTCAAGTTCCACATCGGCTCTGTACCCTCAGTACGGAGCCTGGTTGGTATTCTCTCTCTTTCTCTCTCTCTCTCAAAGTAAGTAAATAAACTTAATAAAATAAAATAAATTCATATAAAGACACAGGCTGAAAGTGAAAAGATAGACAAAAACATGCTTCTGAAGACACTAATTAAAGTAGAATTACTATATTAACATCTGAAAAAGGAGACCTCAAAGCAAGGAATATTATCAGGAGTAAAGAGAGAAATTTGGTAATGATAAAGGGACAATTATATATACATACATGTGTGTGTGTGTGTGTGTGTGTGTGTGTGTGTGTGTGTGTGTACCTAACAAGAGAGCTTCAAAATTCTGGAGGAAGCATAACTGAAAGAACTAAAGGAAGAAACAAGCTACTATTACAGCTGTAAGTATCAATACTCCTCATAACTGATAAAACAATTAGACTGAAAATCAGTGAGGAAAGATTTAAGCACTGCCAATCAAACTGACTAAAAGTCATTATAGAAAATTCTATTGAACAACAGCGGAGTATACATTATTTTAAAATGCACACAGAATTGGGGAGCCTGGGTGCCTCAGCTGGTTAAGCACCTAAATCTTGATTTGGGTTCAAATTATGATTCCAGGGTTGTGAGATCAAACCCCAAGCTTGGCTCTGTGCTGAACACAGAGTCTGCTTAAGATTCTCTCTCTTTCCCTCCCTCCCTCCTTTCCTCCCTTTGCCCCTCTGCTCCCTCCCCAACATGTGCACAGTCTCTCAAAAATAAAAAAATGCACACAGGAACATTCAACAAGATAGATCATATGCCACACCATAAAACAAATCTCAATAAATTTAGAAGGACTGAAATCAGTCAGATAGAGTATATTTTTGATCTACCAAAGAATTAAATAAGAAATTAATAAAAAGGGGCACCTGGGTGGCTCAGTGGACTGAGCAACCGACTTTGGCTCAGGTCATGATCTCGCAGTCAGTGAGTTTGAGCCCTGCATCTGGTTCTGTGCTGACAGCTCACAGAGCCTGCTTCAGATTCTGTGTCACCCTCTCAGTCCCTCCCCCGGCTCACACTCTCTTTCTCTCAAAAATAAATATTAAAAAACTGTATTAAAAAAAGAAATTAATAACAGAAATTTATCTGAAAAATCCCCAAGGGGCACCTGGGTGGCTCAGTCAGTTAAGCGTCTGACTTCGGCTTAGGTCATATCTCGCAGTTTCCAAGTTCTAGCCCTCCATCAAGCCCTCTGCTGTCCGTGCAGAACCCATTTCGGATCCTCTGTTCCTCTTTCTCTCTGCCCCTATCCCACTTGCTCTCTCTCTGACTCATTGTCTCTCAAAAATAAACAAACATTAGGGACACTTGGATGGTTCAATAGGTTGAGTGTCAGAGTTGGCTCAGGTCATGATCTCACTGCTTGTGTGTTTGAGCCCGTGTTGGGCCCTGTGCTAAAGCTCATAGCCTGGAACTTGCTTCAGATTCTGTCTCTATCTCTCTGTCCTTCCCCTCCTTGTGTTCTCTCTCTCAAATATAAAGTAAAATGTTTAAAAAAATGTTTTAATAGGGGCGCCTGGGTGGCTCAGTCAGTTAAGCCTCCGACTTCAGCTCAGGTCAGCTCTCACGTTCATGGGTTCGAGACCCGCGACAGGCTCTGTGCTGACAGCTAGCTCGGAGCCTGGAGCCTGCTTCCGGTTCTGTGTCTCCTTCTCTCTCTGCCCCTCCCCCTCTCATGCTCTGTCTCTCTCTGTATCAAAAACAAATAAAACATTACAAAAAAAAGTTTAAATAAATAAATAAATAAACATTTTTTAAAAAATTCCCCAATAGGGGCGCCTGGGTGGCTCAGTTGGTTAAGTGTCTGACTTTGGCTCAGGTCATAATCTTACAGTTTGTGAGTTCAAGCCCCACATCGGACTCTCTGCTGTCAGCACAGAACCCATTTCGGATCTTCTGTCTCTCCCTCTCTCTGCCCTTCCCTGGCTCTTGCCCCCCGCCTCAAAAAGAAATAAACTTAAAAAAAAATCCCCACATAATGGAAACATAAGATTTCTAAATATCACTAAAGAAATGAGAAAATACTGTGAAGCGAATGAAAATGAAAACACAACATACCAACATTTGAAGACTGTTGCTAACACGGGAAATTCATAGCACTAAATTTTTATTATAAGAGGGGTGCCTGGGTGGTTCAGTCAGTTAAGCATCTGAGTCTTGGTTTCAGCTCAGGTCACAATCTCAGCTTCATGAGTGCGAGCCCCCAGTGGTCTCTGCATTGTCAGTGAGGAGCCTGCGGGGGATTCTCCCTCTCTCTCTGTCCCTCCCCTGCTCAGTCTCCTGGGCTCCCTCAAAGTAAATAAATAAACTTAAAAAAAAAAAAAAGAAAAGAATTAAAATTAGTGTAGTGATCTAAGTTTCTATGTCACGAAATCAGAAAAAGAAGAGCAAATTAAACCAAAGCAAACAGAAGGAAATAAATATAATCATATATATCAATGAAATAGAAAACACAAAAATAACAGAAAATGAATGAAACTAAAAACTAATTCTCTGGGAAGATTAATAAATTGATAAACCTATAGCCAGACTGGTCAGGAATAAGAGAGGAACATGCACATTACTCATCATGAATGGTAAATCTTATAGGCATTTAAAAGAAAGAAGGATAGGGGTATCTGGGTGGCTCAGTTGGTTAAGCATCAACTCTCAACTCTCAGTCTTGGTTTAGGTCATGATCCCATGGTTCAGGAGTTTGAGCTCTGCATTGGGCTGTCAGCACAGAGCCTGCTTGGGATTCTCTGTCTCCCTCTCTCTGCTCCTTCTCCACTCATGTGCTCTCCCTTTCTCTCTCAAAAATAAAACAACAACAACAACAACAACAAAACAACAACAACAAAAGGATATACAAGAACAAATTATACCAATAAGTTTAATAACCCATATTAATGAATAACTTCCTGAAGACACAAATTATTAAAACTGGCTCAAGAACAAGTAGAAAATCTGACTATTCCTAAGTCTATTAAAAAAAAACACAATAATTAAAATGTTTCCCACAGAAGTATACCAGTATATATAATTTTACTTTGAAATGCATAAAAAATAAAATAGATCGATGGAGATCATCCTATTGGTCAGTTATGTGATAAAATACAGTAAAGTGTAGAATCTAGGTGGTTTTGTCAGTATTTGCTATATAATTTTTCATCTTTACTGTATGTTGGAAAATTTTCATAATAAAATGTTAGGTAAAAATTTCTTCTCACGGGGGGATCAGTCAGTTGAGCATCCAACTCTTGATTTCGGCTCAGGTCATGGTCTTTTGGTTCATGGGATGGAGCTCCACATTGGGGTCTATGTTGCCAGCATGGAGTCTGCTTGGGATTCTCTTTCTCTACTCTCTCTGCCCCTTCCCTGCACTTGCTCTCTCTCTCTCTCTCAAAATAAATAAATAAACTTTACAAAAAAATTCTTAGGGCGCTTGGGTGGCTCAGTTGGTTAAGTGTCTGACTTCAGCTCAGGTCATGATCTCGTGGTTCATGAGTTCAAGTCCCACAATGGGCTCCATGCTGACAGCTTGCGCCTGAAGTCTGCCTCAGATTCTGTGTCTCCCTCTCTCTCTGCTCCTCCCTAACTCTCACTCTGTCTGTCTTTCTCTCTCAAAAAATAAATAAACATTAAAAAACATTTTTTTAATTAAAAAATATTCTTCCTACAAGGAAACTCTAGGCTCAGATGCCCTCATGGGTTAATTCTATTACTCAATTAAGCAAGAAATGATACAATCCTAAATAAGCTTTTTTTCTACACAAACTTTTTTTAAAATGGAGAAAGGAAAAAATAAAATAAAATAAAAAGAAAGAAAGGAATATGTCCCTGTGGTAGCATCTAAGGAAAGAAAAAAAAACCTCAAGGCAACCTGGTTATACATGTATGTGACAACATCCTTCATGACCTTCTAACATGAGACCACTTAATTGGACTACATGTTTGTATGTCATATATGGGAGACAAAGAAGTTAAAAATATATTAAAAAAAAACTATGCCATGTGGCATTTGAGGCTCAGTTCTTTGGGTACAAACCCAACTGAGCGGTGCTGGCAGGAATAGTTACTTCCTGGAAAGAAAAGCCTGTGTCACGACTCTCTGTGCAAGAATTCTGCTACACCCCAACTTATTTTATAGGGTAGCATTACTCTACGATCAAAACCAGACAAAGACATCACAAGAAAACTATGGAGCTAACATCCCTCATAAACACTGATGTAAAGCTAATCTACAAAATATTGGTAATTCAAATTCTGTAATATATAAAATAAATACTATACTATGATCAAGAGAGGTTTATACCAGGATTGTAGGTTAAGTTAATATTAAAAATCAATCACTATAAATCTGTATCATAATAAAGAGAAAATCCAGGGGCACCTGGCTGGCTCAGGTAGTTAAGCATGCAACTCTTGATTTTGGGGTTGTAAGTCTGAGTCCCATGCTGAGTTTGGAGATTACTTAAAAACAACAACAACAACTTTAAAAAAAGAGAGAAAATCTATATAATCATCTCAATATATGCAGAAAAAGCACAGACAAAATTCAACATCCACTCATGATAAAAAAATTCTCAATAAACTTGGAATAAAAGGAAACTTCCTCAATAAAGGGATTCTATGAAAACTGACAGTTAACACACTACTTAATGATGAAACACCAAATGCTTTCTCTTGAAAACCTGAAAGAGATGTCTAGTCTTACCACTTTAATATTTTACTGGAAGTCTTAGCCAGTGCAATAAGAAAAAGAAATCAATGGGGTGCATCTGTGGCTCAGTTGGTTGAGCGTCTGACTTCGGCTCAGGTCATGATCTCACAGTTCGTGGGTTCGAGTCCCAGTCGGGCTCTGTGCTGGCAGCTCAGAGCCTGGAGCCTCCTTCCGATTCTGTGTGTCCCTCTCTCTCTGCCCCTCGCTTGCTCATGATCTGTCTCGCTCTGTCTTGCAAAAATAAATAAATGTTAAAAAAAAAAACCTAAAAAAAAAAAAAAAGAAATCAAAGACGTACAAATTTGAAAGAAATAAAAACTGAAGTTATCAGTATACAGTATGACTGTGAGCACAAAAATTCTAAAGACTCTAAGAAAAGAATAAATGAGTTTACCAAAGCTTCAGGAAAAAAGGTCAATATAAAACTATTCTATTTCTACACACTAAAAAAAATTGGAAATAAAAATAAAAATATAATTTATATAACATAAGAAATTAATAATTGGGGATAGACTGAACAAAATAGGTATGTAGAGAATGCTAAAAAAAACTACAAAACATTGATGAGAAAATTTAAAAGATCTAAATAAATGGAGGGATATACTATGTTCATGGATTGGAAAACAATATTATCAAAGTGTTCGATTCTCCCAAGTTCATCTTGAGTCAATGCAATTCCAATCAAAATCTTAGCAGGCTTCTTCTGTAGAAATGAACAAGCTCCTCTCTACATGGAAGAGCAAAGGACCCTAGAATGTTCAAAACAATTTTTTCTAGTAAAAATATGGAACGCTTCATGAATTTGCATGTCATCTTTGCATGAGGGGCCATGCTAATCTTCTCTGCACTGTTCCAATTTTAGCATTTGTGCTGCCAAAGGAGTGCCAAAGCACTTCAATAGGAGAAAGAACAGTCTTTTCAACAACAACAGTGTAACAACTGTATATGTTGGGGGGGGTAGAATGAACATTTACTCTTATCACACACACACACAAAATAATTAATGTAGGAAAAAGGCAGGGCGGGTGCCTAGCTGGCTCAGTCAGTAGAGCACGCTACTCTGGATCACGGGGTCTTGAGTCTGAGTTGGATACAGAGATTACTTAAAAAAAATTAACATGAAATGGACCATAGAACTAAATGTGAAAGCTGGAACTATAAAACTTACAGAGGAAAATACAGGTGAAAAATTTCACAACTAGGAGTAGGCAAAGATTTACTAAATAAAACACAAAAGCAATATCATTACAAAAAGATTAATTTATCTTCATGAATGTTGAATTAAATTAAAATTAGTCCTCATTAAGGGAATCTGGGTGGCTCAGTAAGTTAAGCATCCAGCTCTTGATTTTGGCTCAGGTCATGATCTCACAGTTGGGGTGTTCGAGCCCCATATCAGGCTCTGTGCTCACACTGTGGATCCCAATGCTTGCACTTCTCTTTCTCCCTCTCTCCCTGCTACTCCCCTGCTTGCGCTTGCTCTCTCAATCCCTCTCTCAAAATAAATAAATAAACTTAAAAAAATTGGTCTTCATTAAAATGTCTCGACATTATAAAACATCATTAAGAAGATGCAAAGGCAAGCCACAGACTAGGAGAAAATATTTACAATAAATATATATGACAAAGAACTTGCATCCAGAATACACAAAATCCCTTCACACACACACACACACACACACACACACACACACACGACAAATGAACAGATTTTTAAAGTTTTTTTTTTATATTTTTAATTTATTTTTGAGAGACAGAGAGAGACAGCGCGAGCAGGTCAGAGAGAGAGGGAGACACAGATTCCAAAGCAGGCTCCAGGCTCTGAACTAGCTGTCAGCACAGAGCCCGACACAGGGCTCAAACTCACGAACCATGAGATCATGACCTGAGCTGAAGTCGGATGCTTAACCAACTGAGCCACCCAGGTGCCCCATGAACAGATTTTTAAATTAATTAATTATGTATCTATTTTGAGAAAGAGAGAGAGTGTATGAACAAGCAAGGGAGGGGCAGAGAGAGAGGGAGAGAGTCCCAAGCAGCCTCTGTGCTGTCAGTGCACAGACTGACACGGGGCAGGCTCAATCTCATTAACTGTGTGGGATCATGACTTGAGCCAAAATCAAGAGTCCAGCACTTAAATAACTGGGCCACCCAGGCGCCCCACAGATTTTTTAAATAAGCAAATGATTTGGACACTTTATCAAAGGTATATAATAGCCAATAAGCAAACGACAACTGCTCAACATCACTTGTCATCCTGCAAAACAAAATTGATAGTAAGCTATTTTTATTTTTTTAAGGAACCATAACTGAAGTATTTTTATTTTATGTACAGTGAGTTAGCATTAAGCTAGGTCTCTTAGATATCCACAGTCAGGTAGGTATCTTGGATGACCCATTCAAGGAAGTTCACTTAATCCAACCTAATGAAGCCTATATCCTTCGCACACTGACGAAAAGACAGCAGCGCATATTCAAGGCCATGTTTCTGGATCAGACCATGCAGGTTTGAGCAGAACAAGAACCCTGGCCAAATTTCCTCGAATGGCTCTAGGAGAGCTGCTGGTGACCCACCTTGGATGTGACATATCTTGGTAACACACTTGGATGTGACAAGGTAAAAGGCAATAATAATTTCTTAAACTGTAATGTCCGTAGTATAATGAGAGCACTGCATACCCACAGAATGGGTGAAGTTAAAAAGACAATTCCAAGTGTGACAAGAACGTGGAGTGGCTAAAACTTATTGGTTGTCAGCTGGAATGAAAAATGGTACAACAACTTTTGAAAATAGTTTTGCATTTTTTAAAAAGATCTTTATTGAGATATAATTTTTATATAATAAAATTAATTCATTTAAAGTATACACTTCAATGCTTAAAAAAATTTTTTTAATATTTATTTTTGAGAGAGAGAGACAGGGCATGAGCACGGGAGGAGCAGAGAGAGAGGGAGACACAGAATCCTAAGCAGGCTCCAGGCTCTGAGCTGTCAGGACAGAGCCCAACATGGGGCTCGAACTCATGAACTGCGATATCATGACCTGAACCAAAGTCAGATATTTAACCAACTGAGTTCCCAGCGCTCCTCAATACTTTCAGGGTATTCACATAGTTGTGTAACTATCACCAGGATCTAAACTTAGAACATTTTCATCAGCCCTTCAAAAACCCTTGTACCCTTAGCAGTCATTCCCCATCCTGTTTCCCAACCCTAACCATGGGTAACCACTAATCTATTTTCTGTCTTTATAGGTGTGTCTATTCTGGACATTTCAAATAAATGGAATTGTTTGGGTCTCTGTGTGTGGCTTCTTCACTTAGCATATGTTTTTAAGAGTCGTACATACTACTGCATGTATCAGTACTTTTATGGATGAGTAATATTCTATTATAAGGATGTATCACATTTTTTAATCTATTCAGTTGCTGATGGACATTTAGGTTGTTTCTAGTTTTTGGTTATTATAATAATGCTACTATAAACATTTGTGTACAAGTCTTTTAGTGGACATATTTTCATTTCTCTTTTGGTAAATACCTAAGAGTGTCACAATATAGATGAATCTCAGACACAAAAGAGCACACAGAAAAGACATTGGTGGTTGCTTAGGGGCCAGATTCCTGATTAAGACGGACTCTAAAGGAGAACTTTTTTGGGTGATGGAAATGTTCTACATGTTGTGGGGGTGGGAGTGGGGGTCGACAGTGGATATAGGTATTTGCATGATATTCTATGTCAAGTATACCTCAATAAAGTTTACAAAAAGTCAGTAAATCATGGCTAGATTTAAAAAAAAAAAGATGGGGGCACCTGAGTGGCTCAGTTGGCTGAGGGTCTGACTCTTGATTTCAGCTCAGGTCATGATCCCCGGGTTGTGGGATCAAGCCCTGTGTCAGGCTCTGCACTGCGGGTGGAGCCTGCTTAAGATTCTCCCTCTCTCCTTCCCTATCTTTCTCCCTCTTCCGCTCCTCTCTCCTGCTTGCATGCTCTCTCTCTCTTAAAAAATAAAAATAAAAAAAAAATAGATGTACGGCTATGGCAGTAAGCTTGTCTTTTTTTGGTCTTACTATTCCATTTTTGGTTGGGGCAAGAATGATTCAGACTGATAGAGAAAAGTAACTCTAAGTTAGGAGTTCTCAGTATTCTGACAATGCCAAGGATTCTCCTCATTGTGCTCCTCCTTTCCACTCCTCCACTCCTAGAAATCCTCTCTGACAAATTCAATGCACTCTGGGTAAGGGCACCTATGTGGCTCAGTCACTTAAACACCCGGCTCTTGATTTCGGCTCAGGTCATGATCTCAGGGGCCCTGTGTTGGGCTCTGCGCTGAGCATGAAGCTTGCCTGGGATTTTCTCTGTCTCTCTCTCTTTCTGCCTCTTCTCCATGTTCTTCCACCCCCACAAAATAAATAAAAAATATAGATAGATAGACAGATAGTCGGGCTCTGGTGGCAATCAACAGTGTCTGGAATAATTTTCAAGTGGGCACTAGCCACGTGAAGTTTTTATAAGTGGCTATACTTACCTGGACCTCCTGAAAAATTCAATCATTTGCCAAGTTCGGGGACTTATAGTGTCCTTCCTGTCTTTACCAATCTAATGAAGGTTCTCATTTTGCCTTTTTAATGAAACTGAGGCAAAAAAAAAAAAAGATATGAAATGATCATGACTCTCCTTGTGGAAATTTCATTCTAAATACGGGTCATTGGCCAACCATTTATGGATTTCTGAGGCAATATTTCTCTAGGGTACAAAGAGAACAGGCAGGTTTTATCTGTCCTTAGGTTTATAAAGGGTCAAGTGGGGCCGCTGCAAGCATGCTGCATACATCAGCTGAGTGAGGTCTACAGAGGTCTAACCAAGAAGCAGTGATGCTGATTCTTATACTCTGAAATCTTCAAGGCAGGTATGACTTTTGCACTTTTTATAGCCCCTTGCTTGGCACATAGCAACACTATACTTTTTGCACCAAAAAAAAATTAACCTGGGGAACTTTAGGCTAGGGCACAGATTCTTTGTCTTACTGCACTAACCAAAGACACTCAGAAGCAGAGAATTCTTAGACCAAAGGAGGTTCTTGAGAGTTTCCTTGAGAGGCAAGGATTGGTTGTCTTTCAAAAACACTTTAGCTCAAAGTGGCTGAAAAAAAGAAAACAAGCAAACAGCCCAGGAACTAGAACAAATAACAGCCTGGTAACAAAAATCACAGACTCTATTGAATGAGCACCTCTCCTACTGTGTGCTTACAGTGACTTTCTGTCCAGGATAACCTGGATATCTCTCCAGGGCACAATCATCCAATGTAATTGTTTGGAAACAAGGATCCAAAAGGTGAACAAATCTCTTAGGCTAAAAAGATGATGCCTTTTAAAAGGTAACTGTTTCCTCTATACAGTCACTCTGCATATAACACGAAGAAGGTTCCCTCCTTTTTTAACTCTTTCTATTTTCATCTCATACACTTCAGGATTAAACTCAATTTCAGAACCAATATAAGTTGGCCAATTCTCCCAGTCCGTCCATGTCTTTCAAGCCTGCTACCAAAGGGCTTTCCACTACCCTGAGATTTATTGATCTGACAGACTGGCTCTGTCCTTCAGCAAGGTGGATCAGATAATGAACCTCACAGTGGGTGATTAGTGAGAGGCCATCAGCTAGTTAAAGGAGTGGTGACAGTGACTTTCTTTAATTTCCCTGGGCAGCTGACCCACCTCCCTGACTTTATTGGCCGAGGCCCTAGACAGCTCTTGTAAAGTTTTTCTTTGCACTAATTACAGATCCAATGTGCCCAGTGCCCAGGCCCTTTCCCTCCACAAGCTAGGCATGCAATTACACCAAGAGGCAGCCAAGGAAATGAAGGCGGGGGGGACCATGACACACAAATATTGCATCAGGCCTTCTCCTTCCCTGTGGCTTATTATAGGCAGGCCACTCCTCCCTGCTCGAACCAAGAGGCAAGAGTCTCTGTCCTTCCCACCTGAGGTTTCCTTCTTTGGAAACATATCACGGAGGGAGAGAGAAAACATCGTCTCTGCTCCTAACTCACAAGCATTGTGACATGGGTCTCTGCCTCCCTGCCAGGACTCCCGGATCTATCCCTCCCTAAAAGACAGAATTCTTTACCAGAAATCCTAGTAGTGAGCCATCCACAGTTTCCCTTGTAGTTGAGGGTCATTTTTAAGTCTGCAACCTCCTTTGTGCAGTATCACTGGGAGAGGTCCAAGAACTCTTACGGTCCCCAGCCAAAACACTTCCTGTTAGCACGACTTACAGCAGGTGACATCTGGGCCTCTGGTGTTACCACTGGGGCAAACCGTGCTCTTTCTAGCACGCCTTATAGACTTTTGAGCTGCCTCCTGAAGAAAGGGCTGTGGTAGAAATAAAACAAAAGTTCCCAAGGGAACTTTGGAAGGGAGGAGGGGACTAAAAAACAAACTGAAGAGGAAAGTGCTACTTGTACACTCTCATTTAATAACTGGAATAAAGGATCCTTCTTATAGTAAACCAAGGAAGCAAGGGCTGCTGTCTCCTGTAACCTCTGGAAAAGCTGACAAATTCTGGAATTCCTACAAGCCCCAACACTGTTCCTCTGTGCACTGCCAATGAAGCCTCAGCGGTGATGAAACCTGACTACAGAAGACCAGAAGCTCATGTAAAGCACACTTCAAAATTTGTATTTAATTGGAGAAAATGCTGTTGGTGGCAGAGATGAATAATGAGCTGAGCTCTTCACCAGTGACCTCTGCATTCATCTAGCTTGGCTGTGGGACATTAATTTTGAGAGTCTTTGTTTTGTTGTTGTTTTAACAAAATGGAACTACTACTTTAAAAACAATTAAAATTCAGTGTGCGTTTAGATTTTGATCCATATAAATGTACTCCCTACTACCAAAAAAAAAAATCTTGTCTTTTTAAGTCACCATGTTTCCTTTGGTCTGTGGAAAAGCTTTATTTCTCATAGTAACTTTGCTGACATGCTTGACGGAAGAGAGGCTCTTTCCTCATTTATAAAGTTATCATGCTGTGCCAGAAGGCTCTCCTCAGGGATTGTTGCCCAACTGGCAGGCAAACTCTCCAGGCCCTTGTTTAGTACTTTCCTTCCTCAACTGAATGGTCTCTTCCCAAACCAGGACCTTTTCCTAATCCGCCCCCCGCCCCCCACATGAGCCCTGTTATCTGCACTGTCCCTGCTTCTCCCTCCACCTTCCCATCCCTGGCCTGCCCCTTCCTTCGGAAGAGCTGGCAAGCTCAAGCTGTCACACATGCCTGGCCTGATGAAATGGAAGGAGCTCAGACTTCAGGGTCAGACAGCCTTATGCTCACATTAGGGATTTGCGCAAACAGCTGTGCGACCATGGGCAAATAACTTAGGCTCCTTAGCATCCTCATCTATAGGATAACTGTACCTGTCCCAAATGGTTGATGTAACAATTAAGTAAATAACCTATATAAAAGTGCCTAGCTCAAGAACTACTAGCTTTTCCTTTCCTGTTATCTATTTGTGTCCTCTTAAAATCCAAGAAACGATCTCCCCTTTCTCTGGCATGGACCATGGCCGTCCTAGCAGCACATCATCAGCTTACCCTCTTATCTGGACCTTCTTAAGATGCCCTATATAATGTAAAGTTGATTTCCAAGGCTAAGCAGCTTATAAGAAAATCCCTCTTCCTCTGACTCTGTCTTTCCTGTTTTAGTGAAACCAGTTAACCAACAACTCCAATCAAAGCTTTTTCCTGCCAAACAAGTCAACATTCAGCTGGAGTCTAAATGAAGGCAACAAGGAAGGCAGGGTCTCAGACAGCCAATGCTGTGTCCCATGCTTGCACCCAATAAGAGTTCACACAGCAACCATCACTCAGGGCTATAGAGAGGCAGTGCAAAACTAGAGGCTGTTGTGGAAAAACATGGTGCGGAGTACAGGAAACTGAGTCATGGCTATCATAGGAATCCTAAATCTTGGGTATCCAGCATGTGTCTCTGTCAAGGTTGCTTTACATGGAGGTTAAGGCCCTTCTCTAAGATGAAAAAACATCACAGGGACTCTCAGAGTGGAATACTCAGAGCTCTCAACTGCCCCAGGGAGAACTTTTTCTATCAGCGGCTCTCATGGGGGAAATGCTCTACACTCACTCCCTGCTCGGAAAGTCCTGCTTCACAACTTTACAGGCCCCTCTCCCAGTGTTCCTCAACAACCAGTAATGTGCTAGAGCTGGCTCATACATGCTTGGCCGGTGAGAGCTGACAGATTTTCAAGGACTGTGAAAGCCACTTGGCTTCTCACTGGTTGCCATGGCAGAAGCGTCCACACCCGACACTACAAATCAGCCCCCCTCCCAACAACGGTTGTTAAATATTCACTCGCACACTTAAGGCCAACAACTCTCAAGCTGAAATATCAGGCTCCATTTTCCTCACAAGCCTTGAAGGACTTAGGATATTTCCCCCAAGATCTTTCTCTGCTTCCTCCTAGATGATCTTAAGTAATGGGTGCCACCCGAGGCCCCTAACAATGTTTGCCCCATGGACTAGGACTTTCTTTTTATTAATATCTGACTCCTTGGGAAAGTAAAGCTAGATTTCACTAGAATTTCTTTTTTAAAAAATTTTAATCCTTATTTATTTTTGAAAGAGAGACAGAGGATGAGTGGGGGAGGGGCAGAGAGAGAGGGAGACACAGAATCTAAAGCAGGCTGAATCTGAGCTGTCTGCAGAGAGCCCAACACAGGGCTCGAACCCACAAACCTGAGCTGAAGTCGGATGCTCAACCAACTGAGCCACCCAGGTGTCCCAAGATTTCACTAGATTTCTAAATTCCTAGCATTTATTTGTAGTGGCTCTTATCTTAGGATCAAGAGAAAATCAAAAAAACTTTAGAAAGATTACTAATAAGTATACTAGCTCCCAATGTAACCTTCACTCATTTAGATGTGAAGCATTTCTTATTTCCCAAATTTACTTTAATCTACTCCTACAAATAAGTTATATTCTTTGCTTTGTCATCATACTTTTAAATATACCTCTTGCTATATCCAATATTATACATGCCTCCTCTGAATCCAAACTCCAAAGCCCTAGTGAGAGTGGAGACTTAAAGAGATAATGGGAGGTAAAATTCCACAAAATTCCTAAAGTAGAAAACGTAAGCATCTGCTAACATTGTCCTATGGTCCTGTGACATATGGGGATGCCAGCAGACCACCTTGCTGATCCTCCTGGAAAATTCCCAAGTCTATATGCAGAGAAATGTTTAGTAGGCTCCTGGACCATGTGGATGGAAGGAACCCCAGTTTCAAGAAAGGTCTGTCCACTTGAAAAAACAGAAAGTAGAATAGTGGTTGCTGGGGGTGAAGAGAAGGTGGTGAAAAGAAGCTGTTCAATGGATAGGGGTTTCGTTTTGCAAGATGAAAAAGTTCTAGAGATCAACAGTGCAATGAGGTGCACACATCAACACATTTAAGATGGTAAATTTTGTTATGTGCTTTTTACCTTTTTTTTTTTTTTAATTTGGTTTGCCCTTTAGGCCTTTCACATGCCTACCAGTGAGGCTGGGTCATACGAGGCCTCTGATGAACACTTATGAATTGAATCAAAGGCAGTACAATTAGGTCAGGGAGGAGAATCAGTACATTGTGGGTTATGGGGACTGAGATGACAACTGAAATGACGAAGTGTATTTCTAAGTCATCCAGCCTCTGGATATCCTGTGACCCAAGGACAAGGCTTACAGAAACTCAAGGACTCTACTCCTTTCTTTCTGTCCTTTTCAGGTCCTGGCTTTGAGTATGTTTTATGATCTATGCCTCTTCTTTGATCCATTTCCTATCCCTGCTCCTTCAAGGTGCAACTCATTTCTTCTCTCCTCCATCTGGCTTTTCCTGACCACCACAGCTGCAAAGGTTTTCCTCTAACAAGAGCTCACAGATCCCACTGCTAGTACCGGTCAGCTCTCTATAAGCTGTCTTAAGCCATGTCTTGAACTTATTCCATCCTTTGAGAACAAATCGCCTTTATCATACTTCTCTATTCCTCAGATGCTTAGCATAAACTGAAGCACAGAGCAGGTGCTAAATGCTAAAATACTGATAGGTGAATGAAGGCTGAAGAAAGCAAGAGTGGGCCAACCATTTATTTGCTTTCCCATGGGATATTTCAAAGTCACAAAATTGGTCATGACTGTGATTAAAAGCCTAAGGAATCAGGCACCCAGAGAAGGTTTTGACTTGAATCCTAAATTGCAACTATGTACTCTAGATATTCAGAGCTCTAGAAAATCTTCCATAAAGTTCCACCATGAAGCCCTCATTTGCCTAGTAGGAAATCAGAGCTGATATAAATCAATATGTCATAGCATCTGCAAACCAAAACAAATAATGAATAGCTTAAAAGGAACGCAAGATCCTCAATGGGCATTGTCAAAGGTCTGATGGCTTCAGGGACAAGGAAAATGTGAGGTACTTACTACTAAAGGAGCTACACCAGTGATTGTTAAAATCTGGGGGACAGGTGTCAAAAACTGGTTATGAATTTTAAGAAAGATGGACCTTCTTTTTTGTTTAACAATTTAATTTAAAAATACTTTTTAAAGTAATCTCTACACATGAGGCTCAAACCTATAATCCCCAAGATCAAGAGTCACACACTCCACAAACTGAGCCAGCAGGACACCCCAAAATGGACCGTCTTTAAGGGAAAAAAATGGGGCACATGGGTGGCTCACTCGGTTGAGTGTCTGACTTCGGCTCAGGTCATGATCTCATGGTTTGTGAGTTTGAGCCCCACATTGGGCTCGCTGCTGTCAGCCTGTCAGTGCAGTACCCACTTCGGGTCCCCTGTCCTTCTCTCTCTGCTCTTTCCATGTTTGTGCTCTACCAAAAATAAATAAAAAATTTTTTTTAGAAAAAGGACATATAGAGGGAGACAGAAAGTTCAACAGTGATTACAAGGGTCAGGTGATTACAAGGGTCAGGGGGAGGGGAAACAGGCAGTTGGCATTTAATGGGCATAGGGTTTCAGTAAGGAATACGGAAGAAGTTCTGGAGGCGGATGGTGCTGATGGCTGTATAACGATGTGAATGTACTTAATGCCCCTGAACTCTACACTTAAACATGGTTAAAATGGTAAATTTTATGTATATTTTACCACACACACAAAAAAGGAGTCAAAACGAACAAGCTTCACCATCAACCTGGGACAAACGTGATACGTGTGTATAAAATATAAAAATGCATGCAGTTTATTACACTAGATAATGAACAACCTTTCAGTCACACTGAGGGTACTGACTAATTAGAAAGCTCTACCCTCCATGAAGCCAATGAGAAGTAACAGAAAAATGTCACGTACCTTCTGGAAATCGGAAAAGAGGATCCAGTGTAAGAGAATGGGCTTCGTTCAATAAGCAATAATGAATTTACAAAGGTCACTTTGAAATGCCTCATACAGAGGCTGGAATGTATTTGGGTGCTGTCAGAACTCAAAAATTCACAAATCTCTTGCCAGAAGAAAATGGCAGGCTGGGCCAGCAGATCCTGCAAAGAGCCTTCTCTTGTCTGCTGTGTTACTAAGTGCTATAAATTCCAGTTAACACCTAGCCGTGGTCTTCAAGGCTTTTGGTTTTTTTTTTTTAGGAGTACTTTAGAATCTACTTGGGGATTAAGTTCCTGATTTTCTGTTTCTACTTAGTTTGCTGCTAACAACTACTGGGCCCAACTGGATCCCATGGCCAGCTCTTGGGGAAACTGTGAATACACTTAACATTGAGTGATAGTAGCATTGATGTTCAGAAGTGAAGGAGAAGAAGTGCTCCAACACATGTTGGAGATTAACAAGGCGGTCAAATCTTCTAATCTGATAGTGCTAAGAATAAAACCAAGTGCACCCTAATGCTGTCATTTAGAGCCCTTTCAAGTCTGCGAGGGAAGAGAAGCCACAAGTATTTTGAGGGCAGTTTTGAAAAGGGTCCCAGAATAGCAACACCCTTCCCCCACTCCCAAAGTGAAAAGGATTGCTAAGAGAGAGAGTAGTGTACAGACACTCTGTGAGAGCAAGGACCACACTTAGATTATGCACCGTGGATCCCCACTACCCAGCACCATACCTTGCAAACACCAGGCAGGTAATTACTTATTCACTAAATAAACCTTTCCGAGCGGCCATCCCTTCTCCATTCTTGAATAGGACTGTGTACTCTCCCTCCCCATAGAAATCTCCTCATCTCTGGCTTGTGGACTCTTTCTGAGAGGCACTTTCATCACTTCATTTAACTTTGAGAGAAGTTGGAGGAGGGTGAGGACACGTGCTTGCTAATCATCCTTTTCCAGATTGCCTCATGCGCCAGAATGGATTTTTATTATTGGTCTGTGGCTGCTACTGCTGTAGAAAGATTTCAGCCTGACCTTCCCAAGCTGCTGGGGGATGAATACTGCACGTGGCTGACAGGGAAAATGTGTCTTCCTTTTTTTTTGTTTTTTGTTTTTTTTGTTTTTTTTTTTAAAGCTTTTAGACTAACCAGAGCTCACTGTGATAGGAAAGTCACCCTTTCCCTTATTATACAAAACTCAAGATGTTGAATTCTTTTGCATAAAAATGCCATATAGTAAAACTGATCTGAACTGGTCCAACAGGAAAAAGGTAGCATCTTGAAGTGCCTCACAGAGAGCAATGGCATCAAAGAACAGGACTTGGGGAAAAAAAGAAAATGAAAGCTATTTACGAAAGCAGTTTAAATAAGAGGATGGATTCTCACAGCTGGTCTCACAAAAGAGAACAAATATGTCAAAGGGAACAACAGACTAATAGAGTCCTATCCATCTGGCTGAGGAAAAAGCCACCGGTGGGAATACTGAGAGGCCTGTTAGGAAAAGGCTTGCCGGGTGCCTCACTGAGCGGGCTACTGAACAGCTTTTAGGAACACACTGGAACGCGTGCTCACATCATAGCTGGCTGGCTCTGCCGGCAAAGGTTCAGAGAAGGGTTTTGCTGATGCACCGGCAAAAAAGGGAGAGCTTATTTTATTGGTTTGGAAGTTATACCTTTACCCTTAACTCATGACTGTCCCGGTCCTCCGACTTGGGAATCAAGTAGGAAAGAAGGGAGATTGTGTAAATAGGATGTCTCAGTTGGTGCTTTTAAAAACAGAACCAAGAGTCTCATTCGCAACAACAAGTTCAGTCCCATGCCACGCTAAAGCCCCATCTGTACTTTTACATAATGCAGAGCCAGCCGAGTGCGGGCTCTGAGGGAGAGGGGCAATCAGGCCAGGCTCAAGGCAAACAAACGCCTAATGCTATCTGCATCTCCAACCCAGTCCATACCATAGAAGAACCTGCTCAGAAATAATTGCTCAAGGCAAATAGAACTCAATTACTAAGGAAGTCTGCCCCAATGAGGGCTCATATTTTAACAAGCCAAATAGCATCAAATTAAGCTGAACTCAGGGTTTTTCTAATTGGCAGTTTTATCCATTTCTAAGTTCTCATTTCTTATTTTTAAAAATAAAAATGACTCTCTGCCTAAAATTAAAAAAAGAAATGCCTATCACCCACTCTAAAATAATAATTCACCAAATGTTCACCTACGTATCTGCTATACAATTAATGAACTCCTCCTATGGACAAAAGCAAAAGCCATCACTCTATATTTAAAGTATTATCAACAGATCCCTTACTAATTGCTCTTAGCAGCCTGGCTCCTGCCGCCAGAAGCTCAGTCCCAGAATATCTCTGCCATCAAAGAGAAGATAACTGCTTGATGCCAGCCACCGACTCTGGGGAGGGTGTGGCTTACCTGCTCCTCTGACAGTTGGGATATGTGATTCACAGCAGCATACGATTCAATCTTGGGGTTAAAGTGATTGATGATAGCCCTGAAAAAATTAAGATTAATATGGCATCAGATGGAAGAAGCAGATAAATGAATTAAAAAATATAAGTACCGAGAACCCTCTGGTTTACAGTGTGAGGACATGGGAGTGATTGTCAGGTAACTATCTTTTTATTGAACATGACGTCACATGGGGCTGAACGGATAACTCTGAAATAAGAAGTGTTTAAAATGTATTAGATAAAGAGGAGAATCAAGTGTCTCTGCCAATGAACCAGGGGGAAGATCTCATAACCAAACAAAAAACAAAACCAAGCATCCTTCAGGCAAGAAGCAGGACCCAGGGGGCTGTCCACTAGGGGGCCCTGGTGTTTCAGTGAGAAAGAAAAGTAGTTTTCTCTGCTCTGACTTGGGAGAACAGGGTACTTGGTAAAGCTAGACCAATATGTAGGCTAAAGACAATCTCTGAAGAAGCTGAGCTTTATCAAAGCCTAGAACCAATCTTCCTACTTGCCAGTTAATAATTTCAAACCAAAATGTTATTTCCAGCCATTCAAAATCTGACTGTCATTTTCAAACACTTCTTTCTCCATCACCCTCACATTCAAGGTCATCAAGTCTTATCAAATATAGTTCTTAAAAAATCTTTGAAGTCTGGGGGTGCCTGGGTAGCTTAGTCGGTTGAGTTTCCAACTCTTGATTTCAGCTCAACTCATGATCCCAGGGTCGTGGGATTAAAACCCATATTGTGGCCCCACATCGGGCTCCGCACTGAGCACAGAGCCTGATTAAGATTCTCTCTGTCCCTCTTTCCCCCTTGAGTGCACATGCTCTCTCTCTCTAAGAAGAAAAACGTCTGCAATCTGAAACAAATAAAGTTCCCTGAAACCAATACTTCAGTGTATATCTAGGTCCTTGTCACTTCTTAACTCATGTAACAGAAAAAGCACAGGTTTCAGATCAGAGTTTAGCATAAGTCCAAATTGATACAAAAATGATTAAATAAATGGGAAGAAGAGATAAATCTTTCTTCTTTTCTTTTTTTTAGAGAGAGAGCACGAGCAGGGGAGAGGGGCAGGAGGAGAGGGAGAGGGAGAGAGAGACAGAGAGAGAATCTTAAGTAGGCTCCACGTTTAGCAGAGAGCCCGACACAGGGTTTGATCGCACAACCCTGGGATCATGACCTGAGACAAATCTTTCTAACAGAACAATTTCAAATAATATGCGTGAATACTCTCCTTTCAGGAGGTGGAGTTAGGTTCCCATTCCCGTTGAGAGTAGGCCAGACTTAGTGACTTATTTCCAAAGAATAAAATAGAGTAGTAAAAGGGGAAAATGGTAACTTTACAGTAAAGAATCTTGGCAAATACTATGTGATTAGCCAAGTGATGACAGTGACCATTGCCAGTGATTCATATGGCATGAATCTGGTATCCATGTAACCTTTGGTATGATCTTTTGAGAAGGGCACTTTTAGTTCTGTTATATACTTCCAAAAATCCATAACCTCAGTCTAATCATAAGAAAAACATGAGACAAAACCAGATTGGGGGCATTCTACAGAATACCTGGCCAGTATTTCTTAACACTGTCAAGGTCATGAAAAACTATACTTTAGGAATCATCATAGACGAGAGGATCTTGGGGTGACTTGACAACTAAATGCAATATGATACCCTGAACTGGACCCTGGAACAGAAAGAAAACATTAACAGATACTGGTGAAATCCAAATAAAATACGGAGCTTAGTTAACAATAATGTATCATTGCCAGTTTCTTAGTGCTGAATAAATGTACCATGATAACGGAAGATGAGGAAAACCTGGTTAAGGGGCATGTAAGAACTCTGTGTATTACCTTTGTACTTTTTCTATAATTCTAAAATTATTCCAAAATAAAAAGTTTATTAAAATATGTGTGTACATGCACATGCATGTGAATGTATGGTAGCACAAAAGAAATCAATTATTTTCTTTTAATATAATTTACTGATAGTATAAAATTCTTGAACCATTTCATCTATCTAATATGGGTAATGAAAGTATAAGCCAAAACTTAAAAAAAAAAATCATGGTTTGGCCATTTGTTATTTTGGATTTTGGGGAAGCTATATGTCTCAGAGGGAAAAAAAAGTGGGAATAACACCTACCTTAGCACTTAGTACAGTACCCAGGAATAGTACATTGTAGGCATAAAATAAATGTTTGTCGAAAGAATGACTAAATCTTAAGAGGATTCTTGTAACATTTATATAATAAGGCAATGTCAAACATCTAGCACAGTGCCTGGCACACAGCTGGTACTCAATGAATATTCAATGAATACATCAAACGGGACAGTAGGGGGTCAGGAACAGAGAAGAATCCTGGTAACTTGTTTTTCTAGGGAGTCCCCAAAAGGGTAGAGATGTTATCTGCAAATTAAGGTTTTAGCTTGGTCTGAATCCAAAGTGGGAAAGAATTTGGACCAAGTAGGGGTCAAATATTTTTCTCATTCATAAGGTGAAATTTTGAGGATATTGGCAGGATGACAACAGTCCAGGAGCAGGAAAGGAAAACCAGAAGCCTACACGCAAGGAGAAGATAAGAGAGGAGGTTTAGAGAGGAACTGAGCATCCCACCAAACCTAGCAGCAGTACCGAGTTAAAGTTAATCCAGGGCAGAATGTGAGTCATGGGGCCTAGCATCCAAGAGTGACAAGGATTAAGAAAACAAAACATGGTAACCAAATTAATCTACTGTTAAAAATCTCAGTTAATTTAGGAAAAAGAATTTGAACTCTGTAAACACATTCATTTCATGGTTTTATAGTGGTATTTTTTTTTTCAGATTTTCCTTAAATTTCTTAGTAAAATTTTTTTTGACAAAGTGTTTTAAAAAAAAAACCCTGACTCAGATGAACTAACGAGGGTTGTTTGTTTTCATTTGCCTAGGTTTGGAGAACAGAGAACTCCAAAGAATCCTTGTGTCCGTCTGGGTGGGAGCGTAGCAGCCATGGGGGCCTGGCTAGCAGCCCAGGGAAACTGGTGAGGTCTGGACAAGGAATCCTTGGGAATGAAATTGATGAGGATGCTGTAATTCCGTTCCCTTTCTACCTGAGGAATTCTCTCCCTAGGAAAGAAAGCAAGGAAAAAGAAAATAAGGAAAAGAGAAAGGAGAAAGGGAAAGCAGGAAGGTAGAAGGCAGGGGAGGAACGGGGAGGAGGTGGTGGGAGGAAGGGAAGAGAAAGGGAATGAGGGAGAAAAAGGAAAAGCCTGGAAGGTATTCTCCTCAAAAAGTATACTTCCTTCCTTCCCTTCCCACAGTTATACCCATCAAGTGCCAGCTGGGTCTATGGACGGTCTACGTCAGCAGGGCATATGTGCCGATATTGTCTGAGCACGTTCATCCTGAGGGTAAGACAGATATGCCACTCTGGGAATTTGGAATGAGGATAAGATCATCCTCCAACCTCCCCGTGACACTCCCATCCAAGAGCCACAGATCTCGGCAAGCATTTGAACCCTCTCACCAGGCATGGGGAGGGACTGTTTAGAATCCCGACAGAAAGGGCCCCTGGGTGGTTCAGTCTGTTAAGCCCCTGACTTTGGCTCAGGTCATGATCTCACAGTTCATGAGTCTGAGCCCTGCATTAGGCTTTGCACTGACGGTGTAGACCTTCTTGGGATTCTCTCTCTGCCCCTGGCTTGCTAGCTCACTCTCTCACACTCTCTCTCAAAATAAATGAATAAACTTAAAACAACAACAACAACCACCCTGAGAGAGGTGGCACAGTGTAAATCCAGTCAGTCTCTAACCCAGTACCACAAAGGGCATAGAGTACATATCTCTGCTTTATTTTTCTTGCTGTCTCTTTTGGACAGTTACCTGTGAAATCTGAGTACTAATCTGATCTACTGGAGATGCCAGGTACAAGGCACTAAGCCTCAGAGGTAAGAAAAATAGCCTGACACTGGCTGTTCTCTTTCCAGGCTCTTTTGCAAGGAATTTCAGAGAGGGCATGGAAGCTTCCTATTAAAGTTCTCAGGACTTCATACTGTTGAAATGGAAATTTCTTCTGAGATAGCAAAGAGATGACAAAACACTGAAACCAGGCTAAGTCCGCCCACACTGAGTGACACATGCCTTTGCAGTAACTAAAATACTGAGCTTCTTCCCCAGCAAGTTTGCAGCCTACTAGGGCTCACCTGGGCCGTGACCCCACACTGCCCCACCTGGCCAGGTCCTAGAATAAGATTTCTGCCTGACGGCCTGTCAGTGGGAGAAAGATGAGTGAGGGACTAGATTTATAAATGAGGAGCCTCTCTTTTCTTTAGGTTTCCCTTCCCACTGAAGGGATTTACTACTATCTTCTCTGAACATTTTTTGGTGTGTATGTGGCGGGGGGGGGTCTTCTGACATATTCTAACAGTAGCTCTCATTTTACTGATCAAAACCTAACAGACAGCAACTGTCTAATGCTTAAGTCTAAAATTTGAGTGTACCAGAAAGAAGATATGGCAACTCTGCTCTGTCTCCTCCTTCTCTCCCTCTCCGCCTCCCTCCACCATGTAAAGACACAGAGCAGAAAGTGGCTGTCAAGTAGCCAGGAAGAAAGTCCTCACCAGAAAGTGACCCCTGTTGAACCCTGATCTGGTACTTTTGGTCTGCAGAACTATGAGAAAGCAAACATCTGTTTTTTAAGATGCCTGGTCTATGATACTGTGTTATGGCCATTCAGAAGACTAATACATGGATACTCTACTCTCCACTGGACCCTGGCATTTGAGCAAAGCAGACCTCAAGGCCAGAGTCAGTCTCTAGCAAAGCATACAGTAGTAGAGTAGATAAAGTCTGCTTCTCATTCTGTAGGTGACTTCCTCTCTCTGAACCTTTCATACTGTGGGCTATTATTTCCTTCTCTTCTTGAACAGGATCCTGAGGTTCCTGTGCTACAAAGTCCCGGTCATAAATGCCACCCATGTAGCTACATGGGTTACCAGTTTCCCAGGCAGAGTGAGCTGGGCCCTTTAGCCTTTACTAAGTGAGAAACACAGACTTTAATAAGGAAAGATCTTCAGGGGTTTCTGAGTGGCCTGTGCCATACAGAGAGCACACTTACACTGAACAGAGCGAGTGTCTGAAAAAACAGTAGAGTAGGCCATATGTGGCCAAGAAAGAGATGTTGATTTTTCCTTTCATTTGCATCTTAAGATTGATTTTCATCTAATCACAGCCTTTCAAGTATTTAAACAAAACCTATCTTAGGCCAACTGAAAGCTTTTATGCTGTAAAATATTTTAGAAAAGGGGACCTGAAAGGAAGAAGAGGACGGTTTGAGTGGGCGAAGAATGAGGAAGCATAGCCATTATGAAAAACTCAAGATATGACAAAGATGACCAAAAAAGATGTCCCTTTGGTCTAGGTGGCAAGATAAATGGGAAAAGAATCGTCTATTCAAGAAATAGTGCTAGGAAAACTGGATATTTACATGCAAAAGACTGAAGTTGGCCTCTTACCCCACACCAAATACAAAAATAAACATAGAAGGGATCACAGACCTAAATGTATGATCTAAAAACTATAAAAACCTTAGAAGAACACACACATCTCTGTGACTTTGGGTTAAGCAATGATTTCTTAGGATACCAAAAGTGGAAATGACAAAAGAAAAACAACCTCAAGTTAGAAAATTTCTGTGCCACACATGAAACCATCAAGAAAGTGAAAAGACAACTCATAGGATGGGGAAAATATTTGTAAGTCATACATCTGGCAAGAAACCTCACCAACTAGGAAGGCAATAATCAAAAAAACCAGTAATAAGTGTTGACAAGGAAATGGAAAAATTAGAGTTCTCATACAGCGCTGGTGAGGTTATAAAGTGGTACGGCTACTTTAGTGGTTTGGCAGTTCCTCAAATATTAATATATAGAATTATCACATGACCCATTCTCGATACTGAAAAGAAGACATTATGTCTATACAAAAATTTGTACACAAATGTTCACTGTAGCATTATTCATAATGGCCCAAATGCAGAAGCAACCCAGATGTCCCTTAATTGAAGAATGGATAAACAAAATGTGCTATAGCTGTAATAGAGTATTACTCAGCCATAAAAAGGAGTGAGGTACTGATCAATGCTGCAACATGACCTAACCTTAAAAGTATTATGTTAAGGGGCGCCTGGGTGGCTCAGTTGGTTAAGCATCCAACTTCAGCTCAGGTCATGATCTTGTGGCTCCATGAGTTCGAGCCCCACATTGGGCTCTGTGCTGACAGCTCAGAGCCTGGAGCCTGCTTCAGATTCTGAGTCTCCCTCTCTCTCTCTGCCCCTCCCCTGCTCATGCTCTGTGTGTGTATATGTGTGTGTGTCTCTCAAAAATAAACATTAAAACTTTAAAAAAAAAGTATTATGCTAAATGAAAGAAGTCAGACACAAAAGGTCACATATTATATGATTCCTTTTTTTTTTTTTTTGACATTAAGGGATTTTATTCTATCATCCCAAACCAGATTTTCTCCTCTGATTCCAAACACTTTCATTCCTCTTCTTACAATGCTTTTATAGGGAAGGTTCACTTATATGAAAAGGGAACAAAAGACAATCATAAATTCACCAACTTTAGAAAAGTGTAGGTATTTTTAGGCAAAGGCAAATGCAAAGGACCTGTGGCAATAGAGAGCATTTTCAATTTTTCCTAACACCATGCAAAAAACACTAACAGGAAATAACAGGGAAAACAATTTAGTAGGAATCACAGTGTCTTAAACAGTGTTTTTCAATAATAGGATTTGAAGGGAAGTTCTTTATCTTAAAAACATAGGTATTTAAGGGGTGCCTGGGTGTCTCAGTCGGTTAAGTGTCCGACTTTGGCTCAGGTCATGGTCTCCCAAGTTTATGAGTTCGAGCCCCACGTCAGGCTCTGTGCTGACTGCTCAGAGCCTGGAACCTGCTTTGCATTGTGTCTCCTTCTCCCCCACTCACACTGTCTCTCTCTTCAAAAATAAATGTAAACAAAAAAAACCCCCAGCTATTTAAGACTCAATACAATTAGGAATACTCAACTGAGCTTAAGTGCAATCACAACAGATAACCTTTTACCTATTTTTAAAATTCCTTTTCCTTAGCAATTCGGAGGGAGTATTTTCAACCTATTAAATATTTTATAAGTACTACCTGGCAGTTCCTAATCAACTGAGCATATTCTGTTGTACGATAAACCATTTCACATCTTTCAGCAAGAAAAAAAAAACCCCACCATATAATTTTTAATATTTATTTTTGAGAGATAAAATGTAAGTGGGAGAGGGGCAGAGAGCGAGGGAGACATGGAACCAGAAGCAGGCTCCAGGCTGAGCTGTCAGCACAGAGCCTGATGCAGGACTCAAACTCAGGGACTGCAAGATCATGGCCTGAGCCAAAGTCGGACACTCAACCAACTGAGTCACCCTGGCGCCTCCAAACCCACAAAACTGGAAAAAAGAAATCATCCAATGAATTTAGACACAATTAAAGTTTGCTTTAAATATTTCTTTGGGGGAGAGGACATCACACTGCTACTCAATTAAACATGAAAACATTTACAGTCTTGAGGTCTTTTATTTCTTTTTACATTTATCATGCCATGAATTCATAGGGAATGGGCTCCAGCACCTCCGGCTCCTTTCCATTGGTTCTCACAAAGTGTGCTTCCCTGGGTGGGGCAGGCTGGCGCTTCAGTTGGACCCAAGTATCCTTCTCCTTGGCTTCCTTCTCCTTCTGATCATTTTCCTTCACACGCTTCAGGAAGCTGTCTCGGCTCTTTGAGTGCTTAATATGCTCGATACGGACATTAGTTCTCTTAGCAAGAATCTTCCCTTGACTTGCTTGTTTACAACAATGCCCACAGCGTGCCGGGTGACGCTGTACACTCTCCCGGTCTTGCCGTGGTAACACTTGTGGGGCATCCCTTTCTGAACAGTGCCCATTCCCTTGATGTCCACAATATCACCTTTCTTGTAGATTCGCATGTACGTTGCCAAAGGAACGACCCCATGTTTCCTAAAAGGCCTAGAGAACATGTAGCGAGTACCTCTCCTCTTTCCCTTTGTGTTGGTCATTTTGGCGAATTAACTGGAAGATGGCGGTTCCGGCCGAAAAGAAGCTATATGATTCCTTTTTTAAAACATATTTTTCCTCCAAAGCTTAGTCATTTATTTTGAGAGAAAGAGAGTACATGCATGTGAACAGGGGAGGGGCAAGGGGAGGGACAAAGAGAGAGGGAGAGAGAGAATCCCAAATACGTTCTGTGCTGCCAAAGCAGAGCCCAATGCAGGGCTTGATCTCACAAACCATGAGCTCATGATCTGAGCCAAGATCAAGAATTTGATGCCTAACCAACTGAGCCACCCAGGCACTCCTATATGATTTCATTTATAGGAAAGGTCCAGAAGAGGCAAATTTATGAAGACAGAAAATAAATTAGTGGTTATTTGGGGCTGAGGGGTTATTAGAGGAAGAATGGAAGCTGACTGCTAATGGGTATAGCGTACCTTTGTGGTAGGAACAAAATATTCTTTTTTTTTTAATGTTTATTTAGAGAGACAGAGAGAGATACAGCATGAGTGGGGAGGGGCAGAGAAAGAGGGACACAGAATCTGAAGCAGGCTGCAGGCTCTGACCTGTCAGCACAGAGCCCGACGTGGGCCTCGAACCCATGGACTGCGAGATCATGACCTGAGCCGAAGTCGGACGCTAAACCGACTGAACCACCCAGGCGCTCCTGGGAACAAAATATTCTACAATTAGATTGTAGGGATGGCTATACAACCTGATGATAAATTTTGAAACAATGAGTTGGATATGCTAAATGGGTGAGGTGTAACATATATGAATAAAGTTGTTGTTGTTTTTAAGATTGAGGCCTCCTTGACTCCAGTAGTTCTTAAGTAAGCCGCTTTCCCCAGGAACCAATTCTACACAGAATTCACAGATCCCAAGGTGTTTCACTCGTGAAGATAACTTTCCTAGAGCCCGCATATGCTAGTGCTGGTGGCAGGAGGCAAAGAAGCTCGCTGGGCCACTGACTAGTTTGCACATCACAAAGCAGAGAGAGTTTGAGGAACTTCTATAGAAGCCTCTGGGGTGCAGTGTGAGTAGCAGCAGACATGTGGGTGAAACTGGCAATGGAAGCCACATGGGTGAGAGAGGACCAACCCTCCTGGGAGATAAGAAAAGTTCAACTGCTGGTAATATGCTTGATATCTTTATTTTATTTTATTTTATTTTATTTTTAATTTAAATATTTATTTATTTTTGAGGGGGGGGAAGAGGGAGAGAGAGAGGGAGACACAGAGTCCAAAGCAGGCTCCAGGCTCTGAGCTGTCAGCAAAGAGCCCCATGCAGGGCTTGAACTCATGAACCATGAGATGAACTGAGCAGAAGTTGGACACTCAACCGACTGAGCCACCCAGGCACCGCTTGATACCTTTAGATTAAAAGGCCTGCATCTGACAAATGATGTCAACTTTTGGCTGTTGAACAAAAAATCCCCTGGAGTAAAACTTTGGGGGTAGACTGGTAGCGGAGAAGGAAGGCTCTCTTATTCTCAACACTCTTGAACATTTTTTTTTTTAATGGCTGGAGCTACCTACATTACTGAGACAGCCATCCATCCAGGACTAGGAAGATTTAAAGCAATAAGGCCTGAGGAAAGGAAAAGGAATCAGAAGTCAAACTTTGTGGGGAAAGGGAATATAATTTCTAACCAAACCTCCACCTTTATTCAAATTGGAACTAAATGCTCTATGAGAGCAGGGACCGAATTTATGTTATTCATCACTATATTCCCAAGATTTAGCAAATTGCGTGGCATACTGGGAGATTCAATTTTTAAAACTAAATGAATAAATCAAAGTCTAAGAAGGTTTTTGTTCAGTCTTAATGCAATTAAGGAGATCTGTGATTACCAGTTCTAGGAAAGTATGAAAATAATAATAACAATGTTTTATCCCCATCCCAAGAGAAAAGGTGGCTTGGACATGAACAGCTGTCCTTCAAAGAAGGAACTACAGTTGTCACTGAAGACAGTAGAACTTTCTCTTAAATCATACCAGGAGGCCAAAGAAAAGCTTTCTGGCATTTCTTTTTTTTTATTTTTTAAATTTTTTTATTTTTGAGAGACAGAGAGAGCGTGAGCAGAGGAGGGTCAGAGAGAGAGGGAGGTACAGAATCTGAAGCAGGCTCCAGGCTCTGAGCTAGCTGTCAGCACAGAGCCCAATGTGGGGCTTGAACCCACAAACCGTGAGATCATGACCTGAGCTGAAGCCGGACGCTTAACTGACTGAGCCACCCAGGCACCCCAGGCATTCTTATTAAAGTAATCTGGTATTTTCTGAAAGTAAGCCTAAATTTTTGTTTGTTTGAGGTACCAGAGTAGAAAAGGAGTAAGGGAGTGTTTTACATTCTGTTACTGGGTCTCCTAATGCCACTGAATTAGGAAGTCCCAAAGAGGAAAGCCAAAAGAAACAGACAATGTCATAGTAAAGGGGAATTGCTGAAGACTGCCACAGAGAGGCAGCTCTGCACCTAAAGCACCTTTGAGGCAAAAATCTGGGCCGCCCTCTAATGCAACTGCCAACTTCTGATTGTCAAAGACAGGGGTCACTTATACAAACTGAAGCAAAAGGAAGTGGACAGATGGAACAGCAAGGCTGAGCCACAAACTGGCTAGGGATTTCTTGCTGCATTTTTAACTTATTCTCTCTGACTCATGACTCTGCAAAGCAGCTTTCTTTGCCCTAGCACTGGGTGGATGATGGCTGAGACACATAGTTAATGCCCAGCTCACTCAAGAAATGCATGGGAATATAACCTTCACCATGAAGGTAATGTAGCTTAAGAGAAAATGTAGATTCTTTCTCATATCCAGGGGGAATCTAAAGCAAATCCTCCAAAGATGCAAATTCTCACAATCCTAGCTATCTCCCACAGACCAAAGCAGCTGAGGATCTTTTATGAAACAATAAATAAATCATAGCTTCAACCAGAAGCCCAGAACATGGTGATTGTTTCCTTACTGAGACGTTTGAAGCAAGCAGCCTATCTCTAAAAGCTATGTAAATCCTTTGGGCAGAAAGGAGAAGAACAGACAAAGGTTGCTTACAGAAAAACTTTCCATAGTTCTTATTCCGAGGAAGGAGGAAACATAACACGTATACTCAAGATGGTACACGCTGAGAATATTCTTAGAAGCTGCACACTAAAATTAGTCCTATAAGGCTACTAGCTATATATTAAAGAGTCTGAATATAGGTGCATATCTGAAGCCTGATAAAAATAAATTTGGATCTGAAGCCCAACATCATAAGAACTATAGTCTTGTATTTTCAAATACTTGCTAAACATGTACATTTGGATGTCATGCTTTTACTTACATGGTTTTCCTCACAGGGAATGCTATTTTTCTTTATGCCTAAAAAGCAGAAGTCTTATTTTTCCCTTGAAGGCCCAGTTAAAACACCACTGCTTCTCTGAACACCATGGTATATACAATATGAAAAGCAAGGCTTTAGAGGCATTAGACCCAAGTTAAAATCTTGGTTCTTCCACTTCTAGGTTGTATGACTTTGGGCAAGAGACCATGTTCTCTAGTGCCAGTTTCTTCATCTGGTTGGATTTCCTTTCCAAAGCTTTCCTCTCTGTTTTCCTATATACCATATACACTGACCTACAGTGAACTTTTTTCCCCCACAAGTAGCTTATCTAGACCTAAAAAAGCAGTCCAGTGATCTGTATTACAGAGCGTATCCTCAGATACCTGGGATTAAAGATAAGAAAACCATATTTATAATTGCTTCTACCTGGGAATTTTTCAAACATATAGGTAAAAGGCTGGCTTCTGAGAAAGGGTAAAGGTAGGACTGAATAACATGTGACAGCAGATAACATGGTTCATCTGAGGTTGATTTACTTAAATTTTTTACGTTTACTTATTTTTAAGTACTCTCTACCCAAAGTGGGGCTTGAACTCATAACCCTGAGATCAAATGTCACACACTCCTCCAACTGACCCAGGCAGGCACCTGGAATTATTTAATTTTAAACTATCATTTCTTTTTACCAACCGAATTGCCTCTCATACCCCCATTTCATGTAGTAATAAGCTTCCTTCTTCGTGGAGTCGACGCATCTTCAGCCCAGCCCGTTCAACAACAACCAAAAAACTCAATTTCCCTTGATGCCTGTTAACAGCAGTGCATTACAAGCCTCAGAGACTCTGCTGATTAACATTAAGCAAAATAAACCTCAAGTAAGAATACCTTCTAACCTTTTCACTTTGAAACTATCTAGTCAAAACTTCAGCAACTGACCTGTGAAAAGTGTTCCTCTAACTCATCTCCTATGTACTAAGCTTTAACCCTTTGTTATACTGCTGTTCCTGCGGCCATTCTTTTCAGGACCAGAGACACATATGTGGGTTCATTTCAATCTTACCAAAGAAGGCATTTTGGCAACCACCAGGAAGGATGAGCACTAGGTCACGGCACCTAGTTGCTTGCTTTACCCAGTGAATCAACTTGCTCTACCCGGTGAACCTCTTCCTTACTAAGGAGAATTTGATTTATTTGTGTACACAAGTTTGTTAGTTGAAGGGAATGGAGCAAAGAATGTGCATCAATGACTACAGCATCATAATCCGGATATTTCAACTTAGGGAGTGATTTGGGTCAGCATCTCTCTTGATTTCTAGGTGAAAAACAAGTGACATACAAGGTAAGTTATTCACCTACTGGACTACATTCTCATCCAGCCTCTGCACTGAACAAATGAAGGTTCACAATTCATTAACTGGAGGGAAACAAGAAAGAGTTAATGTGTATGAAATGGATGTGCACGTGGCCTGAAGGGCAGCTGCCTCATTTTCTGAAGCTGTGTGCATGACTACGCATTTTGGCAGTTTGGGCTTTCTACCTTGATGCATGACTTTGCCCAATGTAGGTTTCCACCTCATCACCTGCTGGAAATTAGGCAATTGGTTATAGCTACTTTGCTTGAAAAATGAGCTAATTTCTACTTACTGTGTCCCCAAACCATAGATTTAAGCCAAGTAAGATGCCATGGGCTGTACGCTTTGGCTAAATTATCTCCTCTAGCTCTGGTGTAAGAGAGGAATGGAATTCCTTCCTGCTTTAGATACCCGCCTGACATTTTCCCACTGTTTCTACAATCACAATGAATGTCAATGGAGAAGAACAAACCATAGGAGTTGAAGGAACCACAAAAGTAAAATGAACCATCTACATTTCCGTAAAAGACATCACTTAATCCATTCCCCTTAGGAACGCCTACCGTTTATTAATCCTTTCTCTCAATAAATGAACAGAGGCTCCAAAACTTTCTTTTTCCAGGGATAAAACACCTACAAGATTAGCCAATCCCTGCTCAGATCCCATTACTCTGTGCTTCAGATTCCAGCTGCAGGCCAGGAGTGCTGGGGACACGGAATACAAACCTTTGATAGCCTTTACAAATACTATAGCCCTGGATTTTCTGTGTCCAGGGGCAAGGCCCATCTACATCCTCAGAAACATCTAGTAAATATAAAGGAACAAAATAGGCCATGCGAAAGGGTCTATTGGATTTTCTATCTCACTTCAGGACATAAGAAAATCCTGTATGTATCTGGGAAGGCTTCTGAGGCAGTGGGGATCAGCTTAAAATTGCAAGAAGTGATCTAATTTTAATTAATGGTGAAAGTTCCAATCCCTTGAATGTGACTCAAGAACTTTTAAAAACCTGGCATGAATCAAAACCTTGATATATTTTAATTACACATCACTCCCATTAGCCCAATTAATCAATTATAAGGCATTTAACTCTTTTTTAACAGATTTTATTTTTAACTAATCTCTACACCCAATGTGGGGCCTGAACTCATGACTCTGAGATGAAGAGTCACATGTTCCACCCACTGAGCCAGCCAGGCGCCTCAAAGGATATTTAACTTTTGAGCACAGGGGAGCAGGAAGACTCACAACAACAAAAAATCAGCAATTGACTAATTTAGGCTGCTTTTCCTATCATGTCAAAAACAGAGGGAAACTGTTTTCGTTGATCACATGCTAGACTGAAGAGATGGAAATTTTCTGTGGATCCCATACTTATTAGAGAAAAAGACACACATGGAAACCTAAGTTAGAAGAGCCGTGCATACACCTAGTGGCGGGGAAGGAGGATTCGGGAGTCTCGTGTGGACAGAGGAGGAAGAAAGTTGTCAAGATTTCTGAGTGGTCCAGTGTCGGCCATACGGACACCAAACTAGAAAGGAGTGGTCCCGATGTTCGTGCACAGGAGAGAGGGGATGGTGACCATATGGAGCACATACTGGTTTTCAAGGACTACAAGTAAAGAATGAAATTAAAAGACATGGAAAGAGGTTTGTGTTCCATCCCGGGGGGACCTTTTAGAACTCCTCAGGAAAGGCAATCAGCAAGTCTGCCAAAGTAATTAAGCAAGCGAACATTTACCATAAAGCCCACATCAGTTAAGTGAACAGAGATGAATCTTATTACAGTGCACGGTCAGCTCCAAGCCTGCAGGTGCTAACCACTGAGACGCCGTGCTCCTCGGCCCTGGTGGTTGGCCTGCCAACTATGAAGGAGTGCTTTGCCCTTCGTGTGGCTCTGACAGTGACTTCGGACTTCAGAGAGGCCCCAGCACAAGTGGTTTCCTAGAAGATGCCTGGATGTGAAGAGTGGGGGCAGGAGGTGGGACTGGCTCAAAAGAGGAGCCCTGAGAAAGAGCGGACAGGTGTGGGAGAAGGCAGGGGAGCTGGGCAGCAGTCCGGTGAGTAAGGTAGGGAGAATGAGATCGTTGAGTAAATAAGAAGAGCAGAATAAACAAGTTGCTCAAAGCATTAAACCATTCTGCTTAAGTGAAGTTCATAGTATCTCTCTTACTGAAAAGAGAAAAAGTTAAAATGTCATTGCAAAATACTTTCTCCACAGGAAAAGGGATGCTACTAAGGAATACTCCTTCTGCGATGTTAATGGCAGCTGTAAAATCAGCTTCATTCAGAGTTAATGCCGTAGGTAAAGAGCCAGATTTTCTCAACAACCTAATCAGTATCTGTTATTGAACAAAATTCACTGTTTGCCAGAGGAAATGAGCATTTACCAATTATTCTATGATTTACAAATGGCACCTGGTACATCTTTTGGCCCTATTTCTTTCTGCAAATAGTTGTGAGAGTCAAAATGAAAGCCCCCAAACTGACTAAACGCAGCCTCCTGTCTCAGAGACCCAGATAGCTTCTTTTCAAAAGAAACCTCATACGAAGAAGGCTCCCAAGAGTACCCATGAGAATGAATTCCAAACTCATATAACATTTTCAAAACTCATCAAAGGCCTTGTGTCCGTCACTCAAGAAGTGGATAAGAGTGGACAGCTAAGTAGGTAAGGCTCCTGTGTTCAAAAGCTAATAAATCTAACTCATTGTAAAGAGGCGGTCTGAAAAGTAATTGCTGGGAGAGACATGATGAGCCAGCTGAGGAAATGAGACGGAATGGGCTTGCACTAAAATTGGTGGAGGTCTCAAAGTACAGAGCAGGCACTCCCGGATTTGAGCTTCCCTCTAGGCCCAGGACAAGAACAAACAAAGAGCCATGGTGGAAAATGATTTGCACTTTACTTTCTGCCACAGCTTTTTGTTTGCAACAGGGCCTGCAGTTTCCTTACATTCAACAGCAGTGGGAGGCAGGAGGAGGAGGGGAAACTAGAGGACAACTGCGCAGACCCAAGCAGGGCTGCCCAGGAGAGGACTTACTGGGAGGTTAAATTTGGGGCCTGATTCTTTGACAGCACCTCCAGTAATAGCTAGCAAAGCAGTGAGAGCCAGGGTGAGAGCCAGCTCCAAACATTCATCATAATAGTGCAATGAGTTGACGGTCTTTGGGGGAGAGTCTATGAAATTTCGGAGTAAGAAAATGAAGCCCGTGCGGAGAGGGTGAGGCGGTTGGCTCTGGCAGATTGTCTCTACGGGAGGCAGAGCATAATTGTTTTATGTTCACAAAGAAGTTATTAGCTGCTTTCTCTCCAATGCACCAGAAATAGTGGTAAGATTTTCCCCTTCTGAAAAGGTGACACTACCAAAAGGAGAATTTTAGTTTGAAAGTGATTAAAGGGGCCCCTGGGTGGCTCAGTCAGTTAAGCTTCCGACTTCGGCTCAGGTCATGATCTCATGGTTTGTGGGTTCGGGCCCCATGTCGGGCTCTGTGCTGACAGCTTGTAGCCTGGAGCCTGATTCAGATTCTGTGTCTCCCTGTCCCTCCTTCCTTCCTTCCCTCCCTCTCTCTCTCTCTCTCTCTCTCTCTCTCTGCACTCCTCCCCCACTCATGCTGTCTCTGTCTCTTAAAAATAAGTGAATGTTCAAAAACAATTTTTAAGTGATTAGAGAATTTTGTTTATCCTCTATGCACCATTTTATTTTTTTATTATTTTTTTCTTTAAAGTTTATTTATCATGGGGGAGGGGAGGCAGAGAGAGAGGGAGTGAGAGAGAATCCCAAGCAGACTCTGCACTGTCAGCACAGAGCACTATGCACGGCTTCAACTCACGAACCATAAGATCATGGCCTGAACTGAAATCAGTAGTCAGGAGACTCAACAAACTCAGCCACTCAGGTGTCCCATACATGCACTATTTAAGAAAGAGAACTCTACTTTCTCCTCCCTTACTGTCAAACTGACTGCTTCCCCACATAGTGAAGGACGACTCTGTCCCTAGAAGAAAGGTGTATGGTATCTGAAGCAAAGGGTCTGCTAGCACAGCCTGTGACTCAGTAGTTCAGTTTGTTTGACAAACAGTTAATTACTCACTACATGCAGATACTATGCTAGGCAGTGGGGGAGGTGAAGGAAATTTGATTCCAGATAGCAAGGAATTTACAGACTAGTGGGAAGACACACACCACAGACAGGTAATTTAATTACAGTGTGCTAAGGGCTAGACAAAGAGTAGACAAAAGGTCTCATGGGAGCACTGAGGAGGGATATTCTGTCTAACTTGGGGACTTAGGAAAGGCATCCTAAAGGAGATGGTGCATGAATGGAGCCTTCAAATATTAATTTAATCAGGCAAGTAAAGGTGCGAAGATTCTGGTACATTTTCTTATAAGAATGGAGACTACTATCCAATTTTTACTAAATCAGACTACAGAAACCTTACTAGATAAGTTACATTAGGTTTGGGAAGCCTGGGTGGCTCAGTTGGTTGAGCGTCTGACTCGGCTCAGGTCATGATCTCGTGGTTTGTGAGTTCGAGCCCCATATCAGGCTCTGTGCTGACAGCTCAGAGCCTGGAGCCTGCTTTGGATTGTGTGTCTCCCTCTCTTTCTGCCCCTCACCAACTCAAGCTCTGTTTCTCTCTGTCTCAATAATAAATAAACATTAAAAAAATTTTTTTAAACAGTTACATTAGGTTCATGCATTCAAAAAACAGCCAGCCAATTTTTTCCAGTACCCCAAAGAGAAAGTTATACATTCTTTTCCCAGGGTCTTGTTTTAAGTCTTTTCCAGCAGGATACCTTTGTAAAAGTCATGAGGCCTTTGAGGCCTTTGCCTGCCAGGGTCCTGTGTGCACCTTTTTGCTCAGTGCTGACACAAAAACGCTCATGGCCATGGGCTCCGGCAAGTTCTATACCTCCTCTCCACTAAACTAAATGTAAACACAAAGCAACTAAGTTGAAGGCAGTCACGTGGGAGTGGATGGCTCTCAGCTGCGTGTGCCCACCCTCGACAGGGTGTCAGTCTCCAGCTGGTGATGCAGCTGCTTCACTTAGAGCTACACGAAGCCTCTATTCTCTCATCTCCACCAAACCATACTGAGGGGACTAAATGGCTCTGCTTTGCAGCTGCCTGTTAATTATAGCAGCTTCCTCAGTTCTCTTTTGGCTTATAAGACAATAATAAACATTTGGGAAGGTCCTCTGTAAGAAACACACAAGAGAACTTTTACCCTCATGAAGAGCCTGAAAAAAACACCTTACTGCCAAGGGCAGCAGGCATCCAAACACTTCGAACAGCAACATGTGAAACAGCCTCGGAACACACAGATTCCTTCTGCGGGTCCTCTGGCTTACAAAAAGAACAGCAACCCATCACTCAGCCAATGAGAGGCTTTTTTAAGGCATCCTTAAAATCATCTTTAAAATTCAGTGAATCTGCAACATAAAAATAGCATTAATTGCCTTGACTTGTTACTTAAAAAAGAGGAAGGAAAACAATGCATAATGCTATCAATAACTCATTTCAAAGTGGGTTTAGTTGTTTCAAAGCCCCATTTCATATAATTAAAAACCTTTTGGCTATCCTCTTGTTACTCTGGAGGAAACTAGAAGTCAGTAAATTCTACTGTGTTGGGATAAACAATTCAGCTCATCATTGAGAAAGGGGTCCGGTCTCTCTGGTAACAATTCGAAGCCTACTTCCTGGCATGTCAGGTCAGTTCAGGAGCTAAGACTACGTTTCCTATTGTCTATTAGGATCTGACGCAGGCTTTTGTAATGGAGCTGCACAGATGCCACTGGGGAGCATCATCAGAAGGACCACCCTATAAGCACTTCTTAGGCATCTCAATATTCAGTTCCTTAGCTGAGGACCCTCAGGTCAGCTGATAATTCTGCGAGACAATGGCGGCAATGTAAGTCCTTGGAAGATGGAACCATTCATTCTAGGCATCCCTTTATTCACTCAACCAACATTTATTGTACCATACTGCACTTTGCTAGAGGCAGAGATTATAGAAGAAGAGCATGGTCTCTGTCTTAGGAGGTCACCATCTAGAAATGGACATAATGTGTAAACAGCCTTACCACAGGGCCATAAGTGCTCTAAGAGAGAAATGTACCAAGTCCCGTGGCAATGTAGGTATGAATCATTCGGCCTCAAAGAATCTGTAAGCTTTCTGTAAGCTTTCACCTTCAAGGAAGGTGACATCTAGGCTAGGTTTTGAAACATAAAATTTTATTAGATAGAGTAATGGGAAGACATTCTAGGTAAAAGCACATGCAAAGGCAAAGAGGTATGAAATCTGACACTCTGACTATGCCTAATGGGGTCAGATCTTAAGATCGATGGGACAGTGATAGTAAACACAGCCAGAAAGGTAGGCTAGGGTCAAGGTGTCAATGTGAAGAAATTCGGACATTATCTGATCCTTATCAATGATGGGAATCACACAAGATTTAAAATCTGGTGATTTCTGGGGTGCCTGGGTGGCTCAGTCAGTTAAGCATCTGACGTCAGCTCAGGTCATGACCTTGCGCTCTGTGAGTTCAAGACCCGAGTCAGGCTCTGTGCTGACAGCCTGAAGCCTGCTTCTGATTCTGTGTCTCCCTCTCTCTCTGTCCCTTCCCACCTCACACTCTGTCTCTCTCTCCTTCAAAAATAAATAAACATTAAAAAAGTTTTTTAATCTGGTGATTTTTCTAATAAAATATTTCAGATATAAAAAAAGATGCAGAAAAGAATATAGTGAATGTTTGTGTACCCTATATCCAACTTGTTAAGAAAGCATTACAACTACCTTTCAAAACTTCCATGTGCCTCTTCTTCACTCCATATGGTCTCTCTCGTCCCACAGGTAAACACTCTTCTGATTTTGGTACTTATTATTCCTATACATTGCTTTACTCTTTTATTAAATATAAATGTGTCTCTAAATAACATATTTTTTGTGTTTTTAAACCTTATGTACATGTTATCATACATTCTGCAATTTACTTTTTTATTCAATATTATATTTGAAAATTTTATTCCTTCGGGAAACTCTAATCCATTCTCAGTGTTGTATAATATTTAATTGTGTAAATATACCACAATCCATTCTGGGTGGCTCAGTCAATTAAGCATCCAACTCTGGATTTTGGCTCAGATCAATGATCTCATAGTGGTGAGATCAAGCCCCATGTTGGGCTCCGTGTTGGGCATGGAGCCTGCTTGAGATTCTCTCTCTCTCTCTGCCTCTGCCTCCCCTTCCCTACTCAAGCTCTTTCTCAAAACAAAATAATAATAATAATAATAATAATAATGTGTTCTATTTATATACCCTTGTGATCATTTGGGAAAGTTCTTCAAGGAAAAATATCTAGGAATGAAATTACTGTGTTATAA
This sequence comes from Suricata suricatta, assembly GCF_006229205.1. NCBI lineage: Eukaryota > Metazoa > Chordata > Mammalia > Carnivora > Herpestidae > Suricata > Suricata suricatta. Next base: position 160,188,462 of record NC_043701.1, read on the forward strand.
AGCTTAGGTAAGTTGGACTTTACTAGATATTTTCAAACTGTCTTCAAAGTGGTGATACCAACATACACTCTCAAAAGCAGTGTCAAGAACAGCACTTCTGAAATTCAACTCTACTGAATGAATAAAACGAATAGTGGCTGTTATGAGGGAAAGCCTAGAAGCAGAGAGAATAGTTAGGAGGCTGTTGTAATGTCATGAGGCCTTGAATAAATGGAGAATTTTCTTGAGAAACATTTAGGAGGTAAAGGTGAAAGAACCTACTGACTGATTGGGGCAGGAGACAGAAGGAGAGAGAAGACACTAAAGCAAACTTAAGATTTTTACGTTAGGCAGCTGAAGAGATGATGATACCATTGAGATGGTAAATGTAGGAGATGGCTCTTAAATTGTG
>NC_043701.1:160188952-160205105 GCF_006229205.1 Suricata suricatta
AGAGAGAGAGAGAGAGAGAGAGAGAGAGAGAGAGAGAGAGAGAGAGAGAGAGAGAGAGGGAGAGAGAGAACAGTACTTTCTCTACTAGTTAACACTGGTTTCTCTATTCTAGGAAAAAAGTCAATTATATGCCCCATGATGCAAGATAGGTACCCTCTCCTTAAATCAATTCTATATCTGACTTTCCACCTGTCTAGACTAAACCCTTCAGCTTAAGGTAGAACAAGCAGGGATGAAAGAAGACAGCTTCATAACACTAGACCTCAAAGAGCTACCAAGCTGTGCTTTAAATGTCTTTACCAAAGGGGAGACAACCTGACATCCTGTTTGACAAAGAAAAAAAGCCTTAGCTCCTTTGAATGTATTGTACTCAGATACACTTGAGCATTTCTATAATTCGTTCTGTTTTGAACTCCTTGCTCTTCCAGATCTATGGGGAAGTGCTTTTCAAGCAAGAAGGGAGTATTTACTGAGAAGTTATGATGAATACTTCTTCATTCTCTGCCTAATTTCACAAAGTGTGAATAGAAGCTCAGGAAATGGGATAATAGTTGTGGACCAGTAGTTTCATCCATAGGATACAGAAACAGTTGGCAATTTATTAAACCACCTGTGTCAGGCTTGTTTTTCAGCAATAACAGACCTTGGAAAATGAAGGATTGAAAACCTGGAGTTATAGTCTAATAAAACCATGTTTAATGTTGGTCTATTTTTGATTATTGAATACTGGGTAAATAACATTAAAATTAAAATACCTGTTGGAAAATAAAGTTATATGCAGCTTATAATACACTTATATTGTAAATATTGCTGCAAATGTTTCCCATCTTACTGGTCCACTGGCTCTTCCTGGCTTTTACATCAATGTAAAAAATCACTACAGGGAGAGGCTCCTGGGTGGGCTCAGTTGGTTGAGCAACTGACTCAGGTCATGATCTGACAGTTCATGGGCTCAAGCCCTGCATCAGGCTCTGTGCTGACAGCTTGCCCTGAGCCTAGAGGCTGCTTCAGATTCTGTGTCTCCTTCTCTCTCTGCCCCTCTCCCACTTGCCCTGTCTCTGTCTCTCAAAAATAACTGTAGATTTTTTTTTTTTGTTTTAATCATTACAGGGAATGCAAATTGGTGCAGCCACTCTGGAAAACAGTATGGGGGTTCCTCAAAAAATTAAAAACAGAACTACCCTATGATCAAATAATTGCAGCACTAGGTATTCATCCAAAGGATACAAAAACACTAATTGGAAGGGACACATGCACCCCAATGTTTAAAGCAGTGTTATCAAAAATAGCCAAATTATGGAAAGAGCCCAGATTCCACCGACTGACGAATGGATAAAGAAGATATGGTTTAACAGATGTTGGCAAGGGTGCAGAGAAAGGGGAACCCTTTTGCACTGTTGGTGGGAATGCAAACTGGTGCAGCCACTCTGGAGAACAGTGTGGAGATTCCTCAAAAAATTAAAAACAGCACTACCCTACAACCCAGTAATTGCACTACCAGGTATTTATCTAAGGGGTACAGATGTGCTGTCTCGAAGGGGCACATGCACCCCAATCTTTACAGCAGCACTATCGACAACAGCTAAAGTATGGAAAGCATTGACAGATAAATGGATAAAGAAGATGTGGTATATATATATATATATATTCACAATGGAGTATTACTCAGCAATCAAAAAAATGAAATCCTGCCATTTGCAACTATGTGGATGAAACTAGAGTGTATTGTGCTAAGCAAAATTAGAGAAAGACAAATATCATCTGACATCACTCATATGAGGAAGTTAAGATACAAAATAGATGAACATAAGGGAAGGGAAACAAAAATAATACAAAAACAGGGAGGGGGACAAAACATAAGACACTCTTAAATATAGAGAACAAACAGAGGGTTGCTAGAGGGGTTATGAGAGGGGGAATGGGCTAAATGGGTAAGGGGCATTAAGGAATCTACTCCTGAAATCACTGTTGCACTATATGCTAACTAACATGGATGTAAATTAAAAATTAAATGAAATAAGTCAGTCACAGAAAGACAGATACATGATATTTGGGGAAGGAAAAAAAGAGAGAGAGACAAACCATAAGAGACTCTTAAATACAGAGAACTGAGGTTGTCAGGGGAGATGGTAGGGGGATGGGCTAAATGGGTAACGGGCATTAAGGAGGGCACTTGTTGAGATGAGCATTGAGTGTTATATGTAAGTGATGAATCACTAAATTTTACTCTTAAAACCAATACCACACTATATGTTTTCACTAACTGGAATTTAAATTTAAAAAATCATTATAATGATGGGGCCCTGGAAAGTGAAAAATACTAAAGGTTGAAATTCCCTTCGAAAGGTCTTGTCTTTAGTGAGTAAATGATGTATTTGATAGATTGCTGCTGATACTAGCAGGAAGAATTAAAACTAAACTGACGGGCACCTGGGTGGCTTAGTCAGTTAAGTGTCTGACTTCGGCTCAGGTCATGATCTCATGGTTGGGTGAGTTTGTGAGTTCAAGCCCTGCATTGGGCTCTGTGCAACAGCATGGAGCCTACTTCAGATTCTCTCTCTCTCTCTTGCTCTCTGCCTCTCTCTCAAAGACAAAGAGGCATTTAAAAAATGTTTAAAAAACAAACTGAACTGAACATCATCCCTGGAATTTATTACCAAGGGGGAAACAACCTCACTAAACTCACTTATTCTAGCAGCTTTTTTTTTTTTTTAATATTTATCTTTTATGAGAGACAGAGACAGAGCGTGAGTCAGAGAGGGAGAGAGACACAGAATCCGAAGCAGGCTCTAGGCTCTGAGCTGTCAGCACAGAGCCCGATGTGGGGTTTTTGTAAAGTCCATCAGGTTTTCTACTCAGACAATCATACTGTCTGAGAATAAAGACAATTTATCTCTTTCTTTCCAATCTAGATGCCTTATGTTTCTTTTTCTGGCTAGAACTTCCAACACAATGATGAATAGAGGTGGTGAAGGCAGACATCCCCACGTGATTCCTAATCTTAGGGAAAAAGCATTCAGTCTTTCACCATTAAGTATGACCACTATAGGTTTCTTATAGATGTCCCTTCTTTTACTAGTATGCAGAGAATTTTTATCAGGGTTAGATGTCAGATTTTGCATTTCCCAAATGCCTATTAACCAATAAAAGTCCCAAAGCAGAACATAATTCTGCATGAACATATTATCTCTGGAAGTGTACTGAAGAGGTGGAGGAAGGGGTTCCCTTTCTCTAGGAGAAAACCCTTGCTTGAAAAGTCAGACAGAAGAAAGCACATCAGTCTCAACTAAAGTCAATGGCCCCTAGACTCTAGTGGGTAAATGTGCTCAACACTCCTGTTTGGTTTAGTGCTTAAAGTGGCCTCTTCCTTCATGGAGTGACTTTCATGACTGCACAGGAGAGAAAGAATGCTTCAGAACCTCTCTGGAAGCAAATAATGGATGGTAAGCAGTAGTCAGTCATCTCTTGGAGCTTTTCAACCGAAACACAGTTACCCTGGTCACATTCTATCTCGGGTGCAACAGGATTGTCCACGGGCCTTCAGATGTTCTTCCAAAGTCTTAACTGCCATGGCATCCCCCCTGTGAAGTCTTGCCATGTGGTACTATCTACTGATGCAGGTCAGGAGGTACGGGCACAGAGATGATTCACAGGAAACACATAATAAGTAATTATTGACTAATTAAGAATTAGCCAAAATTGACCTGCATTTCCCACTTGGATGCAGTCCCGTGTATCTACTATTATACAGTCAGTAAATTACCCTGTAAGTCCCTTTTGGACAGAAAGAGAATAAAAATTAACACATGCAGTCTTAAGACAAGATACACGGCTACCATAAGCTTTTATCTCAGGTTTCATGACCACCTATTTATCCAGTCAAAAATTGTATATGTTGTCATACAATTTCCTTCCCTACTAAAAGTTTTCCTTTTTTACAAGGTTAATTACAACTTCTTAAATTACTACTTGCTACACCCTACAAGAACTAGTGAACATGCCAAGTCAGAACAAGAAAACAATACACTACTTGATATAGATGGTGATTTGAGATAGTCCTAGTTCTGATTAAATTAGTTTAGTTCAACCGTAAGCAATAGGGTTGATTAGAGTTCTGCTCCAATAGCAGAATTCATCTAGTGCATCTACATTATTTATCATACTAGGAGGAGGAGAAGGGATAGATTTTTTTTAAATACGGATACAAATCAATATGAGGTTTTCAACAGATGTGGTCTCCGTAGGGGACCACAGCAGCCCCTTTAGGTCCAGTGTTGAAAATCATGCTGCTGGAAACACTGAAAGACCCAGAGACGTTTGCTCGACAGGTCACTCAGGGAATCAGGAGCTTGCTAAGTGTAATCTGCCTGTTCTGGGCCAGAATGATGGCCACACATCTGCTCAGGGGTAGTCACCAGTTAGCATCCTAAGCTGCAGCAACGTAGTGGTACTGAATATTATTGCTACACATAGTGCAGTAACACTATCACCATACAACTTCTGCCACTATATATATAATTTCCCCCACCAGACTATTTTTAGGGATAGTGAATAGGTATCTAACAGTCTGGCATTCAGGGAGGTGCTCCAAGTTGGACATGAGAAGCAAGCACTATCAACACAGCTCAGATCACTAGAGACATGGAGGAAAGAGAGGAAAGAGGCATAGCAGCTGTCAGCAACACTGAGCGTTTGTGGTTCATCTATCCCTGTGTCCCTGACATTGTACAAACCTGCTTTACAAAATCCATAGCATGACAAAGCAGAGAGGTGTGGCAGTTGCCTCTGAGATTAGCTCTGGGACAGAAATCTCTCTGGGCACTATTTAGGTCTAATAACTCAATAGTGGGAGGGCCCAGACAGAGCAAGCAAACAAAAACTAAAACTAAATCCACACAACTTCAAATGATTGGATTCAACCCATAAATTGGAAGAATAATCCTCTTGTCTATGTCTCGTGGCTTACAACAAGGTCCAAGAGCTCCTTATCTATGATCCTCAATCTTCTTATCAGGGTACATGTGTATATTATGCTAACCTCCAAGGAAATCCACCACAATCCAACCTCTCTCTGCTTCCACTCAAAAACAAATAAAAAGCCTTGGAATTTGGAAACAACATGAAGAAAATCCAAGTCCTCCAATTACAGCTCCTGTTATTCAAATTATTTTCAATAAGTTGCCACATAAAAAGTATGATAGTGATGGTCAAAAGCTAAATTTCCTATCCTTTCTGTGAAGACACTATTTTTTCTAATTAAAAAAAAATTTTTTAATGCTTATTTATTTTTGAGAAAGAGAAGAGAGAGAGACAGAGCATGAGCAGAGGAGGGGCAGAGAGAGAGGGAGACACAGAGTCTGAAGCAGGCAGGCTCCAGGTTCTGAGCCCAAAATCCAAGATCATTACGTGAGACAGTCATTACCTGAGATACTTTTACCCAACTGAGCCACCCACGTACCCTCTTATTTCCCTAATTTAAAAAATTTTTTAATTTTTTCTAATTTTCTAAATTTTAAACTAATTTTCTAATCTTTTCTAATTTTTAAACTAATTTTTCCTAATTTTTCTAACCCCCCCCAATTTTAAAGGGTAAAATTCCCTGTTTAATGTACGACCTACAAGTTTTGGAAGTCCCATGCTCCACTGACTGAGCCAGCCAGGCGCTCTGCTGTGTGGCCTTTTGAGTCAAATTTCTTTCATACTGAATAAAGCAACTGAATTCATACATGTTGTTGCATGTATCAGTAGTTGTTTCCTTTTTATTGCCAAGTAGTATTTCATTATACAGGTAGACAACAGTTTCTTTAATCCCTAGCAGAGGGTCATTTGGGTCATTTCCGGTGTCCAGAGAATGTCTGGATAAAACCACTGTAAACATTTGTTCAATCTAAGTTTTCATTTCACTTAGGTAAGTACATAGGAGTGGACTGCTGGAAGATCTCCTTTTGAAAGTATCTCCCTGGGGGCACCTGAGTGGCTCAGCTCTTGATTTTAGCTCAGGTCATGATCTCATGGTTCGTGAGATAGAGCCTGCGTTGAGCTCTGCAGTGACAGCGACAGAGCAGAGACGGCCTGGGATTCTCTCTCTTCCTCTCCCTCTCTGCCCCGCCTCTCCACTAGTTCATACGCATGCACCCACGCTTTCTCTCTCTCAAAATAAAGAAATAAAACTTTAAAAATATATATCTGCCTGGTTCTATGTATGCTATTTCTATAAAGCAGATATGCATTTTCCCAATAGAGTAGCTGTGATGCTTCTCTTCCTAGTCCATCTATATCATTCCTCTGCCCTCCTGGGTGTAGGAAATACCTCCAAATCAGTATCACTTACAAACTTCATTAACAGTTTTTATATGTTCCGTCCTGGATCATTATTAAAAATGTTAAATATGCCTAATTTCCTCGCTGGCACCCTGCATCAGCCTAGGGACAAACTCTCTGTACCCCCCCACACTACCATTTAGCTTTCCACCTGTTTTACAGCACACATTGCATCAGAAGCTCCTCATCTATATTCTTAATCACTTTTCAGTTGAGCCAAGAATCTTCAATATATCACCTTTAATAATTACAGGAAAACCAAACAGAGCTCTTCCTGACTCATTTGCAGTTAGTGTACTTTCTGCAAGTCACAGATACAGACAAGGATCAACAGAGAGCACACAAAACTGGAGGTAATATTCTCTAATACCAGCCTAAAAGCTACACAGGGCTTTGTTCTTCCTAAGATAGTACCCCATCCCAAAAACAATCTTTCAAGTATATGCTGTGTTAATTAAACTAGAGAAGAGGAAAAAAAATGTCAGCATAATTAACATACAAAGCAACAGTATGGCCTAATTAATCACCATGAAGAGCAATCAAATAAAATACTATGCATTTTTATGGAGCAATTTAATCTGGCAAGTAATTAATCACAGAAACACTAAGCAAAACAAATGGATTTCCCTTTAAGGAAGTTGCATTTATCATCTGTAACGTATCCCAAACTCTAATTTGTTATCCTGACTCAAAATTATCCAGGAGACAACGAACTGTCAGCTTTAGTAGAACCCTGATTCCTGATGAAAAAGAACACTGAGGTTTTCAAATCAAATTATAGTCCCTGAACACCCAAAGAGCTAGGGTTATGGGGTTGAGGTACCTGTCAATAGGCATGGAGGTCTTAACCACAAGAGTTCTAAATCTAGGTCAGTTTAGTGAAATCCATAAATAATCTCTAAATGACTCATGAAAAGAAAACAGTTAGCACTAGGAGTGACAATTGTGGGTCACAGATAGGACCAAACCCGAAGAGAAGATCCTCAATAATTGACAGCAGGGGCAAACAGAGCTTTTGATCCCAGAATAAGCAAAGGGTAGAGGGGGTACACATATTACAGTGAAATTTAGCTCAAAGAAATCTTTACTCCATCCTTCTCTCCCTCCTTTCTTCATTCCTTCTTTAAATAATGACCCATTTTCCCTAGGCCCCAACAGCTTCACCAATCTGAAGAATACCAACAGGCTGATACTCTGAATGGCTTCAATTTTCAAAGACACAGTGATACACACTAGCTAAGAAGGTACAAGACAGTTATCTTCCTATTTCCTTCTTCCCTGCCACCCTCTCCACTTGGCTATATTTGAGACTAGAAGAACTGCCCTTTTCTTTGCCAAGGAAGCTCATGGCACTTTTAAGTCTTTCCCTTAATATTCCCATTTCTAGCTTTTTTCCTCCTTTATTTACTAGTCTTGAAGGGCTCTCTCTCTTTTTTTCTTTTTAGCAAACTCCTAGAAGTTAAAGCACCTGACAAGAGTCCCAGGCATCTCCTGGCTGCATCAAAGTGGTTTTCTCTTTACTGACCTGCTTGACCTCCAATGATGGATCCCATGAAACATTCAACACTTATTCAACTGTACAGAGAAAGTTATGTTTTTCACACTTACCCTGACTCTGCTCACAGCTTGAGGAAAGCTGTTGTAGATACCTTATCTGGCCAAGGGTATTTTCCTCTAGATTTTAACCCTTACCCTCCTCTCCAAACCTTTTTGCTCTATTATCCCTGGCTTGCACCTATGACCTGTTTCTGAACCCTTCCACTCTGGCCTTCAGTCCATTTCTCTTTTGGAGAGTCTGACTGGCACTTTGTTCAGTGATTCTCTGAAACGTGGTCTCTGAAATGTCCGGTGGTCTCCCTCCATCAGCCTAACAGTAAATGAATTAATATTACTCCCAGCCCATTCCAGATCAGGCCCAGCCAGTATCCTGAATATCCACTTGTCTAAAAGAGCAGAATTCTGTTTGTAGATCTATGTTCAACAGATATTCAGTGAACACAGTCACGGTGTTACTGAGTTAGACATGGATGCTGCCTTCCTTCAAAGAGCTCACAGCCTAGTAAAAAAGACAAACAAGCAAATAGTTAGGGAGGGAATGTGTGTGTGTGTGTGTGTGTGTGTTAGGGTCTGGAGTAGGATACAGTTTGTCCAGAGAACTATAAGTGTCTCTGTTTTGTCCAGAGAACTCTAGGTGGTCAGGCATAGCTGTGGTGAGAACATAGCATCCAGAAAGCATATTAAGAATGGAACTATGGCGCACCTGGGTGGCTCAGTCAATTGAGCATCCGACTTCAGCTCAGGCCATGATCTCATTGTTCGTGGGTTCGAGCCCTACATCAGGCTCTGTACTGACACCTCAGAGCCTGGAGTCTGCTTTGGATTCTGTGTCTCCCTCTTTCTCTCTCTGCCCCTCCCCCACTTGTGTTTGCCTGCTCTCTCTCTCTCCCTCTCAAAATAAATAAACTTAAAAAAATTTTTTTAAAGAATGGAACTGTGGGAGGGAGAAAGGAGAAGGGGATGATGGACATGGAGGAGGGCACTTGTGGGCAAGAGTTCTGGGTGTTATATGGAAACCAACTTGACAATAAACTATAAAAAATATTCACAAATCAATCAACATGATACATCACATCAATAAGAGGAAGGATAAAAACCATAAAAAAATAATGGAATCATATGCTATGCTACAGAGCTTAAATTTTATTCTGCAGGTGTTAAGGGAGCCGGTAAGGGAATGAACACAGGTAAGAGCAAGAGAGAAAGAGGCACAGAAAATAACAAGTAAGACTAGAGGATTAAAGAATCCAACTGATAAAGAAATGGGGAGAATGAATAAACTGTGGTATATTTACATAATAAAATGCTACTTGGCAATAAAAAGGATTGAACTACCATATACTAGATATCTGCACAGCCATGTTCATAGCATATTCATAACAGCCAAAATGTGGAAACAACCCAAATGTCCACCAAATAAATGAACAGAATGTGGTTTAAACATACAGTGGAATGTTATCTAGCCTTAAAAGGGAAGAGAATCCTGTCATATGATCCAACATGAGGTCATTATGCTAAGTGAAATAAAGCAGTCACAAAAAGACAAATAGTGTTGATTCCATATATATGAGATATCTAAAGTAGTCAAATTCATAGGAATAGAAAGGAGAACGGTGGTTGCCAGGGACAGAGAGGAGGGGAAATGGGGAGAGCTATTGTTGTTGTTTTTTTAATTTATATCTTTATTATTTTATTTTATTTATTTTGAGAGACAGAGACAGAGAGCAAGCATGGGAGGAGAAGAGAGAGAGAGAGAGGGAGACACAGAATCCGAAGCAGGCTCCAGGCTCTGAGCTGTCAGCACAGAGCCCGACGTGGGGCTCAAACCCATGGATTGTGAGATCATGACCTGAGCCCAAGTCAGACACTGAACCAACTGAGCCACCCAGGTGCCCCGAGAGCTGTTGTTTAAACGGGTATAGAGTTTCAGATCTACAAGATGAAGAAGCCCTGGAGTTCTGTCGTAGAACAATGTGAAAACACTTAACACTACTAACCTGTATACCTAAAAACACTTACGATGGTAAATTTTATATCTTTCTTACCAGAGTTCAAAACTGTGTAAATTTGGAGGACCCTGGCAGGCTCAGTGGGAGGAGCAAGTGACTCTTGATCTCAGGGTTGTGAGGTTGAGCCCTACATTGGGTGCAGAGATTACTTAAATAAATAAAACTTTAAAAATAATAAATATGTTTATATTTTTTAAAAAGGAATGAAATAATATACACAACAAAGTGGATGAATTTCAAAACCTTACTGAGTGTGAGAAGAGTCACAGAAGAGGATTTCCTATATGATTCTGTTTACATGAAATTCAAGAAAAGGAAAAACTAATTTACGATGAAAGAAATCAGAAAAGTGCACAATTCTGGGGAAAAGGAGAGTAATGACTGACTTTCTGGAGTGATGGAAACGCTCTAGGTCTTGAACCAGATGGTACTGCAGAGGTATATACATATGTAAAAAGTTGTCCAATTTATACACCTATGATTTTGCACATTTTATTGTATGCATACTTGAAAAAGAAAGGTTTTCAGTGAGTTGGCAACATTCTATTAGCGTGAGTGCTCACAGATATTCATTTTAGGATCAAGCTTTATTACAAATATATATTAATATAGTACTCTTTAGAATTTATCAAACTTCACATTTTTCAAGTAGGCAATTAATTCCGGTTAAATGGGCAAAAGGAACAGGTTTTAATCCATCCCTATCTGAATCCCAATTAGTAAATTATCCCTGAAGGAAGATGATGTATAGTCAAAATGCTAGTCAGAAATCTTCCACTCCCTTCTCTCCAGACTGAGTTCCGAATACAGGTAAGCAATCCTGCTGCCTCTTCGGGGATGTCACCACTATGGATGCAGGAGAGGAGAGACCAGTGACTTCCTTGAGATCGAGAATTTTCATCATATGAAAATAATGTCAAATGAGAGAGAAATTAATGTTTTTTGGTGTATATGGCAGTGAAAATGCATTATCACACCCTGTGTTTGACATCCCACTCACATGTTATTGGTTTTAAAAGAAATCATATGGAAACCAATTAGAACCAAAAAAATCTCATTAAACCTCTTACAACAGAAGCCCACTTTGCTAGAGCATGCACAATATCTGGGCCCCAGGGAGAAATGCATAATCGAGGTAAAATTAATCAAAACCTACATAAAAAGAACAGCAAGAGACAGTTTAAGAAGAAAATCTTTCTTCAGTGTTAGAAATTCTTGAAGTCTGATCACTGAGTGCATAATTCTGCTTATTATTATCTTCCACTCTGTAACACTATATATATAATTAGGCTGATAGCACAGTAAAATGACAGTAAAATGCAGACACAATTCATTTAACAATTAATGTACTGAAGCTAAAAATTCTTACCATGTCATTAATTGCCTGCTTAAAACGCTGCCTCGGTTTCAGTTTTAGATGATCACACACCTTCTTTAAGAACCCAGGGGAAATGCAATGCACAAGGCAAGGCTTGTTTAGAGGAGAAATAGCAGGCAGCAGTGAGTTTCACACTTTTCTCTCCCTACGGACCCCAACTCAGAGGAGCCTTTACTGTGACCACCAAGCTTACTACTAATGAAAAGAAAACAGTAAAGAGCATCTTCTTTCTCAATTAAGCTCTCCTACCTACCCTCACTCCAAACCGCCTCTTCATTGTTCTGTTAGGTTTTAATTTCTCAATATAATAAGAACTAATGCTGTAGCAATCTTTTTTCCTTCTTCTTTGTTATGTTATTATTTTTTAAATTATGTCAATTGGCAAATTCCTTCTTGGGGTTTTGGGAGAGTAGGAGGACAAAGGAAGATTTGAACCATTCTATGAAGGTTGTCGTCCCTGATTTTTCCAAAAAAGGATTTTATTTTTCTAGTCTGGCCCCGGCTGATGATTCCCACCCACAGTTTTTCCTTCTTCACAAATTTATTCTTTACAAAGAGCTTTGCAGTTGATTCTTAAGGAATTTTTTTCCCCACTTTTTGAGGCCATTTTATATAATAGCAGCAAGCCAAAACCCAGAAAGGAGAGAAAATATTCCCAAATCATCCACCAAATCAGAAGCAGAGTCAAGATTAGATCAAAGCATCTGGACAAAAATTTAGAAGGCATATTTATCAAATGTGCTGATGATACAAAGCTGCAAAAGAAAACCAATACATAGAATGACATCATCAGGACTCAAAAAAATATCCTGATAAACTAGAATGATGTGCTGCAATGAACAACATATATTTAATAAGGATAAAGAGTGGAGCGCCTGGGTGGCTCAGCTGATTAAGTGTCTGACTCTTGATTTCGGCTCAGGTCATGATCTTGCAGTTCATGGGACTGGCCATGTCAGGCTCTGCACTGACAGCAGAGAGCCTGCTTGGGATTATCTCTCTCTGCCCCTTTCCTGCTCTCTCTCACTCTCTCTCTCAAATAAAGTTAAAAAAAATAGTAAGAGTAAGAGTTTCATTTAGGTTAAAGAAAAGGTCAGGGGTGCCTGTGTGACTCAGTTGGATAAATGTCCAACTCTTGATTTCAGCTCAGGTCATGATCTCACTGTCATGAGACACGCATGAAGCCTGCTTAAGATTTTCACTCTCCTCTCTCTGTCCCTTCCCCACTCATGCTCTCTCTCAAAAAAAGAAAAAAGAAAACAAAAAGCAAAGGAAGGAAGGGAAGAAGGAAGGGAGGGAGGGAGGGAGAAAAGATAAGATCAATTGGAAATGTTCAGGAGATTCACCAATATGGTAATAGTAGCTCTGAATGAATGGTGAGATTTTAGATGATTTTACTTTGTTCTTTGCACTTTTCTGTACTGTTTAAAATTTCTATAATGAGCAGGTAGCATTAAAAAAAAACAAATGGGGTGCCTGGGTGGCTCAGTCGGTTAAGCATCTGGCTTCAGCTCAGGTCATGATCTCACAGTTCGTGGGTTCAAGCCTCGGATCAGGCTCTGTGCTGACAGCTAGCTCAGAGCTTGAAGCCTGTTTCAGATTCTGTATCTCCCCCTCTCTCTGACCCTCCCCTGTTCATGCTGTCTTTCTCTGTCTCTCAAAAATAAGTAAAAAACATTTTTAAAAAACCCAAATAAACAACTACCACCACTAAGCTAAACACCACCACTAAGCTAAACACCACGACCAACTGACCAATTACAGGATGGGGGAGAGTTAGCTTGACAGCAGGTCACTGTAAGCAGATTTAAAGATTTTAGTGGGACCTAAGCCTCTTAAGAACCAACAACACAATTCAGCTGCTGAAAAACTAATGCAGTTGGAGCTTGCCAATAAAATGTGTCCATATCCCGGGTGCTAATAGTCTCCCACTAATGTAAACTACTCAGATCATATCTGGATCCAGTTCTAGGTGTCATTCAATCCAACAAACATTTACTGAATGCTTATTTGGTAACATGGCCTAATGCCTACTTTAGGAGGTAAGCTGAGAAGTTATAATATATCTAAAGGACAATCACAGTATGCCAGAGACCTTAAAACCATGACATATGAAGAACAACTGAAAGAAAATAGTACAGAAGGGCAGCAGTATACATTTTAGCCCTTTGAAGAAATTAATATATTGAAGATAGCGTACACTTTTTGGTGTTGCATCTAAAGGTTTGGGTTATAAAGAGGAAGATTCCAACATGAGGAATTGATTTTCATCATTTTTAAAAAGATTTTATTTATTTAGGTGATCTCTACATCCAAAGTAGGGCTCGAACTTACAATCCCAGGATCAAGAGTCACATGCTCCACCAACCAAGCCAGCCAGGCACCCTACGGTTCTCATTTAAAAAACTGAAGAGTATATAACCTAAAGTATTAAGCACTATTTTCACTAAGTGTTTAAGGAGAGGCAGGAGATGACCCCAATAAGTGAAATTTGTGCTTTGGGGAGCAGACCTGAGTAGATGGCCTCTTTAGTTCTTTTAGCTTTTAAGGTTCTGTGGTCCTGGCACTGCTAATCTATAGAAAAGACGAAGTTTGGTACATGGCATCTGGTATAAATCTGAGAATTTAGTTAGGGTGATTACGCTCCTATGGGGCCAAAACCACTCCTCTTTTTGCTCACAATAATCTAAAGAAACCTAAAATTTTACCTACTGAAGAGATATCTGTTGGTTTGCTCACCAGGGTACTATATTATTACCCAATTGTAATAGGTTCCACAACCCACTAACAGATTAGTAATCTACTATGCTCTACATGGTTAAAGTATCTGAGTTATATGACCAGAGTTCCTGCCTAATTTTTGGGAAAGAAAAATAGAGAGAAAATTAAAGGATAAGATGAAGTACTGTCCATAATTTTAAGACTACTTTTTTTTAAATTTTTTTTAATGTTTTATTTATTTTTGACACAGAGAGAGACAGAGCATGAGACGGGAAGGGGCAGAGAGAGAAGGAGACCCAGAACCGGAAGCAGGCTCCAGGCTCTGAGCTAGCTGTCAGCACAGAGCCTGACGCGGGGCTCGAACCCACGAACGTGAGATCTGACCTGAGCCGAAGTTGGAGGCTTAACCAACTGAGCCACCCAGGTGTCCCAAGACTACTTTTTAAAATACCCTAGATGCTGGATGGAAAAAGGAAAAGAAATTAAGGATCTAAATTATGCCTATTGATCCCATCTGTGACTAGGATTTATAGAAGAATTAGAAACAATTAGAAACCAGCATTTGTGAGGGGCCCCTGGCTGGCTTAGTCGGTTAAACATCTGACTTCAGTTCAGGTCATGATCTCACGGTTCATGAGTTCAAGCCCCACATTGGGCTCTGTGCTGACAGCTCAGAGCCTGGAGTCTACTTCGGATTCTGTATCTCTTTCTCTCTCTAACCCTCCCTCACTAGTACTCTGTCTCTGTCTCTCTTAAAAATAAATAAGAACATTAAAAATAATAAAAAATTAAAAAAAAAAAAGGAACCAGCATTTGTGAACTAAGTCATGATTAAGTGTCTACACTTCCTAACTAGCAAGAGTTCCTTGTGAAGAAGAAAAAAAAATCAATCTTTTCTCAGGTGAAAATGAAACTTTTTGTCTTACCTTGGGATCAGTAACAATTAGGAAGTAGCATATCCCTAAAGGACCAAGGACAGTTGTACCAGCAAAAGCAGGCCATGTCCAGAGAGCCAGAGAAGGAGAGCTGGCTGGGAAAGAGCAAAAAGCCCAGGAATGACAGATAGGCTTTGGACTACTACAGACTCTAGCCCCTTCCCAGCCCTCTGACCCAAGTGTCTAATGAGTCAACTGGAAATACCTTTCTTCCTGACCTACTAAGACAGCCCGGAATTCTACATCATCTTGGCTGCCCTCTGGTTCTGAACTCCTAGCGTTTAGAAACAGTTGTAAAGACAAGAAAGCAGTGATAGAAACAGAAGAATAAAGAAATACTCCTAAAACCAGAGGTTTCTAAAGAAAGGATCCCAAGTCGATCTCATGCAAACACACCACCCTTTCGCTTACTCATATTTATCTCTCTGAATCTCTCTCTTCCCAGGTTTGTGATGCTTACATAATAAGAAACTGGGAAAAGCATAGGGGAGGATCTGCTGATTAAAAGATTCGCAGAATAAAGGACATATATCAGATGGCTAATCTCTGAGCCATAAAAAAGATAATGCTAAATTTAAAACCTAAAGTTAATTTACCACAGCATAAAATCATAGGAAAGGAGATCCAATTAACTACGAGTGGCACTAGCACAAACAACAGGCCTTTGCTGGGTACATACACATTTAGAGAAACAAAGAATGCTGAAGGACGGTGGACCTAAAAAGAGAGGAGAGCATGTTCTCCTGCCACATGGGAGCCATTCACTCTCACACATGGACCAAGGGCTAGAAGAAACTGCTAATCATACATTTCTTCTCTAGTGCTCTCAGCAATTCATCTGCAAATGTCTGCTCAGAATCAAGCCCTTTCAACTTACCTCAAAGGCCCAGAACTCTTCATTACCTCTAGTCACCTGAAAACAGCTACTCTAGCATCACTGGCTCAGTCACAAAAACAGTCCCTCCAAACCACCTCCAAAATGTTCAAATAAGTACTTGCCATGATTCATTAAGAAAGAGAAAAATAGGGTCATCTGGGTGGCTCAGTTGGTTAAGCATCCAACTTCTGCTAGGTCGTGATCTCACAGTTTGTGGGTTTGAGCCCCATATCAGGCTCTGTGCTGACAGGGTGGAAGCTGTTTTGGCTCCTGTCTCCTCTCTCTGCCCCTCCTCAGAGCTCTCTTTTTCTTTCTCTCTCTCTCTCAAAAATAAATAAACATTAGAAAGAAAGAA
>NC_043701.1:160205205-160258122 GCF_006229205.1 Suricata suricatta
CTGGGTGGCTCAGTTGGTTAAGCATCCAACTTCTGCTAGGTCGTGATCTCACAGTTTGTGGGTTTGAGCCCCATATCAGGCTCTGTGCTGACAGGGTGGAAGCTGTTTTGGCTCCTGTCTCCTCTCTCTGCCCCTCCTCAGAGCTCTCTTTTTCTTTCTCTCTCTCTCTCAAAAATAAATAAACATTAGAAAGAAAGAAAGGAAGGAAGGAAGGAAGGAAGGAAGGAAGGAAGGAAGGAAGGAAGGAAGAAAGGAAGAAAGAAAGAAAGGAAGGAAGGAAGGAAGAAGGAAGGAAGGAAGGAAAGAGAAAAAAAGAGAAAGAAAGAAAGGGGTGCCTGGGTGGCTCAGTCGGTTAAGTGTCTGACTTCAGCTCAGGTAGTGATCTCACGGTTCGTGGGTTTGAGCCCTGCATCGGGCTCTGTACTGACAGCTCAGAGCCTGGAGCCTGCTTCAGATTCTGTGTCGCCAGCTCTCTCTGACCCTCCCCTGCTCACGCTGTCTCTCTCTCTCTCTCTCTCAAAAATAAATAAAACATAAAAAAATTTTTTTTTTTTTTAAAAACAGGCCACAATTAGCAGCCCCCACCTTGGTGGGAGAAAATGAGATGCAAAAGATGGAGCACAGAACAAGATTGTTTTCCACAAACCAACACCGACTCGAGACATAAATGAACACACCCTCATCCATTCCACATCAAAGTACTTCTCTCAAAATTACGTACCTCCAAAACAAGTGTTTACCAATTAGTGCTACTACTTTTGTACCATATTCTTTATTTGTTATAAAGCTCAACATGCAAGCATCAAGAGCCAATGAGCTCAATATATTTTGAGCTGTAGGCTATCAGCTCACCGAAGAATGGAGCAGGATCTAGAAAGCTGTGTTTAACACCCACATGTGACAAAATCTCTCAACAAACAAAATGTATCTAAACTCTAACTACAGACTATTCCCCACCTCACCTAGTTTTAGCTCCAGACATGATAAAGTAAACAAAATTAGGTTCCTGTTTCTAATGCATCCTTACTTCTCAGGAAATACACAAAATTCTCCTTTTGAGTGTGCTTTTTGGCAAATAAAGTTCACTGAGGTGAGTGTAGCATGTGTATGTTATTTAGAGCTACATAAGAGTTATGTTTCTATATCTCATTGGAATTAAGTTAATATAATCTAAACAGTTTGTGATTTCAATAAGGTAAAACGTATATGGTAAACTCTACAGCAACCGTTAATGAAATAACTAAAAGCAATATTGAAAAAAAATCATTAAAGAAATCAAAGTGCTACAATGAAAAATATTTACTTAATGCAAAAGAAAGCAGTTAAGAAGGTACAGAGAAGGGGCACCTGGGTGGCTGAGTTTGTTGAATGTCCAACTCTTGATTTTGGCTCAGGTCATAATCCTAAGGCTGTGGGATGGAGTCTGCTTAGAATTCTCTCTCTCTCTCTCCCTCTGCCCTTCCCCCACTCACACTCTCTCTCAAATAAAAAAAATTTTTAATCTTTTTTTTAAAATCTCTTTTATTTATTTTTTTAACTTTTTTAATGTTTTTATTTATTTTTGATACAGAGAGAGACAGAGCATGAGAGGGGGAGGGGCAGAGAGAGAAGGAGACACAGAACCGGAAGCAGGCTCCAGGCTCTGAGCTAGCTGTCAGCACAGAGCCTGACGCCGGGCTTGAACCCACGAACGTGAGATCTGACCTGAGCCAAAGTCGGAGGCTTAGTCGACTGAGCCACCCAGGCGCCCCCCCAAAATTTTTTTAATTAAAAAAAAAAAAGGTGGGGCACTGGGTGGCGAATTGGGTTAAGTGTTGGACCTTGGCTCAGGTTATGATCTCACAGTCAGTGAGCTTGAGCCTCACTTTGGGCTCTGTGACAGCTCAGAGCCTAGACACTGCTTCAGATTCTGTGTCTCCCTCTTTCTCTTCCTCTGCCCCTCCCCCACTCACACTTTTGTTTCTCTCTAACATAAATAAACATCAAAAAAAATAAAAGGACAGAGGAAAACAAAAGACATGAAACACAGCAAACTAGAAATGAAATGGCAGACATAACAACACTAAATGTGAATAGAATAAATAACCCAATCAAAAGGCTGAGATTGTCAGACTAGATAAAGTAAACAAGATCCAACTATATGCCATTCACTGGAGACACATTTTAGATTCAAAGATACAAATAGGTTGAAAGTAAAGGAATGAAAAAAAAAAGATTTGTCATGACAGAAACAAAAGATGAGACAGTTCAACCATATAAATCAGGTATTAGAGCCGATGGCCACCACACCAGTGCCCAGCAAACCTGCAAAGGGGAAGCCCTTTAAGCTCCTAGGAATTTTATATGTCAAAAGCATTCCCTTTGCAGGGGATTCAATATTGTATGTTTCATTAGGATCTGCTGTGGCTTGCCTTGGGCATTTTTTGTTAACTAGTACAATTAGAAGATCATGTGATGTTGGAGTAGGAGGATTTATCTTGCTGGCTTTAGGATGCTGGTTCCATCATAAGTATAAATACACAAGGCAAAAAATTGAGGAAAGAATCGCCAGAGAAGGAATTAAAAATAAGATTTTATATGAAAGTACCCACCTTGATCCTGAAAGAAAACAAACCAACAGCAACAACAACAATCGAGCAGTCTCAAGCATAGAAAACCCAAATACAACTCACTGGAGTCTGTGTGAACAAAACTGAGGTCAATTCTATTAACTTTGTATATGCCATCTCTAAATAAGAAGAGGAATGAGCAAGCCTAAAACACAAAACAGAACAGGGACATAAGAAAAAATGATGGACTATTTTCCCAATGATGATGCCCAAGTTTCAATGGGGCCCCTGATATCAGGTTGTAAATAATACCATTCTGTATTTCTGGTCCCCTCTAAGTCCAGTCCCTGAGTAGAGCCAAGAGAACTGAATAAAGTTGGATATGGAAGGGGGTTGCTTGTCTAGAATAAAGTCCCATGCAGACCATCAGAACCAAGGCTGGTAAGACATCCAGGGTTGCACCCTAAGAACGACTTAAGAAGATGATAATAATGAACATTTATACAGCACTGACAGCGTGCTAGGCACTATTCCAAGTGCTTTACACATATTATCATTTAATCATCTCAACTATGACCCAGGTTCCATGAGAAAAAGCAAAGAGTGGTTAAAGAATTTTTCCAAAGTAACTGGTAGAGCTTAGACTCAAACTCAGACAACTTAACTATTAGAGTCTCTGCTCTTAATTACTATGTTATGCCATCTCTAAATAAGCAGAGGAATGAGCAAGCCTAAAACACAAAACAGAACAGGGACATAACAGAAAAAAATGTGGAGTCTCCATTTCTATACTTACACGATAATTCAGCCTGATTCAAATTAAGAAATCAGAACTGTGATTATATCAAAAAAGCGAAGCAGGTGCTGGGTAAACTGCATATACACATGCCAAAAAATGAAGTTGGATCCTTACCTTGCATCATACACAAATGCATATACATATATACAAATGCATATATGTATATATATATATATACACACACACACAAATGCATATATGTATATGATGCAAGGTATATACAAAAAAACTTCCATCAAAATGTATCAAAGACCTAAATGTAAGAGCTAAAACTTAAAACTCTTAGAAGGAAACACCAAAAGCATGGTCAATAAAAGAAAAAACAATAAGCTGGACTTCATCAAAATTAAAAACTTTGGTGCATCAAAAGATATGATCAACAGAATGAAAAGGCAATCCATAGAAAAAAAAATCTGTAAACTATATACCTCATAAGAGAATGATATCCAGAATATAAAAGAATTCCTAAAACTCAACAACAAAAACCCCAAATAACAGAATTTAAAAATTGGCAAAGAATAGGAATAGACATTTCTCCAAAGATGAAGAAATAGCCAATAAACATATAAAAAGATTCCCAATACCATTAGTCATTAGGAAAATGCAAGTCAAAATGGCAATTCAACACTACTTCACACCCATTAGGAAAGCTATTACCAAAACTAGAGGAGCGGGGTTCCTGGGTGGCTCAGTGGGTTAAGCTTCTGACTTCACCTCAGGTCATGATCTCATAGTGCATGAGTTTGAGCCCTTGTCAGGCTCTGTGCTAACAGCTCAGAGCCTGGAGGCTGCTTCAGATTCTATGTCTCCCTCTCTTATAGCTCCTCGCCTGCTTATACTCAGTCTCTCTCTCTCTCTTAAAAATAAGTGAACATTAAAAAATAAATTAAAAAAAAAATAGATGGGCACCTGTGTGACTCTGGGTTAAGCACTCAACTCTTGATTCCAGCTCAAAATACAATCTCGGACTTGTGGGATTGAGCCTCCACTGGGCCCCACAACAGGGGCCAGACTGACAGTCTCCTCTCCCTCTGTCTCCCCAGCTCAAGCTCCCTCACTCACTCACTCACTCACCCTCTCTCTCTCTCTCTCTCTCTCTCTCTCTCTCTCCCCCCTTCCCTCCCCCTCCCCCAACTTTTTAAAACTTGATTTATTTTGAGAGAGAGAGAGCCAGAGAGCACGTCCACACAAGAGGGGGAGGGGCAGAGTGAGGGAAAGACAGAACCCAATCAGCATCCACTGCTAGAGCACAGGCTGAAGTGGGGCCCAATCCCATGAACCATGAGATCATGACCTGAGTCAAGATGAGATCACGGGCTGCATGCTTAATGGACTAAGCCACCTGGGTGACACAAAAAACATTTTAAAAAAGAAAGAAAGAAAAGAATACAGGTTGACGATGATACGGGGAAATTGGAACCCTTGTGCATTGATGGTGGGAATAAAATGGTGCAGCTACTGTAGAAAAGGGTATGGTGATTCTCCTCCAAATTAAATTACCACAGATTCAGCAATTCTACTTCTGGGTATATACTCAAAAGAATAAAAAGCAGGGGCACCTGGGTGGCTTAGTCAGTTAAAGCCTCTGACTTTTGATTTCATGGTCTTACAGTTTATGAGTTCAAGCCCTGTGTCAGGCTCTGTACTGACAGCATCGAGCCTGCTTGGGATTCTTTCTCTCTGCCCCTCCCCTGCTCGCTCTCTCTCTCTCTCAAAATAAAGAAGTAAACTTTAACATTAAAATAAACCTAAACATTAAAAAAAGAAGAAGAAAAGTCAGGTTCTCAAATAACTGTACGCCAATGTTCATAAAGGCATTATTCACAATGGCCAAAGAGTAGGAGCAAAGGCTGCAGTAATGGACAATTGAACAAATAAAATGTGGTATACATACAATGGAATATTATTCAGTCTTTAAAAAAAAAAATAGAAAGGAGGGGCTCCTGACTGGTTCAGTCAGTGGAGAGCATGTGACTCTTGATCTTAGGGTTATGAGTTTGAGCCCCATGTTGAGTATAGAGATAACTTAAGAAAAAAAAGGTAGAGAGGAAACTGTGATACATGACACAACATAGAACCTTGAGGACATTATGCTAAGTAAAGTAAGCTAGTCATAAAAGGGCAAATATTGTTTAATTTTGCTTCTATAAAGTTCCTACAGTAGTCAAACTCATAGATACAGAAAACAGAATGGCGACTGCCAGGGCTGAGGGGAGGAGGGAACAAGTTACTGTTACAGTTTCAGTTGAAGAATATGAAAGAGATGGCTCATAGTGACGGTTACACAACAGTGTGAATCTACTTGATGCTACAGAAATGTAGACTTAAAGTTAATATGGTAAATTTTATGTTATATATTATTTTCTTGAAATTTTCCTTTAAAAAGGCAAAGTGGAAAAAGACCCCAAGGAAATTTCGGATGGTTTTATACACTAAGTCACGCTCACCTAAAATCACAGCCGCCCCAACTAAAATCTTAATATTTCATTACAAATATCTGAATCTGCTCAACCAAGACTTCCTTACTGCATTGCAGCTCACCAAGCCCAGCTATGACCTAATGCAAAACCTCACTTTGCAGTACAAACCAAGTTAGGGCAAAACAGATGATTAACCACATGGGATTCAGTGTTGCGTTTTTTATTTCTAGCTGTAGTCATGAGAGATTAGGGAACAGCAGCTATTAGAATAATATGTAATACTCCCAGTCACTGGGGAAACGATATTATAGCAGCTTCATTTTGGTGCTTTGTTTTAATCTGCATAATGCTTTTCATTCTCTGTAATGGGAGATCAGCAGGGTCTGATTAACACAAAAAAGGTCATTACTGATAAATTCTAACCCAGGGGATTATGTGAGCCTGCCTGTCTGCTACTTTTGAGCAGACAACTGGACTAGAAGCTTATTTTCATGTACTTCTTGCTACTCAGGAGTCATCAGCCCGGTGCCTCTGCTCTTATCATGTGATTGCTTTTGGTCCCTATTTACTTTTAACTGGACGAAGATGCATCCTTCAGCTGAAGTGCTTTGTGTCAAACTACTCTTCCTCTCAACTCATCAGTACCCATTCTGATCAAAGAAATGTGACCAAGGCAAATTCGGTAGCCCAAACAGGGTCATGGGAAAGAGGATTTGGGGAGACTCTGCCTGGCTAAGACCTCACATTCCCTTTCCAACCCTAACTCTGGACATCAACAGTGAATGTGTGCTCCCTGATTACTGCCTGAGGGCTTTTTCTCCATGACATTCAGAATTCTATATGCAGCCTGCTACAAAGGGTGTTATGTTCAATGAACCCCCCTATCTAGAGGCTGCTGAGAGCTATTCTTGTTCCTAAGCCTCCCTAGCAGAGTGTACATTTAAAGCTTTCCTCCTCCTCCTTTTTTTTTTTTTTTTTTTTTGGAGGGAACATTTTTTAGGGTGAAGGAAAACAGCTACATAAGCATCTAAGCAGGAAAAGCAGGAAGTAGGGGGAGGACCACTGCAGCATTGAAACAAAAAGATCATGGAGACGAGAGGCAAACTCACAAGGTGAACAATTACGAGACTTACAAAGAAATGCACTCAATTCTCATTCCAAACCCCAAGCTTGTCAGTAACCACAGCAATATCTAAAAAGTCATTCTTGGCAGTCCCGGAAGCCTAATGGGATAAAAAGTCATTGTCAAAGAAAAACTAAACTTTAGGTTAATGCATTCCAAATAAAGGAAAAATTTAATATATTAATCAGAGTTAAAACTTTATCCACCTTAAGAAAATTACAGATCAGGGGAAAAACCTATTTGCAGTGATTCAGCTACCATTTCTGTGAGCAACCAGAGAATAGGATTGTGAACTTGGTGCTAATAAAATGCTAATTAAGTGAAAAGCATTAAGATGTTAACTCAAAGAGATTCATTAAAGGGCTTCAAATTACTTACCTTGAAAGTTGGTTAGATGAAGGTCAGATTTTAGTCTAACATTTTTCTTTTTCTCTTTTGGCTAATTAGGTTAATAGTCAGCAGACATCTTCCTAAAATATAGGACCTCACTGGGGTAACCTGCTAAGTGGTGGCAGGAAATATTTAGCCTAGAAGTTTCCAAGCAAAACTTCCCAAATGCCTTCCTTCCAGTCCTGCACATGGCCCCTCAGAGTATTTTTCCTTTGTGGCCCAGCTGATCTGTGAAGGCATTTGAAGTAACAATTATACAAAGTGGATTTTTTTCCAAAGTGGTATTTTAAGGGTAGAGCAATATTTTATTTTTCTTGCAGCAAAGCAAAGCAACAACTTACCTATGGGAAAGAATAGACACAGGGCCGGTCCTATATGTTAATGAAAACATGTTCCAATAAAAACATCATTTTCTCAAAAACACGAATTTGAAAAGATATATGCACCCCTATGTCTCCTGCAGCATTATTTCCATCGGTAAGATACGGAGGCGGCCCCAGTGTCCCTCAAGAGAGAAATGGATAAATTTGTGCTATATATGCACACATACTATCACACAATGGAATATTACTCAGCCATAAAAAAGAATGAAATCTTGTCATTGGAAACAACATAGATGAACTTTATTATGAACTATATTATGCTAAGTGAAATAAGACAAAGACACATAACATATGATTTCACTTACATATGAAATCTGAACAACAAAACCAATAAGCAAACAAACAAAAATAGACTAATAAATACAGACACCACACTGGTGGTTGCTAGATGGGTAGGGATGAGGGATTGATGGTATAGGTGAGGGAGATTAATAGGTACAGTTATAAAATAAGTAAGTCACAAGGCTGAAAAGTACAGCACAGGGAATACAATTACTATTGTAATAGCTTTGAATGGTAACAGATGGTAACTACACAATGAACTGAACCGTTGAATCACTATGTTGTATACCTGAAACTGATATAACATAGTATGTCAACTATACTTCAATTCAAAAAATAAGTTCTAAGCGGCTGCATTTTAAGAATCTCTTTGAAAGATCAAACAGGAAGAGAGAGACAAATTGTTTAAACACAAATAACTTTGACAATTAAGGAACTAGCATGACTAAGCCACGAAAGACAAGTGAAAAGCAAACAGACTGACACTTGAGCAAATTTAGGCCTCCGAGCATGTGGAAGCACTTTTAATTTTCACTGTCACAATCTAAACTTCAAAGAATAGAAAAGTCTGCAGCCTTGCCTTTTACCTGCTGGTAAGATACTCTGTTAGGGTTGTCATTAGATATATTGCCTTCCAGAAGATCTCAAAGACATAACTTGTAGCTGTCATCAACCACCAAACCAGTTTGAGGCCCTCTCAACTGTTAGATGTCTGAAAACTTCACATGCAGCCCAAACCCTTCCCATGGTTATCAAAGAACACACTACAGGAGAGGTGGCTAAGAGTTCATTCACTCTTCCTTAGAAATCCCTTCCACGTGTGGGATCAGCACAAATAATTTTTATGATAACAGAAGTAAATGTCGCACACTATCATAGTTTTACTGCTAAGCCTTTATATACCCTTAATAATAAACGTGGGGCCAACAGTGTCACTGGGAGACCCAAGGGGCTGATTTTCTGACACAGCCTCTTGTTTTCTAAACCACCCAAAGTTAAAAGTGTCACGGATGTACAACACAAGCTCTTAGAAAAACACAAAGGAGCATTCAGCAGCACTTATTACTGTTGGAGTGGAATGCAGACTTCTTAGGCATACCACTTTTTTGGCCTCAGCTAAGAAAATACCAACTCTGAGAAAAGAAAACTCGGGGCACCACCCTCATTGAAAGCATCGAAGTCTACCTGCAAAGGGGCACCTGAGTGGCTCAGTCGGTTAAGCGTCCAACTCGTGGGTTTCAGCTTAGGCTATGATCTCAGGTTTCATAAGATGGAGCTCCATGGCATGGGGCCTGCTTGGGATTCTTTCTCCCTTTCTCTCTGCCCCTCCCCCACTTGCACACGGATACCCATGCACATGTTCTCTCTCAAAAAAATAAACTTAAAAAAAAAGAATATCTAATTTTAAAAAAGTCTACCTACAAAAAAAAGCAAAACATTTTTTAAGGTTGTTAACATCTTAACTTTTATAGAAGGAGCAAATGAAGACATACTTAGGAAACATTCTAAGGAAGGCTCAAAATGCCAAACCTAAAAACAGTATGCAATTCCTCAAAAAATTAAACATAGAATTATCACAATTCACCAATTCCACCCCTAGGTATATGCCCAAAAGAAGTGAAAGCAGGGACTAGAAAAATTGTTCACCCATGTACAATTAACTAAAAGATGGAAGCAACTGACCTGGAATTTCATCAATGGATGAATGGATAAACAAAACGTGGTATATACATGCAATTGGAAGATTATTCAGCCTTAAAAAGGAAGGAAATTCTGACACTTGCTACAACAGAGAAGAATCTTAAATACATTATGCTAAGTGAAATGGCAAGTACCTTGGAGTTGACAAAGTGTTTTCACATCAGGTAATTCTCACAACTGTTTCCCTATGAAACATGACCTCAACTTTATAAATAGTAGAAAGAGATCTAGAGAAGCTAAATAACTTGCTCAAGGTCACACATTAAGTGCTAGAGACAAAAATTTAAAATCCAATTTCTCTAATTCAAATTTCCATGCTCTTTCAATACATCACACTGAGTTTTCTGTTTACCTCCATGGCAACTCTATAGGAGTCATTATGGTTAGAAGAGCGAGCCCTGGAGGGCGCCTTGGTGGCTCAGTCGCTTAAGCATCTGACCTCAGCCCAGGTTACGATCTCATGATTTGTGGGTTTGAGCCCCGCGTCAGGCTCTGTGCTGACAGCCTGAAGCCTGCTTCAGACTCTGTGTCCCCCTCTCTCTCTGCCCCTCCCCTGGTCACACTTTGTCTCTCTGTCTCTGTCTTGCAAAAATAAAAAGTTAAAAAATAAAAATAAAATAAAATAAACAGAAGGAAGAGCCCTAGAGTGCCTGCCTGGCTCAGCTGGTGGAGTGTGAGCCCCCTGCCAGGTGTAGAGATTTCTTAAAAATAAAAAAACCTCCAGAAGAAAGAGCCCTGAGCTCCAGACTTGGGAGTTAAAGGACCTGATTCTCAACTTTGCCAAACAATAAGTGTGGGTCTTTCTCCAATTCATAATATCTTTAAGACTCAGTTTCCTTATTGGGAAAAAGTATATTTTTAAAAGTTTATAACCTACTCCATAGAGTTTGAATATCAAAGAAGAAGACAGTATATAAAAGAAACACCAAGTTTAGCACCTGGTTAAGTGAAAATAAATGTCAGAAAGGAAAAAAAGTAAACTTTAGCTGGCTTAGCATTACCAGTATTTTGCCCTGATCTGGCCTTAGTGATAAGTGACACCCAAACGCATTTTTCCTGTAATCTCTTCAGAAAACTGACTGGATCCTTGATACTTCTGACATATACTCCAAGTCTAATTCATCAGCGACAGTGAAGATGATGTAATTATTCTCTGCAGCAAGTTCATCAAAGAGATGTGAGGAATGAAAGCCTGACAGACACTTGCAAAGAGAAGAAAGAGGTCATGGTTATAGGTATCTGCTCAAAGTTCAACCCAGTCCTTTCTGGGCTATTCAGAAAAAGCACAGGCTAAAGCCTCAGTCAGCTGTTTGACGGCCCTTGGGAAGAATAAGGGCAACAGCCAAGCCAGAAGCCACCGAAAGGGGAAGCAACAAAGCAGGAGATAAAGCAAGCATAAAGGAATGTGATCAAGGAAACAGGTCCCAGATGAACAGGAGCTGCCTGGAAAGCCTAAGTAAATACATGAATAAATAAACACAACATAAATTATACTCATATGAACTTCATACTCTAGCTCAGAATCTGGAGCTTCTTTCAAACACCCACATTTGTCATACTGCCCTTGGGTCACAAAGGGATATTTGGGAGAAGGCAGTTTCTAATTCCTGATTCTTACAGAAAATCACATTTATCATAAGGCCTCACTATAGTACGTGGTTTATTTGCTAGGTACAGATATGCATTTGTGAGATTTATAAAACTGTGTTTGTGGCAAAGTGTCTCTGGGGTCAGGTAAGGCAGATCAGCCTTCAGTGCAATCTTGTTAGCACATCTCACCCCGATGCCCCCTCATTCCAGCTCTCCCAACACACACATTTCACACTTTTCCTTTTGTTCCCAGATGTACCAAATACCGCTGTAAATCACTAGTGGACATTTTACCTTTAAAAAAGGGAGAAAGAGAGAGGAGGAGAGAGAGGGAAAAAAGATACAGAAATAAACACTAAATCCCAGCTCTGTCACACAATAGAATTTATACCAAGTTGTAGATGTGCATTACTATTGCTGGGGATGTCTGGCAAGGCTTACATCTGGAGCTAAATCAAGTTTCCCCATCTGTTGGGTTTGCCTCTTCTACTCAGTGTTAATTTTTCAATTGTTTGCAAGAACAATTTAATAACTGTTGAGAAAATGGAAAATGATAGGCACAAAGGGAGCAAGGAATGTAAAGAAAGTCGGCTTGAGATTTCATGATACTGAAAGCACACTCTGTCCATTTACAAACAGCTCACTCCTATGAGTATGTGTTATTTCTTCAAGACCCTAAACCAAATTCCATGTCTGAATCAGTTTTATCCAATACATATAGCACTCTGTAATTGCCTTGCTGTTTCATAAGGAACCTAAAATAACTTAGCCCCATGAGCTCCATTTGCCTCTGTTTACCGCAAATAGAAAGAGCCATGTAAAGCAAAACGTCAAAGTTCCAGATCCCTGAGTCATTCACTGAACTCACGGAGAATGGTAGAAAAAATTTTTCAGAGAAAATGTCCTATACACAGAAGACACTTTGGCAACAAAGATGCCTGAAAAGGGCTTGCAACCATCTCTTGGTAAGAAAATTCATAGTACAGCACAGTGAGCTATTTCAATATGACAATATGAAAGTCTCATGCGTTCATACTTTTCCTGATCAAGTACGACATTTCTTCCACTCCTACAGACACCAGGGTTTAAAACAGCAGTGGTGCTCAACATACTCCGCTCAGAAAGGTACAATAAACCTCAAGATGAGCCAAGGAGCTCTGGAGGGGTAAATTCCCTCTCATTCCTTACCTGATATTAACCAATGCATGGGTCACCTTGCTAGCTGCTTCTTTCCATTGGCCTGCATTGGTAGAAAGCCTCAAGACTGTAAGGAAGAAAAGAACAAAGATCTGTCAGATCTCTGGTATAAAATACAAATATGAGGAATAAAGACACATCTCAGAAGAGTACTATTAGAATAACCAAAGAGAGCCTATGTACCAAAGTTCTATTTAAGGCATCGTCATCTTAGAGAAAAATATAAGGGTTTATTCTCAACTACCATCACCAGGATGTTTTTCCTCTAACTTTTTTTCACTTTCTATCAAAATACTCCTCCTCTGCATTGGGTTCTCCTTCATCTACTCCTTACTAACAGGTTTCCATACTTAGTTTTTACATTCATTTAAAATCTACGCTAAGGTGGTAAAGTGAGGTTAACCTAGCTGCCAGATTTATCATTCCCCTATTGCCTGGGGCTGATTTAGTGCAAGTGGCTGGCTGATTAAGTATCCCCTCTTGCTCCATACATATCTTTCTCCTAAAGGTCTAAGCTGGGTCAAACAGAACAAATAATCTTGCCAGAGGATGGTCATGTTTCAGTCAAGGAGTAACCTATTGGGGACACCTGGGTGGCTCAGTTGGTTAAGGTCTGACTTCTGCTCAGGCCATGATTTCAGGTTCGTGAGTTTGAGCCCCATGTCAGGCTCTTTGCTGACAGCTCAGAGCCTGGAGCCTGCTTCGGATTCAGTGTCTCCCTCTCTCTCTCTGTTCCTCTCCTGCTCATGCTCTGTCTCTCTCTCAGAAATAAATAAACCTTAAAAATTTTTTCTAAAAAGGAAGTAACCCGTCTTTCCTCCTCTGACTTAACTGTGTGACCTGCAACATGAATCAAAGGAATATTCTTACCTTTCTGACCAAATTCTATCTCTTTTCCACACTCACCATCAGGAGGAAAGACGATGGAAATACAGAACATCCTCTATCAGTGCTGAACTTCAGGACCATATAATACAGTAGTGATATAATTTTAGGAAAAAGACAAACCAGCACAACTGCTCCTTGAAAGCGCAAGCATGTGGTGGGCACCCCAAGTACGTGTCTTTAATGAAGGCATAGCCAATAAGAGCTAACGTTTACTATGTGTCAAGAAGTGAACCAACTTAGGTTACATGCAACATAGCAAAGAGATGAGGAAACAGAGACTCAGATGAGCCAAATAATCGATGGAAGTCATTCACACAGTTGTATGTAACCAAGCTAGAATGCAAACCTGGGAGGCATGACTCTAAAGCACATACGTATAGTGAGTGGTTATGAGTAATAACCCTGAAGCTAACTGTCAAGAGTCCAGTTCCAGACCCGGCCATTTACTATATAATAATAGCAATACTTACAGGAAAGGATCATTGTGAAAATTAAATAAGTTAATATATATAAAGCCTTAGATTAGTGCCTGGCACACAATGTTATATAAGTACTAGCTATCATTATTTAAATAAACTGCTTCCCAAGCAAATGAATGAATATATCTGAGATTTTCCCAAAGGAAGGAAAGAAGAGCCTACCAAACATTACGAAATATGTAACCAATTTGCAGAGGAACTTTATTTTTTTAAAGATTTATTTATTTTGGGGGCACCTGGATGGCTCAGTTGATTAAGCATCTGACTTCGCACAGGTCACGATCTCATTGTTGGTGGGTTCAAGCTCCGCGTCGGGCTCTGTGCTGAGAGCTTGCTCAAAGCCTAGAGCCTGCCTCAGATTCTGTGTCTCCTTCTCTCTCTGACCCTCCCCTGTTCATGCTCTCTGTCTTTCAAAAATAAATAAATGTAGAAAAAAAAGATTTATTTATTTTTGAGAGAAAGAGTGCAAGTGCGGAAGGGGCGGAGCGGGGGGGGGGGGGGGGGGGGGGGGGGGGGGGGGGGGGGGGGGGGGGGGGGGGGGGCGTGGTGACAGAAGATCCGAAGCAGGCTCTGTGCTGACAGCAGCGAGCCTGATGCGGGGCTCAAACTCACAAATCATGAGATCGTGACCTGAGCTGGTCAGATACTCAACTGACTGAGCCACCCAGGCGCCCCTGCACAGGAACTTGATACACGAGTACCATCACTACCTACTCCTGCCCAATATTCCAGCAAGGAGAGCAGCAGCTCTATCAGAGGGAAGGTCGATGGCTGTAGCAGGGAAAGGAAACTCATCTCGCTGCACTACATTTGTTCCAGCAATACCTCATTTTTATAAATTCATGCAATTTTATGAAAGAGAATATGGAAGCCTTAATAAAACATATTATCAGAACACTGCTTTTCTAATTTACAAGATTTAGTGCAGGGGAAGTTGGTACAGTTCCAAGTGAAAGCTCTTCAGTCTGAAATCCAGTTTCACCCAGTGTACGTGCAAATTTATTCCTGTAATGAACACAACTGTTTCGGCAAGTCAGACATATCTTTTCCAACTCAATTGTGGAACTACGGAGATAGGTTTGTTTTTCACTAGATCATAAATTCTCTGATGGAGGGGACCAAAACATTTATGGAACTGAGCTGAATTTTCCTCTCTTTACCTCAGAGGGGTATTTAACTCTGTACATGGATTATTTCTCGGTAACATTCCGTCAGCTCTGTTCCTTAGTGAACAGGCACCAGATGACCTCATCAATGCATTTCCTTTGGAAATGCCAGAGGCTTTTACATTCTTTTCTAGATTACCAAATTTAAACACAAAATTATTTCAAAATGCCCTAAAAGCCTCAAGCTAAGGTAATCATTTATGTTGTAAATTATGGTTCACAAAAATAACATATTACACAGCCATTTTAAAAAGAGACATAAGTAATAGTAAAAACTGGAAACAAACATAATTTCCAGGAAAAGAATAAATAAACTAAACCCACACTGCACAAAAAAAAGAGAGAGAAAAAGACTTAAGAAAATTACAACAGAAGGAAAATATTTTATGACATATAGTTTTAAAAAACACAAAACAGAAGGATAACATGATTACAACTATGTGAAATATGCACACATACAGACTGATATACAACTATAAAAAAATTTTAGTAGTAGTAGAAAGGAGAGGTTGTGAAATTTTTTAGTTTTTCCATCATGCTTTTTCTTAAGTATTTGTAATTATCTTTTTTATAATTTAAAAAAAAAAGCTCAAAATATGATATCATTCATTCATGGTTCAGGGCAGCTCCAGTGGAGGGCCTTCTTATTCAGTGGACTTCACTGCAGAAAACTAATACCATAGGAATATTAGGTGTGTGCCTTTATCAAAAATGTTTCAGTAAGCCTTCTTTTTCTAGCATGACAGAAGAAAAAGACATAAGCTACCCTCCTACCTTAAATAAGAGAACAGTAGATGAAATATACGAAACAACAATTACCAGACACTGACAACAGGCAGATAGAACTATGATCCCTGAAGGGGAAGGAAAAAAAAAAAAAACAACAAGGCGAGCCCTACGATTATCCCAGCTTCCTGAATGGAGAAGTTTTCTAGCCTGTGGGGCTGGTAGGAGGAACCTAAACAGAACCCAGAAGTCATGCCAAGCTGAAGACATAAAGATCAACATTTGGAGAGGCCAAGACACGAGGACTACGGAAGAGGGAGTTTGCCAGGGAGCTCTGGAGGTCCACAGAGGGGTCCTCTTACACCTTTTACCGAGTATTGAGCTACATACATGGAAGAGGAAAATATTCAAGACTGGGCACAAAAGATCAGTGGAAAGAAAAAGAAATTGTAAAGCTCATGGCGAGTACCGCAAATAAAATAATTGGTCTTACCACCAGCAAGAGAATAAAGATCTACTCACACATGGGTTGTCAGACAAAGTCTACAGATGAGTACTGCATTAGTAATGGAGCCACATTAGCCTATATGAAAGATTGCTCTTGACCTCCTCTGACAACCCTTAAATGCAAACCTGAAAGGATAAAACTGGTCCATACAACACAACCCCACTCTAAAACAAAGTTTAACATTATATTATAATTTAACAAAATTTAGCACTCCTAACATTCAAATCACAATATCCAAAATCCACTTTAAAAAAAAAAATCCACTTTAAAAATGAATAGGCATTCAAAGAAACAGAAAAATATGACCCATAAGCAGGAGAAAAATCAGTTAATAGAAACAGATCTAAACATGAAAAAAAATAGCAGAATTAACAGAAAAGGATATTAAAATAACTCCTGTAAATATGCTCCATATTCTCAGGAAGAACTGAGGAAAATACAAATACAATGAGGAAAGAAACGGACATATTAAAAAGAAGTCCAAATAGAACTTCTAAGGAAGGAAAAACCTTCTGAAGTCCAAACTACTCTGGATAAAATGAACTAAGATTACTGAGATTAATGGCATATTTAAAAAATACAGAAGAGGCATCTAAATTGGGAAAGAAGAAGTAAAGCTATCAATATTTATAGATGACATACTATATACAGAAACACTAAGGACTCCACCAAAAAAAACATTAGAACCAATAAATAAATTCAGTAAAGTAGCAAGATACAAAATTAATAAACAGAAATCTGCTGTGTTTCCATACTCTAATAACCAACAATCAGAGAAATTAAGAAAATAATCTCATTTACAATTGCATAAAAAAAGAATAAAATACCTTGGAATAAATCTAACTTAGAAGGTAAAAGACCTGTACTCTGAGAACTATAAGACACTGATGAAAAAAACTGAAGATGGTACAAATAAATGGAAAGATACACCATGCTCATGGACTGGAAGAACTGAAGTTATTAAAATGTCCACACTACCCAAAGGAATCTATAGATTCAGTGCAACCCCTATCCAACTACCAATGGCATTTTTCACAGAAATAGAACAAATAATCATAAAATTTGTATGGCATTACTAAAGCCCTAAAGAGCCAAAGCAATCTTGAGAAAGAACAAACCTGGAGGTATCATGCCCCCAGACTTCAAACTATACTACAAAGCTATAGTGATCAAAACAGCATAGTACTAGCACAAAACCAGAGACAGAGATCAATGAAATGGAGTAGAGAACCCAAAAATAAACTCCCATCTATATGGTCAATTAGTCTATTACAATAGAGGCAAAATATACCATGGAGAAGAGACAGTCTCTTCAATAAATAGTATTGGGAAAACTAGATAGCTAAATGCAAAAAAAAAAAAAAGAGAGAGAGAGAGAGAGAGAGAGAGAGAGAGAGAGAGACTGGACCACTTCCTTACACCATACACAATAAACTCAAAATGGATTAAAGACCAAAATGTAAAACCCAAAGCCATAAAATTCCAAAAATAAAATATAGGCAGTATTGACTGGCAGAACAAATATTGTTAAAATGTTGATATTACCCAAAGCAAGTTATATATTCAATGCAATCCTTATCAAAATAACACCAGCATTCTTCACAGAGCTAAAACAAACAATTCTAAAATTTTTATGGAACCAGAAAAGACCCCAGATAGTCAAATCAATCCTGAAAAAGCAAACAAACCTGAAAGCATCACAGACTTCAAGCTGTATTACAAAGCTGTATTCATCAAGACAGTATGGTACTGGCTCAAAAACAGACACATAGATCAATGGAACAGAATAGAGAACCCAGAAATAGACCCACAAATGTATGGTCAACTAAGCTTTGACAAAGAAGGAAAGAATATCCAATGGAAAAAAGACAATCTCTTCAGCAAATGATTTTGGGGAAACTAGACATGCAGAAGAATGAACCTGGACCACCGCTTATACACAAAAATAAACTCAAAATGAATTATAAACCTAAACATAAGACAGGAAGCCATCAAAATCCTATAGGAGAAAACAGGCAACAACTTCCTTGACCTCACAGCAACTTCTGACTTGATGTATTTCCAAAGGCAAGGGAAATAAAAGCAAAAATGAATGATTGGGACCTCACCGAGATTAAAAAAACCCTTCTGCACAGCAAAGGAAACAATCAACAGAACTAAAAGGCAACTGATGGAATGGGAGAAGATATTTGCAAATGACATATCTGGTAAAGGGATAGTATCCAAAATCTATAAAAAAGTTACCAAACTCAACACCTGAAAAACAAATAATCCAGTGAAGAAATGGGCAGAAGATATGAACAGACATTTTTCCAAAGAAGACATCCAAATGGCTAACAGACACATGAAAAAATGCTCAACATCTCTCATTATTAGGTAAACACAAATCAAAACTACATTGAGATACCTACCACCTCACACCAGTCAGAGTGGCTAAAATTAACAACTCAGGAACAACAGATATTGGCAAGGATATGGAGAAAGGGAACCCTCTTGCATTGTTGGTGGGAATTCAAACTGGTGCAGCCACTCTGGAAAACAGTATGGAAGTTTCCTCAAAAAATTACAGATTGAACTACCCTATGACCCAGCAACAGCACTACTAGGAATTTATCCAAGGGATACAGGAGTGCTAATTCAAAGGGGCACATGCACCACTACTTATAGCAGTGCTATCGACAATAGCCAAATTATGGAAAGAGCCCAAATGTTTATCAACTGCTGAATGGATAAAGAAGACGTGGTGTATGTACACACACACACACACACACACACAATGCAATACTATGTGTTAATGAAAAAGAATGAAATCTTGCCATTTGCAACAACATGGATGTACCTGGAAGTTATCATGCTAAGTGACATAAGTCAGTCACAGAAAGACAGATATCATGTTTTCATTCAAATGCAGAAGTTGAGAAACTTAACAAAAGACTATAGGGGAAAGGTAAAGAAAAAAAAATAGTTACAAACAGAGCGTGAAGCAAACCATAAGGACTTTTAAATACAGAGAACAAACTGAGGGTGGAAGGGAGTGTGAGGGCGGGGGTGAGGATAATGGGTGATGGGCACTGAGGAGGGCACTTGTTGGGATGAGCACTGGGTGTTTTATGCAAGTGATGAATCACAGGAACCTATTCCCAAAGCCCAGAGCACCCCATATACACTGTATGTTAATTAACTTGACAATAAATTATATATAAAAAAATTTTTAATAAATAAATAAAACCCACATAACTGATAAAAGACTAGTGTGCAAAATAGACAAAGAAATTTCACATCTCAAAAATAAAAAAACCGGGGTGCCTGGATGGCTCAGTCAGTTAAGCCTTCGATTTGGCTCAGGTCAGATCTCACGTTCGTGGGTTCGAGCCCCGCGTCAGGCTCTGTGCTGACAGCTAGCTCAGAGCCTGGAGCCTGCTTCCAGTTCTGTGTCTCCCCTCTCTGCTCCTCCCCCTCTCATGCTCTGTCTCTCTCTGTATCAAAAATAAATAAAACATTTAAAAAATATATAAAAAAATAAAAAAATAAAAAAACCAAACAACCAATTCTCCTTATAGGAGAACTCTAAATAATTTATGTAGATACTCTGTCCTCAAGGAGGTGGAGCTTAACTTCCCCACCCCAACTACCAACTTTAGGGCTAACTGCATGTACTGACTTGCTTCCAAAGAACAGAGATGGGAAGGGAGGAAAAACCACAACTATGCACTGGAGAAACTTTGTAAACACTACCCTACCCAAGTGATAAAGGTTAATATCACCAGTGATAAGTCATGTTGATAATACACATCCAAATGCAATAAAAAGGCCACTTTGACTTTGTGGCATTCTTCCGCAAAACCTAGAACCCCAGTCCAACCCTGAGTGAATCAAGAGACAAACCTAAACTGAGGAAGATTCTCCTCAAAACTGTCAAGGTCATGAAAAACAAGAAAACAACATGAAAATGTCAGACAAAAAGAGACTAAAGAAACATTAGAACTACTTATAGAATACAAAAGGGACATTAGAGGAAAAATTAGTAGAATTCAAATAAAGTCTAGAGGTGTGGGTGTGTGGGGGGGGGTAAGAAAACACATATAAAATTTACCATCCTAGCCATTTTTAAGTATTAAGTACACGTACATTGTTTAAAAAGAGGTCTCCAGAACCTTTTTATCTTGCAGAAGTGAAGCTCTATACCTATTAAATGACTCCTTTTGCACCCTCCCGCCATCCCTTGGTAACTACCATTATACTTTTTTTGTTTGTTTGTTTACTTATTTATTTTGAGAGAGAGAGAGAAAGAGCACAAGCAGGAACAGGGGTAGAGAGAGAGAGAGAGAAAGAATTCCAAGCAGAATTGGAGAGAGAATTCTAATGTGGGGCTTGAACCCACAAATCGTGAAATCATGATCTGAGCCAAGATCCAGAGTCAGATGCTCAACCAACTAAGCCACCCAGAGACCCCTCTACTTTCTGTATCTATGAATTTGACTACTCTAGAAATCTCACATAAATGAGACCATACAGTATTTTCCTTTTGTGACTGGCTGATTTCACTTAGTTTTGATTTTCTCAATGCTCATCCACACAGTAGCACAGAACAGATTTCTTTCCTCTTTAAGGGTGCACAGTATTCCATTAAATGTATATACCACATTTTATTTATCCATTCATCCATTAATGGACATCTTGGATTGCTTTTATCTCTCGGCTATTGTGACTAGTGCTGCTATGAACATGGGTTTTTTTTTTTTTAACAGACAAAAGATCTTCAAAACTAAAGAATATGGCAAACAGAAACAGGAAAGATGATCAACATCATTACTTATTAGTAAAATACATATTAAAACCATAATGAGATATTGCCACAAACCTTTAAGAAGCCAAAAACAACCAACCAAACACACAAACCAGTATTGGCTAGGATATGAAGTGAATGTAACTCTTGCATATTGCTGAGGGAAATATAAAATTGTTTCTCTCTTTGGAAAATAGTTTGGTGTTTTCTTTGTAAGAAACATATACTTAACCATGATAGCCAAAAATCCATTCAGAGGTCTGTAACCAAGTGAAATAAAAGCTTATGTTCATATAAAACCCTGTACAATAATGTTTTCCAGGTCTTTATTCATAATCGCTAAAATATGGAAACCTCGCAACTGTCCTTCAACCTGGAAATGGATAAATTAAACTGGCATAGTCTTACAGTGGGTATTATTCTGTGATAAAAAGGAATAAACTACTGATATATGCATCAACATAGATGAATGTCAAATGAATTACTGTGTAAAAGAAGCCAGACTCAAAAGACTATATGATCACATTTTTGGGGTTTTTTTGAAAGAACAAAACTATGAAAAAAAGAAAAAGCAAAACTCTAGGGCCAGGGAACAGGTTGGTGAGGCTGAGTGAAGGAGTTGACCTCACAAGAATACGAGAGACATTTCTGGGATGTTAAAACTCTTTCATATCTTGATTTTTTGGTGATAATTATACTTCCATTCACATTTGTCGAAACTCAGAACTGTACATTAAAAAGGGTACATTTTACTATATATGGAAGTTATGCTTTTAAAAAACTTGACTTAAAAAAGTGTTTTTTCATCATACTTTACACAAAATGGAAAGTACTGAAACATGCTCTGTTTATTGTACTTCATTTAGCGCCATTTCTCACTTCCCTCGTTGGGCTCACCCGGCTAACACTTTAATTCCCTTGGCAGATGTGAGCATGCCCAGGTAGCCTCTCTGAGCCTGCTGTAGCTACAAAGGCTCACCTCATTTGACTGTGCACATGGCCCAGCTGAGTAGGTATGCCAGGCTTCTATAATATCTCCCCCACTCCAACTCTCTTTCCTTTCCTCACTGAAAAGTATCTTCATTCATCTATTAATGGTTGCTAAGGCCTCTGGGGCAGCTCTCCACCCTCAGAAAATTCTACATTCTTGAAAACAAGGATATAGGTAAAGCTGGGCGGATGCAAACCCCCCAAGGAATACTGAGCACATGTGACAATAGGAAGTCTGCTAGAGGGCTCTCATGGAAGACTTCCTAGCTCCTAAAATAAAAAGACCATGTGTCTTGATGAGACCATTGGAACTTGCTATCCTCAGGAGAGCTGGCCTGATGCTAAAGCTATTACTCTGAAAGTGAGAGTGGAGAAACAAAAAACACCTGGTCCTTGCAAACCCTGAGCAATGGATCACACCTTTCTGGAGTTGTCATTCCTCAGAATTCTTGCCAAGTGAAGTAATTTTCCTATTATTCAAGGCAGTTTAAGTCAGTTATTTGATACTTGCAGTTGAAAACATCCTACTAATCCAGGGCCCTACTCCTACTGCCGAAGACATCACAGCAGAGCTATCCAGGACTCTCAGAAATTACCTTCTACTGCTCTAAAAAATAAAATCTATTACAAAAAATTTTTCTCCTCCTAGGCAATCCTTCTTTGCCACTGTTTGCTTGTACTCTTTCTCCTAGTATTTGTTCCAAATCCCCTCTAGTTTTCTCATGATATGAGAGAGAGTTTTCATAAATAGTCTCAACAAAGGGGATAAAGCAAACTAATCTGTAGTGACAGGACACAGGTCGGGAGTTGCCCAGAGAGAGAAAGCAAGGGATAAAAGGTGGTAGGAGGGACATACAGGGACACAGGGAAACTTTTGGTAGGTGACAGATATGTTCATTATTTTTTCCTTTTTTTTTTTAATGTTTATTTTTAGAGAGAGAGACAGAGCCAGAGTGTAGGTGGAGGAGGGGCAGAGAAAAGAGGAGACACAGAATCCAGAGCAAGCTTCAGGCTCCAGGCTCCGAGCTGTCAGCACAGAGCCCGACGCAGGGCTCAAACTTATAAACCACGAGATCATGACCTGAATTAAAGTTGGATGCTTAACTGACTAAGACACCCAGGTGCCCAGATATGTTCATTATCTTTATTGTAGTGATAACTTCATGTACATATATATGTCAAAACTCATGAAATATTGTATACTTTAAACAAATGCAGTTTATTATATATCAATTATGCCTTAATAAAGCAAGTAAATTAGGGTTTTTTAAAAAATAGCTTTAGTGATGGGCTTTCTGTTTCTGTGTAACCTATAGAAACCTTTCCTAACCTTTCATTTTTTTTTATTTTTTTAAATTTTTAAATTTATTTTTTTTAAATGTTTTTATTTATTTTTGAGACAGAGAGAGACAGAGTATGAGAGGGGGAGGGACAGAGAGAGAAGGAGACACAGAAGCGGAAGCAGGCTCCAGGCTCTGAGCTAGCTGTCAGCCCAAAGCCTGATGCGAGGCTCGAGCCCACGAACGTGAGATCTGACCTGAGCCGAAGTCGGAGGCTTAACCGACTGAGCCACCCAGGCACCCCTTTTTAATTTATTTGAGAGAGAGAGAGAGACAGAGTGAGCAGGGGAAGGTCGAGAGAGACACACACACACAGAATCTGAAGCAGGCTCCAGGCTCTGAGCTGTCAGCACAGAGCCCGACACAGGGCTTGAACTCACAAACCATGAAATCATGACCTGAGACAAAGTCGGCTGCCAAATTGACTGAGCCATGCAGGCGCCCCTCCTAACCTTTCAAACTCCAGGCAGGTTTAACTAGATTCTTCAGTTAAATTTATAGGGATACATGTCCTCTTTCAGAAATAAGTTATATTTACTATGGCTGCAGAGTAAATTTTCATATTGAGCCAATCATCAAAAGGTTTGCAAGAACAATTTTTACCTAATGCCCACTTCCTATTGTATGTTATGCTAAAAATACATAGGTACATTAAAACTCTTTAAAATCCTGTACCTTCTCAAATCACACAATGTTCCTTTGGGATCCAAGCTCTTCTATTTGCTGCTGTCAATTTCCACCCACTCTTTCACTCCCATCTCACTGGCAGTCACTAAATCCACAGGCCTCCCTATTCTCTCTCTCTCTCTCTCTCTCTCTCTCTCTCTCTCTCTCTCTCACACACACACACACACACACACACACACACACACACACACACACATAAGGGCTACAGGGCTGCTAACCAGCTTTCTACTGAGATCAACCTTGAGTACCTGAAAACAAAGAATTCTGCATATAACTTATAGCCCGAGAAGAGGAAACTTTATTTCGATGCCAGGCAGGGCACCAAGCAACTAGAAGAGAATCTTTTCTAGTTTTTTCCTTTTACATGCCAAAAACTGCAGCTGATGGGGAGAGGAGACCAAAAAGAAAAGACAGCTTACCCATAGAGTAGAGGTTGTCAAAGCTCTGGTGCATGCGGATAATCTCATAGTAGAGTTCATCATAGCTGCTGGGAGTGGGCAGGAATGTGTCGCCATATGTGATAAACATATTAAATAGGTTCACAATCTAAAAAAGAAGCAAAACGCATACACAGGAATCAAGCTATGAAGACCAGAATGGTATTATCAGTAGTATGCTGTAGCCAGTTCTTACTGGCTTGTGAGAACTGACCGTTAAATTTTCAGGAATTTTGTGAGCTGGTTGTTTAACAAACCCATTATTAAAAATTAACGTATAGGGGTGCCTGGGTGGCTCAGTTGGTTAAGCGTCCGGCTTCAGCTCAGGTGATGATCTCACGGTTCATGAATTCGAGCCCTGTGTCGGGCTCTGTGCTGACAGCTAGCTCAGGGCCTGGAGCCTGCTTCAGATTCTGTGTCTCCCTCTCTCTCTGACCCTCCCCTGCTCACGCTGTCTCTCTGTCACTCAAAAATAAATAAAAAACATAAAATTTTTTTAAATTAATGTATAAACCTACAATTCAATAAATTATATTAAAATGAATGTAGTATTCAAACTCGCAACTTCCTAATTATTTTCTATCTTTTAGTATTATGTTCTTGAGATTCATTTACACCTCTTATACCTGTGTGGTGGGAATATCATATAACAGTGTATTCTTGATCATCTCCCTAACACTGCATTCAAGAATGTCACACTGTTAGCTTCAAGTTGGCCATGGTAAGAGTAGTTTTACCACAGAAATCTGCAAATGCTACAAAAACCAGGGCTTCCTCCCCACGCAAATGTTAAACATTTATGAACTCACTGGATAATATCCTGAAAAGACAGTCAAAAGGCACAATGCCCTCCTACTACCCCAAATAACTAGTCTGATAAACAGGAATCTGTAATGTCCCTCTGAAACCAAGTGCAGCCATGATGGAGCCACTCATCTGGCTGGGACACCTCCACAGGCTTTGCTCTGTACCAACACAGAGACTGCAGTAGGCTGGTAGTGTTTCACCTGGGACCAAGGCTCACTGAGATTGATCCATGCCTGCTCCGGCCAGACAATATACTCTCATGAAAAAGAGTCTCGAGTTTGCCAAAAACACAGGTGAGAGTGGGAAGAGTGGGGAGCACCAGTCTAGAGAGTCTAATCCAAAAGGAATATAAAGGTCTGGCTCCCCCAGTAGCTCAGTCCCCAGAATACCAGCTCCTGTTTCAAACTGGCCCATCTCGATTTTAGGATATGGCTTCAGAAAAAAGGAAAAAAAAATTTTTTAATTTAAATATAGTTAACACACATTACATTAGTTTCAGGTGTATAAACAGGGATCCAACAAGTATATAAATAGGGATTCAGCAAGTGTACACTGGGTGTTATATGGAAACCAACTTGACAATAAACTATAAATTTAAAAAAAATTTTTTTAAATAAAGATATCACTTTGGCTTAAAAAAAAAAAAACAAGTCTATAGGTTGTGCTGTGCTCACTGCAAGTGTAGCTACCACGTGTCACCATGTAAGGCTATTATGACACCAATGACTATATTCCTTATACTGTACTTTTTATCTCCATGACTTATTCTTTCCATAACTAGAATCCCGTATCTCCCATTCCCCTTAAGAAATTTTTTTCTTGTTACTCACCATAAGGGCTAATGTAAAAATGTTGTGTTTGGCCAAAAGTACGGTCTCATTTGACATAAGGAACTTCAGCAAATTTATCAAGGCTTAAAAAAAAAAACAAGAAAGAAGTCAACAAACTATTCAAAGAAAAATCAATAAAGTTAAACGAAAGCAATGAAAATACACTAAATTCTAAGAAACCCAAATAGGTCTAGAATGAGTTAAGTCACAACTACCAAGAACTTTTTAAAAACAGGTAATGTAAGAGAGCCTGGATAGCTTTGTTGGTTAAGCATCTAACTCGGTTTTAGCTCAGGTCATGATGTCATGATTCATGAGATCGAGCCCTGCGTCAACCTGCTTAGGATTCTCTCTCTCCCTCTCTCTCTGCACCTCACCTCCTCATACATGCACACTCTCTCAAAAGAAAGAAATAAACTGTAATAAAATAAAATAAAAGTAGGTATGGGAGATATATTCAAAGCAAGCACTGACCTTTCCAAGCACATCTCAGCTTATCTGCCCATAGAAGGTTTCTTAAAATCTACTTCTTTGTGCCACTTTTTTTCAGATGCCATTAGTTTATTACAGAAGAGAGACATGAAAATTGTTTACATGATGAAAGATTTCACAGCTTCACTGGAATGGGCAGCTTCACTTGATGCCATTTAAAAAATGATTTATTTCAGCCTACATATTTCCAAGAACGTCACCATCTCTAAATAAGAAATAATCCTTGTTATCTAGAACTACTTTAGTGCCTCCACATTCTGAAAGAACTTGGTCTCCAACTTTCTGGTTGGATCTCTAACTGGTTGAATCTCTCCAGCCTTCCCTTTAGAGGCCCATTGAACAGCAACTACTGTTGCTTGCAATACTTTTCCTCGAGATTGTTCTAGAAGCATTATGCCTCCTTTAGTTACAGTTTGGGCTGCTCTCCTTCCAACTAAAACTCAAAGAGGGTAAGAAATGTTCTAAAGGCCTGTCCTGTCGTGACTTCGGCTGCCGTGGTGCGTGCCCTGCTCCGGAGCTGCCACGTTCAAGGAGACCCACAGTCCCACCTCTTCGTGCGACTTCTTAAACAGCAAGCTTGCAAATCTGACTATAAAAAGGACATCTTAGGGTTCCAAATGTATTCCCACATGGCGATTACCACATCTGTTCAATTTATAGGTCGAAGTGAAGGTCCCCCTCTCACCCTAGGCGGCAAGCATGTCCTATCACTAAGTTTTAGCTACGCATTTGTTTCAAACACCATAGCTGAGAGGGACATCTTTCTATTCTAACCCATCACCAGAAATGCCAGCAACATTGGACTTCAGTTCTAGAGAGGAAAATAGCACATGAAGAGAAAAAAAAGCCCTTACCTATTCAAACAAAAGTACAGCTCACTCTGTCCTCTCTCAACCATGACAACATTTACCGAAAAGGTCCCCTTTCTCTCTCGTAATTCTTAACAAGGATAAAAACCCAAGCAACCTCAGCTGAAAGACATTTTTGCAAATAAATATTAAGCATAAAAGAAATCATCAGTTGCCTTGTGCTCTTTCACCTGTAACCACGAAAGAAATCCTAGTTCTGTGCCCATCATGACTGCTGGCCCTGTGCCTACCTCCCCTACTTGATGGGAAACTATACAGAAGGGGCTCGGCAGCTGCGAGCAATTGGCAGTCCTTCTGTCTTCTCCCCCTCAACCCTCTCTACTCCCCCAGACATAAAAAAAAGGCTTGACCTCTCCTTTTCTAAAACCATACCTGCTTCTTTGCCAGCAAAGAAGTCCATTCTCCCATGCTGTCTGAGCTTTGTATGAAGTTTACTACCCTTCAAGAAAAGATGTGAGCTTTGATTTGAAACAGCAGGGAACGAAGAGTAGGAGTAAGACTCTCCAGACACTTGCCGCCTGCCACACAACACCCCTTACTCTCAACCTCTGAAATCACAGGTACAGTAAAGAAACAGCAGGCAAGGAAATGTACAAGAGCCTGTCTACGTTCTGTTTCTAAAGCCTGAATCTTCCCCTCAAATAGCAAAAAAGCCTTGCTAGAGATCAAGGTAACAGGCATCCTCATTTATGAA
The DNA here is from genome assembly GCF_006229205.1 of Suricata suricatta. Classification (NCBI taxonomy): domain Eukaryota; kingdom Metazoa; phylum Chordata; class Mammalia; order Carnivora; family Herpestidae; genus Suricata; species Suricata suricatta. The sequence goes on from NC_043701.1 coordinate 160,233,339, forward strand.
CTCTTCACCCTTGCACTGACTCCAGTTCTCTGAGATTTCATAATGGAAAGGCAAATGATAGGCAGCTGGCCCTTCTGATGTTGTCTGTTAACAAGCAATCTGTTGGGCTGGACCCAAAAAAAGCTCCATAGGAGCCCATTCTAGATCACACAACCTGCTTAACTCCTACCAGGAGCTCAGAGAATGATGGGGGCTAGCTAAAATCCACATAAAAATGACTAGCCTAGCCCAAACCTCACTCTTCAATGAAGATCGTCTTGCTGAGTTATTTAAGGACTGCCCACACCACTCCCTCCCCCCAGAGCTCAGACAAGCCCTGTTAATAAATAAATCACCAGACAAGCAGACTCTATAAACTCACAGGAGACAAGAGAAAAGGATGGGTAGGACACGGGGATCTCTACAAAACATAATGGCTGGAGAGAGACAAAGCAGCTTTCGCACACATCCAATCAACAAGGGCTTTTGTCCCCAACACAAACAGCAAAAAGATGCAGCCTCAGCAGTGGTTATGAGGTAATTAAGGGGCAGAAAACCTGGAGAAAAGGAAGTGGGAGCGATGATTTATTGCTCCTCTGCTGGACTACAGCTAGTCTTGATCTCTGGGATTCAGAGCCAGGGATGACAAAGTGATAAACACAAGGGGAGGAAGAGAGCAATTCTGGCACAGGCCAAGAGGCAACCAGTGTCCCAACTACCGCAGACGTCAGTGGAGCCAAACAGCACTGAGAAGGAGAATCCAGCACTGCGACACTGTCAGCACCAGGGAGCACCTGCATTCCATCCCTGATAATTCAAGCAGACCCCTACCCCAGCCCACATACCAAGAAGGTCAGGGTTTTCTCACCTGGAAGTAGTCATTCTCTAGAGGAAATTTAATAGGCAGAGAAAATGAACAAAGCAACCTTAAAACTGGCTCCACAAACCATGGACATCAGGGACCACAATTCCTCCAGAGGGAATGCCCCAACCTCCCGTGGAACAGTGCTTTCCTTTCTCCTTCACCATCGCCCTGACTTTGCACTCACTCTGTCAACTGTGTGGTGTCCCCCACATCCCTACACCCACACGGTGTGCTATCTTCTGACCTGATGCAGTGGGAGTTCTAGGTCTGTGAGGTTTCAACACAGCTGATTTTTAGAACTAGAAAGGACCCTGGAGATCATATAGTCCAGTTTCCTCGTTTCTGGATTAAAAAACACTTCCTCCCCACTCCACGCACCCATTCCAAGCAGCTAGTGACTAAGCTGGGCCTAGAACCTGATCCGCTATTTAGTGTTCTTTCTGCCATTCCGTTATGATTAAATAAAGGTGGACTGAATAGCCTCCAGATGGAATTAAGTGTTAAAGGGAGAGAAGCTTACCTACAAATTGCGTGCTTAGATTTGCTGACTACACGTTCCCAACACTTCTCTAGACTCTGGTTTATAACTTTCTCTACCTACTTGCTGTTCCAGGTTATTTCTGCGTTTTTGGTCCACTTTTTCTCTTGGTCCTGAGCTACTTATTAGAGTGCAGGTGTTTCTGCCCATTCGCAACACTAAGACTCCCAAGCAGCTAGCTTCTCTCAGCATCAAAAGCCTCAGCGGGACCTCTATATCTGCTCTCACTGCTCTTCTCCACAGCTCACCTCTCACACACTCTATCTCCTCTTCTCTGTTTGTACTTCCTTTGTAGTATGAAGGAAGGAAGGAAGGAAGGAAGGAAGGAAGGAAGGGAGGGAGAGAGGGAGAGAGAGAGAGAAAAAGAGAAAGAGAGAGAGAGAGAGAGAGAGAGAGGGAGGAAGGATGCAGGGGGAGGGAGAGAGGGAAGGGGGAAGGAAGGGGGAAGGAGAAAGAGAGAGGAAGGGGTGAAGAAACACCACATAACTGTCAACTAAAACTGTTCCTCTACCCCAGCTCTGCCCCCTTTAAAATTAAGGACTGATGGGCACCTGGTGGCTCAGGTCATGACCTCACAGTTCGTGAGTTGAGTCCAGCATTGGGCCAGCGTGGAACCTGGAGCCTGCTTCAGATTCTGTGTCTCCCTCTCTCTTTCTGCCCCTCCCCAACTCGCACTCTGTCTCTGTCTCTCTCAAAAGTAAAGGTTAAAAAAAATTTAATAAATAAATAAAATTAAGTACTGAACCTAGAGTATGATTGGATCTGGACTTTAAAGGGAGTCAAGATCCCCTTTCTTTATGCAAAATCAGAACAGAACAAAAGAAAACAAAAACACTGGTATAAATAACTAGCAGCCAGGCTTATTTATAAGCTGTTATGGTATAGAGTTATGCTCAGGATTTAACTGTAGGCCAAAGAAGAGAATAGCTTCATGTGAGCCAGGGACAGGTTCAAGGACAGGAGAGAACTGGCTCTTGGGATCTCGGTGCCAACACATAAGTACACAGAGCTCGTGCTGGCTGGCTCCTGGTTCACCACTCTCCACACACGTACACATATTTTTAGAAAACTGCCCTTTATCCACTTGTCTACTTGGTGTTGTCTGGGCACATGACCAGCCAAACCGTTCCAGAGGCAGTCACAGAAGTAGCAGTACATAGAGAGAAGAGTTAAGATAACTACAAAAGATAAGGGGTTGGTTGTATAAACATAGCATTGTTAATCAGTCATGTAAGAGTTTGGTATCAAGTACATGTTGTAGTCATTGTGGAGATAAGAGGGGCGGCAAGTACTTTTTAAAAAGAAATTTAATCTTTATCATGTTTCCACCTTTTTTAAGTTTTTATTTATTTTGAAAGAGAGAGAGAGAGAGACATCAGGGGAGGAGCAGAATGGAGGAAGAGAGAATCACAAGCAGGCTCTGTTCCATCAGCGCAGAGCCAAAGGGGGGGCTTGAACCCATAAACCATGAGATCATGACCTGAACTGAAACCAAGAGTCAGACGCTCAGCTGAGTCACTCAGGCACCCCCATGTTTCCATTTTTAAATAAATAGTTTTTAAAAGATAAAAAGAGACTAACACCAGTTCTTCCTTACCTAAGACTTGACCCTTACTTAGTCTAAAATGTTTCCAAAGAAGGGCCCATGTCACATTAACTCAACACTGTGAAAACAGTTTTGCCCAACTGAAGAGCAATAGCTACTCATCCCCACAAAACAGAAGGGCACAGCTTTTGGATGCAAAGTGAAAAAAGTCAATCATGAAAAGATAAATACTAAATGATTCAACTTATATGAAGTACCCAGGGTGGGCAATTTACGGAGACAGAAGGTAGAAAAGTGGTCACCAGGAGTGGGGGAGGGAGAAATACAGAGTTATTGTTTAATGGGTACAGAGAGTTTCAGTTTGGGAAGATGAAAAAAATTCTGAAGATGGAAGGTGGAGACATCTGCGACAACGATGTGAATGTACTTAATGCCGCTGAATCATACAATTAAAAGTGGTAAATTTTATGTTATGTATGTTTTACCAATTAAAAGCAAATAAGAGGTCATTTTTCCTTCTACCAACACAAGCATGAGCCCCACATGTAGCTGTAAGGGACAGCTACAATGTACATCACAGTGTGTATATAAAGTATGGAGTATGTGGCCAAGCATGCAAAGGTGTTTCCTCTTTAATGAGTTAAAGAAAAGGAGCCAGGGGCGCCTGGGTGGCTCAGTCAGTTAAGCATCTGGCTTCAGCTCAGGTCATGATCTCACGGTTCGTGAGTTCAAGTCCCGCGTTGGGCTCTGTGCTGACAGCTCAGAGCCTGGAGCCTGTTTCAGATTCTGTGTCTCCCTCTCTCTCTGACCCTCCCCTGCTCATACTGTCTCTGTCTGTCTCTCAAAAATAATTAAAAAACAGAAAAATATTTAAAAAAAATAGAAAAGAAAAGAAAAGGGGCCAAATATGCTCAGTCAACAGAGAGCAATGGAGTCGTGGACAGGAATGCAAAGTCGAAATGAATCCTGAGCAGCCTTCAAGAGAGCACTATGGCAGTCTCCAGAATAATGATCGAAGTTCACAATCAAAGCTACCAATGCACTTAAGTGCCAACACATTCTAGGAAATCCTCAGGAATCCTGGATTAGACTCCTCATCTTCGCTAACACTATAAAAGGAGGCTCCAGACACCTGGCTCCAAAAACTCTTAACCTACACGGAGTAAAAAATAGGCAAGTTATGTCAGTGAAATATTTGAGGTATTATATTCGCATGCTGTATGTTTAAGCTGTAGGGAAATGGGTGCTCCATACACACTTGTTTCTTCATTGGGAAGTCTTTTGCACCAGGCATTTCGAAAACTTTGTTTCTGGGCTCTTTTTCAGAAACTACAAATTGGCTGCAACTGCTGCCTCTTTTAACTCTACGAGAGAAGCCTGGCAGTCTCACACTTAGCTTTGGCCCAAGCTTCTTCCCCTGGGGAGTCTTGTGCATCAAGTATGACAACAGTGCACCGAAGCTCTGACTGCTGTGTGCAGACGCACGTGGAATACAGGAGAGGGCACAGGGGCTGGGAAGCTGAACCAGGAACAGGTACCTTGATGGTTCCCTGAGTCCCAGGTGAATTCCTGAGGCAGAAGATGCTGCTCTACTTTTCAAATGCGAAGAGTTGGGTCCTATGCACCTGAGAATCCTGCCACCGCACGACAGGCCTCCCTCGCCCAAGACACCTTGTTTGCAGAGCTCTCCCTCACATGAACGTACCCCACATAACGAGGACTTGCCCAGATTTTCCCCTAAACTACTTTGAATTCAAGGAGAGAGTAGCAGCAAACTGGCTGCCACATAGAAGAGTAGAATGAATAATGGATATGGGAGCTTCCCCAGGACTACAACCTGTCCCCCACGTTGAGGTAAACCAGGTGCGGGAAGAAGCCAACTACAGGAAGACACAATTAAGTGGTAGCTCACACATCCGTCTCAGAGAAGTAGAGGGGAGGTTTAATTACAAAACCAAGTGAATGACATTTAAATAATATTAAAAACAGGAAGGAGACAGACAGCTGCTAGCAGGGTACAAATAAATGTCTCCCAAGAATCAGGTCAGAGAGCGCTGTCTGTTTCAACAGCTTAAACATACTACGAAGAAAAAGAGATAGAAAGCAAAGACAAGATGCAATGAGGCCCTGTCTTCCGGCCTGGTGTGGAGTGAGGATGAGATGCCACAGATCCGAATCAAACCAGGTTCATTTGAGGAAATGGATAATTTCACAGTGACTGATAAAAGAGCAATATTAGCATCTCACTTGCTTAGAAGAAAGGCAGAGGAACTCCAAGGACAGGCTAGAAATAGCACTGGTTTAATAAGCCAATGCCTCCAAAACCCCAGAGGCACTATAAACTCTAGCCAATTCCAACATCTCTGGACAAAATCACCGATTACCCAAGGACACTGCCAGCAATCAGCAGGCTCACTGTCAGTCAGCAAAGTGGCACTGGAAGGACTTAGAAGCCAACACCTACCAGTAGAATAATTTTAAAAGACACTAGGTGGCCTCAGAATATTGGCATCTGTCTGGCTGCAACCCCAAGCACCTCACTAAAAGAGGCCAAACTCTTTCACAAGAGAATGAAATGGCCCATTCATCAGGTGATGGACATTTAGTCTCTTTCCATGATTTGGTTGTTGACCGTGCTGCTATGAACATTGGGGTATATGTGCCCCTATGTGTCAGCACTTCTGTATCCCTTGGGTAAATCCCTAGCTGTGCTATTGCTGGGTCATAGGGGAGTTCTATTGATACTTTTTTGAGGAACTTCCATACTGGTTTCCAGAGCGACTGCACCAGTTTACATTCCCACCAACAGAGTAGGAGGGTGCCCGTTTCTCCACATCCTTGCCAGCATCTGTAGTCTCTTGATCTGTTCATTTTAGCCACTCTGATCTGATGAACAGATCAACAAGATGTGGTATATATAAACAATGGAGTATTATATGGCAATGAGAAAGAATGCAATACGGCCATTTGTAGGAAAGTGGATGGACCTTGAGGGTGTCATGCTAAGCGAAATAAGTCAGGCAGAGAAGAACAGATACCATATGTTTGCACTCATAGGTCTAACAGGAGACACCTAATGGAGGACCGGGGGAGGGTAAGGGAAAAAGAGAGTTGGGGAGAGAGAGGGACGCAAAACCTGAGAGACTATTGAACACTGAAAACGAACCGAGGATTGAAGGGGGAGGGGGAAGGGGAAGGGAGGTGGTGGTAATGGAGGAGGGCACTTGTGAGGAAGAGCCCTGGGTGTTATATGGAAACCAATTTGACAATAAACTATAAAAAAAAAAAGGAATGAAATGGCTTTAGCTGTGCATTATGAGCCTCTCCAGGTGAACAGAGCATAAAAGTATATTCGGCAGGAGGATTCTGGAAAGACAGCAGAGTAGAAAGCACCAGGAATCGCTCTCCCTATCTAGGCAGTAACTGCAGTAGCAGAATCTGTCTGATGTTAACTACTTTGGAACTCTGAAGTCTGGTAGAAGTTTGCAACTTCCAGGAAGACTTGGATGGTAAGTTTTGGTTAATTTTGGTCAATCTGAGCTCTTAGCACAGTAGCAGCTGTCCATCCTGTGCTCCCCCCACCAGCCACGTGGCAAGCAGCTATGCACTTGTTCCTGCAGCAGCATGCACACAGCCTACAGGAGCGACGGTGGGCAACAAGGACCCTGTCCTCCAAATACTGGGGACCTGTGTTCTGATAGCTGACTGCTGCTTCTGATCACAGAGATGCAGACAAAGAAGCAGGCAGCCATTATTGCTGCACCTCGCCTCACTGATGGGCAAGCCCTTCCCCACGCAGATAAGTTACATCCACAAGATTTATATGGCCAAGAGCCCCTTTTTTCTCCACCTTCATTTCTTTGTCTTTTGGGAGCCAGACATTAAAGACCAGAACATTCAAGAACAATCGCATAGGGGCACATAGGGGACTCAGGCAGTTGAGCATCCAGTTCCTGATTTCAGCTCAGGTCATGATCTCACGGTTCCATTCGAGAGGATTGAGCCCTACATCAGGCTCAGCATCGAGCCTGACTGGGATTCTCTCACTCCCTCTCTCCCTGCTCCTCCCCTGTTCATGCTCTCTCTCACTCACTCTCTCAGAATAAATAAATAAGGGGTGCCTGGGTGGCTCAGTCAGTTAAGCGACTGACTTCAGCTCAGGTCATGATCTCATGGTCCATGGGTTTGAGCCCCGCATCGCGCTCTGTGCTAACAGCTCAGAGCCTGGAGCCTGCTTCAGATTCTGTGTGTGTGTGTGTCTCTCTCTCTCTTTCTCTCTGCCCCTCCCCCATTCACTCTGTCTCTCTCTCTCTCTCCCTCAAAATAAAATAAAGACAGAAAAAAATTTTTTTAATTAAAATTACAGTTAAAAAAATAAACTTAAAAAAAATTACATATACAGGGAAAATTAAAAAGTGATTGCACATGCCTGAGAAAAGTCTCAGCAGAGAGTGAAGAAGACATCAAGTTTATACCCAGTCTGATCCTGAGCAGAAGCAGCTTACAAAGATAAAATAAACAAAAAACAAGAAAAAATAGTAACAACCAAAAAAAGCCAACTCTGAGAGAGAATCTGATTTCTTGAAACTGAGAACATTATATTAAGTGAAATAAGCCACAAAAAGACAAGTACTATACGATTTCACTTAGCTGGGGTGCTTAGTGAAGTCAAAATCATAAAGAGAGAAAGCAGAACGCTGATTGCCAGGGGCTGGCAAAGGGAGGAATGGGGAGTTTGAGTTTAATAGTTATCGAGTTTTCATTTTACAAGATGAAAAGAGTTATGGGGACAGATGGTGGTGATGGATGTACAACGTGAACATTTAGTATCACTGACCTGTACCTTTAAAAAGATGGTAAAGTATTATGTATGTTTTACCACAATTAAAAAAAAAAAAGTACATCAATAGGCTGCTCTGCTAAAGACTCCATAACCCTAGAGATGAACTGGAAAAAAGAACAAATCCTCTCTCTTTTTTTTTTTTAAGTGTTTTATTTATTTTTGATACAGACAGAGACAGAGCATGAGAGGGGGAGGGGCAGAGAGAGAAGGAGAGACACAGAACCGGAAGCAGGCTCCAGGCTCTGAGCTAGCTGTCAGCACAGAGCCCGATGTGGGGCTCGAACCCACGAACGTGAGATCTGACCTGAGCTGAAGTCGGAGGCTTAACCGACTGAGCCACCCAGGCGCCCCAATCCTCTCTTTATATACATATTTTTAAGTTTTATTTATTTAAGTAATCTCTACACTCATGACCCCAAGATCTCTATACTCATGACCCTGAAATCAAGAGTGGCAAGCTCTTCTGACTGAGCCAGGCAGGCACTCCTACAAATCCTCTCTGATGGAAATTAGGTTCTATCTTACATTTTCCTTGCTGTTGAAGTATAATCTGCTTAGAAGGGAAAATAAGGTTCTCAACTACCTCCAATTCTCCACTTACTTGGGGACACTGCAATTCTCCCAGTTACCACACCCCCTCTTCCGTACAATGAAAATGAGCCCTTAGGTGGAAGTTCCCAGATCGAACTCAGACTCTGGGAAATGCAGGATCCCATACACCTCATTCATTCCTGTGCAGCTGCCTCTAACCTTGCTCAGAAGCCTCTGGCTTCTAGGGTCCTACATACACACCTGCTTATTTTTTCCAACCCTGCCTAGCTGAGAGGTAGCCCAAATCATCACCTTTAAGAAATCTAAGAGTCAGTGAGACCATGCCTCAGTGGGGGCATGTAATGTGGAACCAAGAACTTTCCCTGCCAGAATGAGAAAAAAACAGTCACAGACCTATCCTGCTCACTGGAGGACCAATGGCGCCGCATGAAACCAACTGATCCGTTCCTTTAGAACTAGTACAGGCAGAGCAACAAAAGCACAACGACTCTTTCCTCTGTCTCTTTTAGTTGACAAGATGCTAATGGGCCTATAAGAGTTGACATTTCTCTGGATAGGAAGTGATTTTGTGTAGAGAAAAGAACAGAGATTTCTCACTCTTTTTAGGGGCTTTCTGGTAGGAATCTTTTTCTCCCTCTAACAGGCTAAACCTGCTAGAAATTCTTATCTTTTGCTCCTGCCAAGTTTCTGAGGGGAAGAAAGAAAGAATCAAAATAGTATAAATTTCAGATTTAGCCAAATGTGGTGATTTGAAGGAAAAAAGAGTTTCCTGGCATTCTTTTTCAGTCCTGGGGCTTTCTACACTGCAGTACAGAATCTTTCGTAATGAAATTATGGAAACAGGAAAATGCCTTCTAATGACCCTGCATTAAAACATTCTGAGTGGAGTTGATAATCCACAGAAGAAAGAAATCTCCATCTTTTTGCACATGGAAGCTTAATTAGGCACATCAAGCCTAGAATACATCTTGTAACATCTTCCCCTACATCAGAGAAAATTTGGGGGAAAGAGGAAGAACAATTTAAAAAGCAATTTTAAAAACAAAATAGCAACAGCAGCTGCCAAAATTCCTCTTCCCGTCTACTCTAGCTGTTTACTGCTTGTCCTTCCCTCCTCCCTATACCTTCTCCAAATCTAAAAGAAGCAGTATTGTAGAGTTATATAAGATGTCACCATTGGAGGAAGCTGGGTGAAGGGTGCAAGAACTTGCTATACTATTTTTGCAACTTCCTGAGTCTATAATTATATCATAAATTAAAGTTTTTTAAAAATTGAAAGTTTAAAAAAGAAACTAAACAAGAAAAAAAAAAACTGACAATTAAAAGTTCAAGGGACAGTTTCCCCAAATCAGGAAGGGCTGACAAGCTGTCAAAGCTATAATTATACATGAATGCACAGATCTATCTATGGCTCAGGTCAGTCTTCCTCTCGAAAATTTTCAGTCCTGTATGACAACACCTACAGTATAATAAGCTTCCAACAAAAGCCTCTCAATTCCCAGTCTCAAGATATACCTAACCATGATGTCACAGGCTTCTGCCAGCCAGGAGAAAGCCAGCTGGATCCACAAAGCTGTGACACTCTCTGGGTTTTCCATTTCTCCCGGTAGGTATCTAAAAGGTCAGGCCATGTACGATTTCTCTCTTTTTCACAAAGCTGAGAATGCTTTGGATGCTATTTAGCACAGTGAAGCTGAACAGATTGTTTTGGGGGCTTTGGGGGCCTTTCTTCTTACAGGGAGGCAAATGTTGCTTAGTGATCTGTGTCTGAGCAGAGGAGTCAGGAACTCTAAGTTCTAATCATGACTGTTTAGTATCTGGTTCCATGATCCTTAGCAAGGCACTTACCCTTCTACACCTCCACTCCCTTCCCCAACAAATGGTGATAAAAATAATGACTTCTCACCCAGGGATGTGGCAAAGTGAAAGGGTAAGAAGGACTGTGATCCATAGATAAATGTCGAGTATAAAATGTCAGTATAAATCTGCCTTTAAATCGACCCATGTTTTAGGACTATGGAAAGCCACACTGTTTAAATACAGGCTGCCTCCCCAGTGCCCCTTCTGCCTGCATAGGAAATGGAAAAAGCTGACTCCATGAAGCTCTGTTCAGGTCTTTTCCTCTCTAACAACTACATGCTTCTCTCTAAACATTCTGTTCATTCTTTGGTTAATGGCTTAGAAACCAACAAAGTTTCCATTTTTACTTAGTTAAAAGCAATCCATGTATCTGTAGGGTAAGAAAGAAACAGACAAAGGAAAGTGAAATTACCCACCACTCCCTGTCACATTCAAATTAAAAAGGTGATAAGTCAGCTCTACAGAAACATGACAACAAACATCCTACTGGGTTCTGTTATTGTTGTTATTAATGTTGTTGCTGCTGTTTTCAGGCGGAGGCACAACACTGGGCTACTTGAAGAGTATGTTGATTCATCAATTATGGAAATTCTACATGTCCACATACCTGTTTATTTATTCATTCAAATGTTTTCTGAACCCCAACTATAAGCCAAGTAGTGTGCTGAGAATAAAGCAATGATACAGACACAGGCCTTGCCCCATAGGAACTTTTTTAAGAGGAAAGAAAGATACTTAATAAATCATTATAAAGACTTACACAAACACCACAAAACAATGCAGAATGCTAAAACAGAACCCCAAAGCCTGTAGGAAGACACAGGAAATAAGACATAGTGACCAATGTGCTCTTTAGCCCCAAGGCGTTCAGAAAAGAGACTGTGAAGATGAAGTTCCCAGGAGGAATACAGTATGATCAATAAATAAAAAATATTAAAGCAGATAATAAATGTGAAAATAGAATTAATTGGGAGGCCATGCAACCTAAAAGACAGAAATTCTTTTTTTTTAAATGTTTGTTTATTTTGAGAGAGAGAAAGAAGGACCATGCTAGCGGGGGAGGGGAGTGTACAGAGAGAGAGGGAGACTCCCAAGCAGAGCCCAACGTGGGGCTCAAACTCACAAACCATGAGACCATGACCTGAGCTATTACCAAGAGTCGGCCGCTTAACTATCCGAGTCACTCCGGCACCCCCAAGACAGGAATTCTTAACAAAGGCTCATGGATGGCTTCAGGGGGATGGCTTTGGAGAATTCCATGAATTCTCTAAAATTAAATGCAAACTATATATATGCAAACGGGCATTTTTCTGGACACAAAGACCATCTTTCATTATATTCTCAAAGGTAAAGACCTATTTCTCCAGGATCTGATCATAAAACCTAGTCTTCTATTTCTATAGAGAATAGTTTTAAGACCTAATCTTTTACCTAAAATAGGAGATCTGGGTAACCTAGAGGTTAGAGAAGAGCTTTTGAACTTTCTGTAGCTTAGTGAAAAATAGTGATTGCTAAAAAGAAGGCAATGAGAGAGGCAGGACTTATCCCTTTCCCTCTTCTATTTGAAGTCAGCCTAAATATATTTCCCCACATACTCAAATACCATGGTGACAGGCATCACATAAATAGACAATGGCAGCAGGGAGTAGGTCAGGGCTCGTATCTGCAAAACCAGCATATCAGGCAGGATCAAACCCCCAACTAATACAGCTGCTTCCTCCTCATCCACAAGACCAAGCCTAGAAATTCCATAAGGGAATCTGGAAGGGGACCTCTGGCCACCTCCCCAATAACAAAGAGCGACTGACTATAGTCAAATAGCATAGGAACAAAAATCACCATTCTAAGCGCAGTGATACTACCCACCCACGTTCCAAACGACAAAAGGCATTTGGGCCCTAGCCAACCACTGCTTCCTAGACACCCAATGGCTTCTGTGTGTCCAATCTAACAATACATGCTTTATCAGTTTACTTATAAAGAAAATTCAATTAAAGTTTGCAGCACAGGTATGGCAATATGGTATATGTTTAGATATACGTAAACATATTTTCCATGGTGAGGTTCAAACAGCTCTAGCAAATCCCTAAGCCTAGAAGGCAAAGAAAGAGTAAAAACATGGGCATACCAACATATGAGGGGTGCTGCCAGCCAAGGAGTGGGTGGATCTACCACAGCCACATTTATATTCACTGATTGCAATATTATACATTATTATGGGCTCTGATGCATCAGATTTAGTGTAGTATTTTCCAACTTTCCTTAACACCTGCTGCTCTCCATCTCACTGTTCGCTCCGTGTACGAACACATGGAGCCAGGGTTCACCCAGTCTGTATAGGAAAAGGACCCAACCTCATCTGGCACAGAACTCTAGTACAAGTGCCGATGCCTCGGGAACAAGAAGTCGTCCAAACATCACTACAATGACCCTCGTATACATCTCCTCTCAACCTACCAAAGGCCATAGGTTGCTAATCAGTCAGTCCTGGGACGGCACATGATTCAGAACAGAACTGCACATGACAAAAAGTACTCAAAGACTTAAAGTCACTGACCAGCACAGAATAAAAATAGTCTCCTGCCTCACAATTTCCTAGCCAGAATGGAGAAATGCTAAGATCAAGAAAAGATGAATATAAAAGACATATTTAACCTCTTTAAAAGATAACTACATCTTTTTTTTAATGTTTATTTATTTACTTTAGAGACAGAGAAAGAGTGCACACACTCAAGTGGGGGAAGGGCACAGAGAGAGGGAGACAGAGTCTCTCAAGTAGGCTCGAGTGGCAGGGCAGAGCCTGACGCGGGGCTCAAACCCACGAACTGTGAGATCATGACTTGAGCCGAAACCAAGAGTTGGACATTTAACCCACGTGCCCTGATAATTGCCTCTTTAAACAAAAAGGATGGCGATATATTTTGGGGTTTAGAACATATATACAAGTAGAATGTATGGCAGCAATAGCACAAAGGACAGGATAGTAAAGGAAGGAGACTAATGGAAGGCCCGGGGCCGCAGGGAGACAGACGAGGGTGAAAATAAAAGGCAGCGTGGAAAAGGCAATGCAACAGAACAGTGAGGAAGAGGACCGCAGGAGATGAGGATGGGAGAAGAGCCAGAGAGATACCAAGGATGAGAGACAGGATGGCTAGGACAAAAAAGGAAAGTAGAAAAAAGAAAAAAATCAAACCAGGAAAGAATCAAAAGCAGGCAAAAACTACTGCCACCAACTCGTTAGAACTACAAGCGGCAACTTTATCCCAGTTATAGACATAAACCATTTGTGCTTGTTTTAAGTCCTACAACTGTACCAACGTCGACAGACTTGTATCATTTAGGTGTTTTCTCTTTACACCTAAATTGTTAGAACCTAACAATCACGTAACTATCCACGGGCAACCACCAGAGTCCTGTATATTGTTCCTACCCAGGAGATTCGACTGCCTTTTGTCATTTCAGTCTCTTCTGATCTCTTTAGATCTTCCGAGAGTCCCTCAATCTCAAACTCTCACGCTCATACTCTTTTCTCCTAAAATACGAAAATGCCACTATTGCCACTTAGTGTTTTTCTCCTATTCACCCTTCACCACCATTGGCAATAACTGCAAAGAACTTGCTAATCCATTAATTAAAGAGCTCTACTTCCCATTATAGAGGACTAAATTTGGAAAGCCAAATTGGGTTGGGAGGAAACCATGTGTCACAACAAGTGAGATGAATTCCATGGGAGGGGGTGGGGTTACTGGCCTGTTTCTCATAAAGGCTCTGACACTAACACACCCTCCTCGGAAGAGAATACAGAGAAGCTCTCTCCTGGGTGGGGCAACCATTCATCACAGTAATCATCTGAAGAAGACTTTATTGTACCATCAGGTCACAAAAGCCACAGGACCTATCAGCAAGCAATGCCTCAGGGAGCATGTCTCCCCGGCTTTCCTGAAACCTCCAATTTAGTTATACAATAGAAAGGGGTGGTACGCCAGCATTAATAGTACCCTTAGAGAAGAACCACTTCCCGCCAGCAGGGGTGGCTGTGACTTTACTGGGCTAGCAAATGGATACAAAGACAAAAGTAAACACTGTAATTTGCTGTTTTTGTCTCTGGCACAGGGGGAGTGGTACAAATGACACTGTCTGTAAACAGTAATAACGCCAGATGTAACACAAAGAACAGGATTCCCTCCATCTCTCCACCCCCTCCCCGCCCCCTCTCCCTGTGACATTCCTCCTGAGATTACTCATCTTGAGGAAACACAGAAGACTCCCTATAGTCCATATGCTGCTACCACATGGAACGGAGGGGGATCCAAGTTTATACGGACTCCTCCTACCTCACTCTCACTCAAATCAAGAATTATTAGAACTCAAGATATATTCAATTGTTTCTACCAGCTACCAAAAAGTACAGGGGAGAAGGAATTTGAAAGTACAGAATAGATATGTGATATGCCCAGGTCTCGATCAGCAGCATCCTAAACAAACTAAAAAGTTGAAAAAAAAAATCATCTGTGCCTAGGCCCAAGGGCTCATAAAAGACATAGGGAAAGAGGATGAATTCAAAAGAGAAAATTACCTGACCAGAGTTCCCGCCAGGTGTAATGCAGGCGTACTCTACACTTCTTCTGGTAGCAAAGTAGTTTATGTACTACCTGAATGCAGCGTCTGTAACAGAGAAAAACTGGTATAAGCCTAGGAGTCTGATGCAACTCACTGCAGATACCCTTTACTTTAGCAAGATAGCTTCACTAAGGCCACTAAAGATGCCGGATATGAATTTGTACACATGCCAAAGAAAGACACTTTAGCTTTGAAATTATACCCCTCACCCACCCACACACAATGCTTGTGCTAATTCCCTTTATCACCAGGAAAAGGGGGCTATAATCACAAATAGGTCAGCAGGTCATTAGGCATTACTGACACCATTCCGTTAAGTATCTTTCCCCAGAGGAAAGCATGTATCAGTGAAGCAGTTAGACTACTCCTTTCGATGTTACAAAAACAGGATACAAAATTAAAGACCTTAAGTCTTCAGATCTATGTAAATTTGTTTCTAATTTAAACTTTAAATTAGATTTTGGCTTAATTCATAATTAACTTAAATTGTATTTACATTAAGAGTTAAATTAAAAATTCATTCTTCAGTTGCACTAACCACATTATCAAATGCTCAATAGCCACATGAGGTTGGTGGCAGCAAAACCGGACAACACAGATACACAGAACTTTTCTATCATCACTAAAACTTCTACTGGATGGTACAATTCTAGATCACTGGAAAGTTCAACATTACTCACATCACAGTAACATCTATGTTTGGGGGAGTATCTCCGAATGAGCAGCAAATAGGTTGAGGTTGAGAGGAAAGACATTTTTAAACGCTATAAACCTAATATAAGTTTTTCTACCTCTGACTAGGGGCAGTTTTGAAAGCCTAACAAGCCATGGAGGAAAGTAGAAAGTTGAATACTCATGAAATTTACTTCCTAAAAATGAACACCTTGTGTGATTTTTTAAATTACATTAAAGCCAAACCAAATGGGAAATTACACTTGTAGCAAAAGACACCAAAGCATTATTATGCTTAATGTATATATCTATATAAAATGATTAGAAAAAAACAATAACACCTCTAATAAAAAAGATGGGCAGGGCCACCTGGGTGGCTCAGTCGCTTAAGCGTCCAAATCTTGATTTCGGCTCAGGTCATGACCTTACCGTCATGGGACTGAGCCCCATGTCAGACTCTGTGCTGAGCATGGAGTCTTTTTGGGATTCTCTTTCTCTCTCTCTCTCTCTCTCTGCCCCTCATCTACTCACGTGCACGTGCTCTCTCTCAAAGTAAACATTAAAAAAACTTGTATGTGAATGTTGATAGCAGCATTATTCATAATAGCCAAAGATATAAACAACACAAATGTCTATCAACTGATGAATGGATAAATGAAATGATGTCACACATCCATACCATGGAATATAAATCAGCCAGAGAAAGGAATGAAGCATTAATACACGTCGCAGCACAGACGAACCTTGAAAACATTATGTCACGAAAGGTCACAGGGTATAAATTTCATTTATATAAAATGTCCAGAATAGGTAAAGATATAGACACAGAGAGTAGATTGGGGGTGGAGAGGCAGAGATAGAGGCCCAAGGCTCGGACTGTCCCCCTCTGAAAATCCAGGCTCATCACACAAAAGATTCAGAAGAAATTGTCAAATCTACATTTTCATTCATTCACTCAAGAAATACTGTTTACCAAATATCTAGCACTTAAATCTTACTGGAACTAAGTTATCAGGTTCCTGGAAATGAGACCCAGATAACCTGCCAGTTTCAGGCAAAAGAAAGAGGCTTTTCCTCTTGAAACTGTTTTGACATGAAAAAATGAGGTAGAGAAAACAGAAAAAGAAGAAACAAAATAAGCAAGGCAAAAGGACAGAGAACAAAGTGACTCCTCTCTACCTACAATGCCGCAAAAGCAATTCGGCTGAATGGCAGCTTCAAGAATACTTCCAGAGGTGGGATTGAGACTCTTGGGTTCTTCAGTTCTATTCGGAGACAAATGGGCTCGCACTGCTACCTTAGCAGCCTATTCTACTGCCCTATTATTCAGATCTCTCTCTGTTCTTCCCCCTCCTTGCAGCTCTAAGTAGTCTTATACTAGGCTTTCAGATCAGAATTATAAGAGGACTATGTAACAGATCTCTCTTTTCTTTAAATTATTTTTTAT
Organism: Suricata suricatta; assembly: GCF_006229205.1. NCBI lineage: Eukaryota > Metazoa > Chordata > Mammalia > Carnivora > Herpestidae > Suricata > Suricata suricatta. Next base: position 160,250,261 of record NC_043701.1, read on the forward strand.
TTAAGTAGGCTCCATGCTCCATGCTTACCGTGGGGCTCAAACTCACAATCCTGAGATCTATTGACTGAGCCAGCCAGGCACCCCTATAACAGATCTCTCTTAAAAGACTTCACTATCCTCAGGTATTTTACAGGGGCATCTGGGTGGCTCAGTCGTTAAGTGTCCAGCTTCGGCTCAGGTCCTGATCTCACGATATGTGAGTCTGAGCCCTGCACTGGACTCTGTGCAGACAGCTCAGAGCCTGGAGCCTGCTTCAGATTCTGTGTCTTCCTCTCTCTCTGCCCTCTCCCACTTGTACTCTGTCTCTCTCTCAAAAATAAACATTAGGGGCGCCTGGATGGCTCAGTCGTTTAAGCCTCTGGCTTTGGCTCAGGTCAAATCTCACGTTCGTGGGTTCGAGCCCTGTGTCGGGCTCTGTGCTGACAGCTAGCTCAGAGCCTGGAGCCTGCTTCCGGTTCTGTCTCTCTGCCCCTCCCACTCTCATGCTCTGTCTCTCTCTGTATCAAAAATAAATAAAACATTAAAAAAAATTTTTTAAATAAACATTCAAAATTTTTTAATATTTTACAAACCATACAGAAATATAACTTAATACATAAACCAGAAGCTCTATCTCTCTGGCCTTTCCCTACCTTCTAACTACTGCTGACTACTTTGATGCCAAAGCCCAGGGATGACTAAGTGGCCTGCTGCGATTCTGTATCTTGGGATTACAGCAGCCGCCCATGATCACTACCTTAGTGCATCGGCCCATTTCTCCAGGCAGTCTGCCTAAAGTGATAATACACAAATACATCAAGATCTTAAATAATTCCCTTTTATTATCTTAACATACTAACTTGTATCAAAACTGCTTACCATATGACATAAATTATAGTGTAAAGGATCCTAATAGTTTCCAAATCAGTTATTGGTTTTTAGACATTGTGGTATGACCTCCTGTTTGATGCCGTTGTCGTTAGCTACAGATGCCCCAGTTCGAGCCATGATTTAACTTAGGAATATACAAAGTCTTCTATCAACTTCCCCATTAAATTGATAAGTCGCCAGGTACCTGGTGCAGACGGCTTCACTGCAGCCAACAAAAAGGGCCAGAGGCCGCCCACACAGGAGCAGCCACGCACAGTGCATTCCTGTGCCAGCACCTCTCTCACGGCCGTGACTGGACAGCCTGCACCGTGGCTCTGTTGACAACGCCACCTGACACGCAACCCCTGCAGAGCAGCAGGGAGATGCCACCTATGCCCCCACTCCTGCTGCCACCACCCTCTGATCCAACGGCTCCGACACTGTTCTGAGGCTCTGTTCCTGCTTCTGCAGCCACCCGACAGTAACCTCACCAGCCTGGTGGTCTCAATAATTTACACTCTTTACCAAGCAGAAGGAACATTTTCACAAGTGTTACAGCCTTAAAAATACAAGCTGCATTTACTCAAAATGTATTGCTTCTCTGGGGCGTTTTCCTTCCTATTTCAACACGAGACAGTTCCACTCTAAGTTTGTGTGTGTGTGTGTGTGTGTGTGTTATTTATTATTGAGACAGAGAGAAACACAGCATGAACAGGGGAGGGTCAGAGAGAGAGGGAAACAAAGAATCCAAAGCAGGCTCTGGGTTCTGAGCTGTCAGCACAGAGCCCAATGCGGGGCTCAAACTCACAAACTGTGAGATCATGACCTGAGCCGAAGTCGGCCACTTAACCGACTGAGCCACCCAGACACACCGAGACAGTCCCACTCTAGCCTGAAGTCTTCTTGTGGGGTCCACTGACATCTGTACCTTCTTCCGGAGCCTCCCCCCAGGTTTGAGACTCTCTTACTAAGAAAGTTCTCCATGTAAGAGAAGCTTAAAGGAAACATATTTTCCTCAGAGACTACATCTCCTCCCTCCCCAATCCCGCAGCAGCAGTGGGGGTGGAAGCAAGAATCAAGGAATAGTCAGGACTGAAATTAACTGCTTAAGTTTCCCCACCTCTTACTGCTCCAGGCAAGTCTTTTCTTCTCTCTCTCTCTCTCTTTCTCTCTTTCTCTCTTTCTCTCGTTTTTTTTATAAGTACCTTTCTCCATTATTACTTTACCTACAGCATTCATACACAGATGTGAAATTGTTTTGTTTCTGACCCAGATTCTGGTTTTGAGTATTAAGTCTTTCCACACTCCCTATTTCTTCATATTTCACCAGGAGGATTATAAACATATCTGAAATGGTAGAAATTCATTTTGCTTTTAATTTCTCCTTCTGCTGTATGCTGCTGAAAAGCAAGTACATAATGAGAAGTGAGAGCAGCAACCTGGCCTGATGCCCAGCTGGGAGCAGAGAAGTTCACCTAAAAAGGACTTGATGCTCCAAATGCCAAACGCTGGGAGGAGGGTTGGAGGAGGGGGTGGGGAGGTCTGGAAATATGCCCACGGGTAGTAAGTAGGAAAGTGAATTCAGCCTGAGGGTGGGACCTTCTGCCCAGCCGCTGTCAGCTTGATGCCTCATTATCTCCTCCATCTTCCCTAACCTCCGGACATTCAATTAGGGAGCAGGTGGAAAAAGCAACTGAGAAAGCAAGGCAATACCAAAAAAGTTAGAAACTGGGAGGAGGAGAGTGTTAAAATATTCACGTAGACCAGGTCATTGACTGGGAAGTGAGGGTCTGGGTAGACAGCCACGTGCCTGTAACTCTACATACTGAACACCCAGTCTTATCATGTCATCCCACCTTCCTCTGTCCCCATCAGCCACTTAATCCCAGGCAACCGTCCTTCTCCTCTCCTATGCTTCCTCCGTGCACGCTGCACTCTAATTATCCCCAATTACTTCCTACTCTCCCAACAGGCCACACTTTCAGGCTTCCAAGCCTCTGAACATGCCGGTCCCCTGCTTGGTGTGTCCCTCCCCGACTCCCCCACATAGAAAACGCCCACTGTTTCTTCATGACTCAGGTCAAATGCAACCTTCTCTGTTATCTTCTCTGATGCCCCAGTCAGCATTAGTCACCCTGTGCAAATCTTTCCTTTGTCACTTATCACAGCAGTAGTTAAGAGTACAGCCTCTGGGATTGGAGAGACTGGAGTCTGAATCGCAGTGATACAACTTACTGGGTGTGGGACTGTGGTCGTTGCCCTGTAAATGGCCCCCAGTAGTCCCTACCTCCTGCCATATTCATAACCTTGTGTAGTCCCTTCCCACACTGTAAGAGGGTTGGTCTATGCGACCAACAGAAATGGTAGGTCATTTGAGATTAGGTTATAAAAGACACTATGGCTTCCGTCCTAGACTCCCTCTTTCTCTCAGACCAACCGCTATGGCAAGCAACCCTATCGAATGGGCCACATGGCAAAGAACTGAGGTTTGCCAACAACCATGTAAGTGAGCTTGGAAGCAAATTCTCAAGCCCCATTAGAGTCTCGGATGCCTACAGGCCCAGCTCACACTGCAGCCTTGTGAGAAACCCTATGCCAAAAGTACCCAGCTAAGCGACTCCTGGGTTCCTGAGCCACAGATATTGAGCTAACAAGTATTTGTTTTAAACCACTAGGTTTGGGGTCATTTGTACACAGCCACAGATAACTAATACACCGGAAAAGGGATGGCAACAGCCTAGAAATTAAAGCAAAAAGAGCTGGCTTCAGAACAGGCAGTGGGGCTTACCAACAGAATAACCCTGGGCAAAGCATTCCATCTCTGGAGTCTACGTTTCCTTACTTGGAAAGTGAGAAAATGGCAACTATAATAATAAACTACAAAGTAAATAGCATATCCGTCCTAAAACTAGAATGTAAGATAACATGATACAAATAAAGTCTGCAATATAATAAATCTGTTCCCTAAGGTACTAAGGTTCAGAGATACACCTAAAACAAGCCAAAAACTAACTAATCAGTGTTATAAAAGGAAAAACTAACACAAGAAACAGTTTTCATGGCCTTTCAATTAAATAATCAAGCTACTTCTAAACACCAAGAGAAAATACAAACAGAAAAATGCAAACTGCAACCTATTTAATAACCTAAACGTAAAATTTGTATCATTATTTCAGACCTAGGACGCCAACATTATATGACATGATCTACAAGTCTAAAAAGCTAGAGGTCTGCTCTATTCAGAGTAAAATCCTAAAGGATACCACCCCTCCCCCCTCAGCTCCCAGGCCTGGCATTGGAGTGAGGTACATTGACCTTGATGTTCACTAAACTACTCTTGTCCTGAAAAGAATGGAAGTACTGATTCTCTTGTCAGACTCGATTTAGATGCTTTTTTTTTCTTTAATGTTTATTTATTTTTTTGAGAGAGAAAGAGAGCAAGCAAGGGAGGGACAGGGCAGAGAGAAAAGGGAGATACAGAATCCCAAGAAGACTCCAGGCTCTAAGCTGTCAACACAGAGCCCAGTGCGGGGCTAGAACTCTCAAACCATGAGATCATGACCGACTGAGCCACCCAGGTGCCCCTCAATCTAGATGCTTTTTAAGGAAAAAAGATAATATTCATATTTGGGATCACACTAATGTGGCACAGCTGTTCTCAGGCACTAACGATAAGAAAAATGTAGAAACAGCAAAGGAGAGAGAAAGCCTAAAGACTTAAACTTTATTAAACCAGGATGATTTTCAGTTGCCTCTAGTTGTGTTGGTTGTAAAGAACTTGGATAAACAATCTGATCTCAGGAGGCAGGAATCTCCCAGCCAGGACACTACATACGTAACATATGTGGTTCTGACTAGGCTGCCTAGGACAATGTAGGCTAAGAAGCTCTCTCTCCGGCCTTTCCCTCCGTCCTAACTACTGCTGAGTACTTCGATGCCAAAGCCCAGGATGACTAAGTGGCCTGCGGGATTCTGTATCTTCGGATTATAGCAGCCGCCCATGATCACTACTTCGGAGCACTGGCCCAGTTCTCCATGCAGTGTGCCTAAAGTGATAATGAAGATATGTGCAGAATCCAAACTGTGGGTTGTACAGTTTCCCCATTCCAGAAAGGTGTATAAATCCAGGCCATAAAATGCATCCTGACACTTCACATACAAATGTGTTTTTCCTGAAGCAAAGTATATATAGAAATGTTGTGACTATAAATTTCCTATCACTCAATTCTATAAAATAGATTTGTACACCTTAAGCCAACCACGGTACTTACACATACAGATCCATAGGAAACTCCTTCATCATGTGTGTAACAATAAACTCTACCATCAGGTCTGCATGGGAAAAGGAGAACAATTAGATGAAACAGAATGAAATGCATTCCATGCTTACGTTGGGAAAAAAACCTGAGTATACCCTGCACTCCTGCTGAATGGCAACCACTAACCACATCTTTACTCACACGCACTGAAATTTACTTTATATACAACACTTGCACTACCTGCCACTCGTCAAGTAATAATTAGCTCACTCTCCTACTTCCTGAAGGATACCTGGACCTGAATAAATTCATGTACACGAGAGATTTCATTGCACAGATATTCTGTACTATGGCACTAATGCAAAATGCCAGAGGGAAACCATATTCTGAGAACCGAGCAATGAGGCAAGTAGAGAAGGAATTATGGATCACGTCTATATACCTAGAGACTCCACTTTAGAGTTTTGTCAGTCTATCTCATCTCAGGATCACGCTCAGTTTGATAGATATTGACTGAAATGGTCTGTGGAGCTTTGGTTCAATGGAGGCCTATTCTAGAGTCTTAATTACTGTTTCTAAAATCAGGTAGATTTAGGAACGAGGCTGAATATCCAAGTGAAATGGGATTAAAAGTTCAGATCATTCCCCTGAGGAAAATGCAGAATTCTGGGCAAAATTCCCTGCGATGCAACCCCCTACTGTCCACTCTGTCAGCCTCCCTCAGATTAGTTTATTCAGAGGAAGTTTTTGGATGTCTGAACCTTGAACCCCAAGCCTGCTGGCCAGCTGACACATCAATATGAACCAAGAAGAGAGCAAAGAATTTGAAATCTTGATCAGGAAGAAGACATTTTACAAATTTAAATCATGTCTCAGGCTGAAACTTATCTATTTGTCTCCCTGGAAAGATCTTTTTTGTTGAATATGAGAACGCTTTAAAGTGAGCATTCTATCCACTGGAGTTGTTTTACCAAACTGAACAATAAACATTGTTTCCTAGACCAGAGAAAAAACACCACTAGTAACTTCTCCAAGGAAGAAGCACATCAACCAGGATCCATCCCTCCTATTAATCATGAAAATCTGTCACTGGCTCAGGAAAATGCCAATTTTGAAAAGACTCACCCAGGACTGCACATACTAAGGGACGGCAGGGAAGGTTCTTGTCCGCTGCCTTCTTCCTGTGTCTCATAGGCTGCACACAAAAAAGAAATGAAATTAGTGGACCCCTGAACTGACATCCAATAACTCATCATCATGTTATTCATGCAAATAAAATCACTACTACAGAGATGCTACCTTTTCTTTCTTTTTCTAGTCATGGGGGTGGGGTGGGGCAGGGAGGACCTGTAAATGCTTCTCGGTTATCAATGTAGGCCTGTGACAAAAGCACAATTCACAGCAAGACAACAGCCCCAAAGGGCACCAGAGCCTATATACTACAATGGGAAAGCTGTTGTTTTCACTTTGATTTTATGGCCACATTACAACTAAAATTTTGGTACTGAAAGAAGTGATAAGCCCATCAGATTTTTAAAAGTCAAGACAACGCTGATATGAGCAAAAATATCTAAAGACACCTTAAAGAGATAAAATGACTCGTTGGAATGCAAAAGTCAACAATAATTAGATTAAAGGAATTAACATACTTGAAGAAAGGAAATGCCTGTCCGAGGAGGGGGTATACTGGTATTTTTCTTTGATAAAATAATAATTAAGAAAAAGAAGGGCAGCAGGGAATCATGTAGAGGCAGCAAGAGCAGCAGTGGCAAAAAACAAAAGTTCAGTTTGAAATATAAACTTAACGTGATATTTTTAAACATACCTCCAAGTTTTAAGAAATTCCCTGACCTTCCAAATTCAATTTCCCCCCACCTCTCAGATAAATAAAGCAGCATGTGGTCTTAACCACTCAAAGGTCATAGGACATTTTGCAAATGAAAGGCTTAGGCCCATCTCCTGGTTGAAATCTACCTTACTGATACTGATACATTCTAATATTACTGCCATGAGAACATGGTCGTGGATCTTTTCATCTCCTCATGAGTAAGAAAGAGCTCCAGGACACATACACACACAAAAACATTTCCAACTACAGGCATGGGCCTGTTGAACAGCAGTTAAGCAAAAGTCCTTTAGTACAACATTCCGCCCACATTTGTTCTAAGTAGGATCAATTTCATCCTCCCCAGTCCTGCTAACACACCAAAAATCTCCCCTAAGAAGAAACAAGAAACAAAATCACACCTACCATTCTATGTAAGTTTACTCGAAAGTTCATATTGTCATCATGCAAAAATGCATTGGCATACTGATCCTTAAAAATAGAAATAAGGAGAAAAAGTAAGGAAGCTATACTTAGGAAACTCAGTTTATAATCTATCACACTTGCTACAAATCTCTGGACTTCAAGAACTACCACTTTCAAGGACCAGTTGACGAGCTAATGGGATGAGCCGAGTCTTAAGGTCAAGCCCTACTTGAGCTAGGAGATTTTACTTAGATATACTTCTGCAGTGTGTCTCTAACTGGTCAAAAATCTCTCAGCAAATTACAAACAATAAAAATTAAGGCACAGGGACTTGAGGCAAATGCTGAGAGGAATCTGTTTTCTTATTCTCTCTTCCTTCCCATCTGCCCAAGGAGCCCGCTCTGTTTGTGACAGCTTGAAGGTTTTCATCAGGGCTGCAGGATACATGTGCAGACTCCACATGAGGAACCACGATTAAGGGTCTGTGCCCCCCCCCCCCCCCC
>NC_043701.1:160258222-160349236 GCF_006229205.1 Suricata suricatta
ACAACTCTTTCAAAGATAGAAAGATTTTGGAAAAGCAATTACAACCAGTCTACTGCTAGTACGTGGCTCTTCTAGGAGCACCTGGCTGGCTCGGTCAGAAGAGCATGCGACTCTTGATCTTGGGTCATGAGTTCCAGCCTCATGATGGATGGAGAGATTGAGAAAGAGTGCAAGCCAGGGAAAGGGGCAGAGAAAGAGAAAAAGGGAGAGAGAGAGAGAGAGAGAGAGAGAGAGAGAGAGAGAGAGAGAGAGAGAGAGAGAATCTTAAGCAGGCTTCACACTCAGCAAGGAGCCCAACTCCGAGCTCAATCCCAAAACTTGGGGATCATGACCTGAGCCAAAATCAAGAGTCGAACACGCTCAACCAACTAAGCCACCAGGTGCCCCAAGATTACTTAAATAAATAAAACCTAAAATACTACTACTACTACTACTACTACTACAAATAATAATAATAATAAGCAGCTCTCCTATAACCAGCAACCCATAACCTGGTGAAAAGTAGGTCATCTTTTCACAGAGAATACAAAAAGGGAAAAACTGATTGAGATCTTAACTCCATATGGACCACCTTTACTATTTTTCTTGAGAGAAAAGATTAAAATAAGGAACAGTAAAGGGGGAAGTTGAAGAGAAAATTTAGCTCTAAATTGATTCAAGTTCTGCCAGTAACCAGGGATCAGCGTAAGTGACACCATTGGGGCTCTGTGGTTTTGTTTTTACACCTGTGTTGCCACCAGAATTCAGAGTGAGTTCAGGCCTAATTAATCCACCAAAAGAGCCTCCTTATAAACCACCTCTTATTTTTACCCTTGGTTTCTTGTTCTTCATCAGATTGCAATCAGCCCAACTTTACTCAGGTTCCAATTCCCCTTTTTGGCTTTTCTCTCCACCACTTCCCACGGGAAACTTGAGCTTTTTTTTTTTTTAAGTTTGTTATTTTGACAGAGAGAGCAAGCAGTGAGGAGAGTGGGGTGGGCAGAGAGAGACAGAGAATCCCAAGCAGGCTACTCATTGTCAGCTCAGAGCTAGACGTGGGGCTCAAACTCATGAATCATGAGATCATGACTTGAGCCAAAATCAAGAGTCAAACGCTTAATCAACTGAGCCACCCAGGCGCCCCAGCTCCTCTTTTCATTTTGCTAAATGCAAAAAAACCCAACATGGGCAGCTTCAAGGAGCATTATTATTTTTTCTACAGAGGCTTAAGTCTCTTTTTAAAACTTTTAAGAGCTCACTCTCCTTCTCTCTCTGCCCTTCCCTCCCTGGTGTGCTGGCTCTCTGTCTCTCTCAAAAACAAATAAACATTGAAAATTTTTTCTTTAAAAAGGGGGCACCTGGGTGGTCAGTCGTTTAAGCATCGGACTTTGGCTCAGGTCATGATCTCACGATTTGTGAGTTTGAGCCCCACATGGAGGATTCTGTGCTGATAGCTCAAGGCCTGGAGCCTGCTTCAGTTTCTGCGTCTCCTCTTTCTGCCCCTCCCCCACTTGTTCTCTCTCTCTCTCTCTCTCTCTCTCTGTATCTCCTTCTCTTTCTGCCCCTCCCCCACTTGTTCTCTCTCTTTCTCTCAAAAATGAATAAACATTAAAAAATTAAAAAAGAACTCTTAAGAGTTCGCATCTTCCAGTCTGAAATTATAGCAGTCTTCATAACACAATTCATTATTAATTAATCCAGTAAATACTAATTGAGGCTCTATTACGTGCCAGACACTAAGAATACTGAGAATACACTGGTGAAGGAGACAAAGTACTCGCTATCAGAGCTTATATTCTTTTTTTTTAACTTTATCTATTTATTTTGAGTCAATGAGAGAGAGCGAGCATGAGCAGAGAAGTGGCAGAAAGAAAGGGAGAGAGAGAGAGGATCCCAAGCAGGCTCCGCACAGCCAGCACAGAGCCTGACATGCAGCTCAAACTCAAGAAACTGAGATCGTGACCTGAGCCGAAACCAAGCGTTACAGGCTTAACCAACTGAGCAGCCCAGGCGCCCCTCAGAGCTTCCATTCTAGTGGGAGGAAACAAACAAAAAGGAAAGATTTTTCTCTCCCAAGCTTTAGGATCCTAAAAGTCAGGAACAAGAGGAGAAGGGAGAAAAAAGATAGCACTCTGTAAGAGGTGGGCTCCTGGCAGAAGGCTGGCGGCACCTACCTCTGCGATGCACGTGAGTATAATCAAACAGAGTTTGCCGCTGTGGAGCCGGTGCTCATCTGTAAAGAAAAAAGTAAAGCCTTCTCTCCATATCATCCAAACTATGTTTCTATACAGAATAAAGATACATACCATCAACATGAACATTTCTACTTTCCCCCCCTTCACAAAATTGCTCAGTGAAAATCAAGGTTCTACTTGGGTAATTCTTGCTTTTCTACTAGCCAAAAGAATTTCCCCAGATGATTTTTTTCTAAAACATTCTGGCAGTCTGGTGGACAACTAAGCACCTTCCTGAGAGCCATGTACTTAATATAAGGGCTCCTGCTGCCATGGCCCAAATTAGAGCCATGCCCTTTGCTTCCATGTCAACCCTTTGCTTCTGAATAGCCAGGTCCCTTCCCCACCCCTCCCATCTACCAGCTAGAAGCACCTCCATCTGTGCCCACCTCCAACAAACTCTAGGAGGGTTTTATAACTGTTCATAGCAAACTGGCCGTGGAATCAGAAACAAATTAATTGAAGACCAGGGTCCAGCCCATGCCTTTCCTTGTACTGTGCACACTATTTATGACCAGGAAAGCTGTGAACTCTTCATCATTTTTCTTTCCTTCCTGCCAAAGTTATTCATTCTACAAATATTTACTTAGTACCTACTATGTGGCAGGCACTGTGCTAGGCATTACAGACACAGCACTGAACTAAACAAAGGTCCCTGGTCTCCCAGGACCCACATTCTGGTTATTAAAAAGGAAGGTGACCTCAACAGCAGGGCCCACACAAATAACCAAGAAAGAGCTACTCCACTGCCAATGACCAGAACCATGAGAGCTTATTTACTTCCCAGGATCTTTGTGGGTGAGGGCATGAAATGGAGGCAAAAAGAGGGTTCATGCCAGCATATCCAAAAAGGACAAATGGTTTATGGTGTTTCAAATTAGCTTTAACAGGACCCAGACTGAAGTCCATTCCGAGAGATGATCTACTAACAGATTACAGTGCTGTAGAAATGAGCTAACAGAACGCACCCTGACATTAACCTGCTACTTCCTCAAAGATAAAATCAACAAAAACCTGACAACTGGAAGGCATAATGGGGGTTGTGGTCCAGAAATACATTCATCTCTTCTCATGGACAGTGCAAACAGAGTACTGCCGCTCACCTGACATTCCCCAGAACTCCCGTCAGAGCTCTCCGGCGGCCAGAGGAGAAATGCCCTGGCCTATGCAAAACTAGATTTAAGACATTCTTCTACCTATCTGTAATTTCTCTGGCACTATCCTCCCTTTCCCCAAAAGCTGATAAGCAACGCCTATAAAAAAAAAAAAGCCAGCAGCTCTCTCTCCACTTAAAAAAAAAAAGTATTTCTGAATACAAAAATAAGGCCTATTTCATTATAAACTTTTTTTAACGCAGAAAAGTACCAAAAAATGACAATAAAAACGAAGTTTAATCACTCCACCCAGATGTCCTAACTGGTAAAATTTTGGTGAATCAACTTTAAAGTTTATGCATATATACATATATGTACATATTTTTGCCTAATGTCTATTTATTTTTATGTTAGAGAGAGAGCAAGGGCACACGTGCACGAGTAGGGAAGACGCAAAGGAAGGCAGTAGGGGCAGAGGGAGATGGGGAACGGCAGAGGGAGAATCTTAAGCAGGCTCTGGGCGGACCCCAAGGTGGTGCTCGATCCCACAACCCTGGAATCATGAACTGGCCCGAAATCAAGAATTGGTTGATTTCTGAGCCACTCTGGCCACTCTGGCACGCCTGATGTCTCTTATAAAGGTTAGTCCTTTAACTCCTTTAAGAAGACAACACCCCAAATTAGAAGAACCTCTGGAGAAAAAGGCTTTGAAAGCAGAGCTGAATCCAGGGAATGGAGAGGAGAGGAACAACTGGGCGGCATCTGGGAACAACAGGTACCTTCCAAAGTCTGATTTCTTCAGGTTGAGTGGCGGGTTTACGTATGTTTGTTTTATTATTATGCTTTATGACTTGTGCTATTTATTATACTTACTATAAGCCTCACGATTTAATATTCACATATATTAGAAGTATCTTTTTATAGTTATCAAATCATATATAATAAAGAAGAGAGAGCTAATATCTGGGTAGGGGGACACAGCAGAGCAAGAAAAAGTTGCTTCCATTGCTCCTAAAATCATAATGAGACCCTATCAGTCAGGGCATACATAAGGTCGGGATTAACAGATAGCAAGAGTTGAGCCAATGTAGCCACACAGAAGCCATTTTTCTCCCTCTGCGCCCCACACCCTCAGTCTCACAGAAGCCATGTTTGACATTAATTCTCCATCATACGTAACACTGCCCCTTGCCATATTTAGGCTGCCTGTTGGCAAAGACCAATCCCAGCCTGAATTCAGAGAGACAGCCTGAGACCACCCATGCTACAATTAGTCTGCCCTCAATTTTGCCTGCCATTTCATGTATGACAAAGTGACCACGACAAAGAGGTTTATAAAATCATTAGAGCTGAAAGTAAGTTCCACGGGCCTTAATTCACTGTTATACAGCCAGTAAAGCTATGAGTTCATTTGTAGGGTCACATCTATACAGTCCCTTCTGTGGTTGCTATGACACTTCTAGAGGAAGGAAGAGGTTATCCCCCTCTACAAAGGAGAACCTAGGGCCTCAGGAAACAAACACACAAGAGTCTTGTTACTCTGGCCTGCCAGATCTCACCTGCCGAGTCTCAGGGGCCCACCAACCATCTCTGCCGCTCCCACTGGACTGAGATACATACTGGATAGAATCTGCTGGGTTTCCTCCCAACCCCTTCTCACGCTAGCCCAACTATCCCCTTCCCTACTACCAGTTAAAGGACTATAGATGTAACAGATGAAGAGCAAGAGACCAGAGACAACAAACTCAAACTTTTCCAACAGCTACTCCCCTCCTGCTTCCACTCTACACGTCTAGATGGGTAAGGACACGTCTGTTTTCAGTGTTAAGGAATACTGTCCTTCTCAATCTCACTCCTACTGTACTCAGGACAACAGTCCTCAAATTCTCACCACAAGCTGATGCTTCCAGTTCTTATCCTCACAAGGGAGTTCCCTGATGCGTGCTAATCTCCCCCCCCCACCACCACTTCCCACACAATAGAGTTTGCATCTACTTACCAAAATCTGCTAAAACCACTTGCTAGTTTTTGTAGAGACCAATTTTTTTTCCTGTTCTATTTTCGAAGTACTCCCCCTCCAGCTCCAGGTTCTCCCAACACCACCTAATTGCCATCTGGCAGTGAGAAATCACTGTTTTCCAGTAATCAGGACCATCCCCCTGTACAGGACGCCCCAATGGTTCATCCTGTCAAAGTTTCAAAACCTTAGTGCCGCTCCTTGATTCTAGCTAAGTAGCTGCCTTCCACAACTCCTGCTTCCTGAGCCCCCAAAGCAGCCTGCCTTACCTTTGGTGTCCTGCATGACAATCGAGCTGTACTTTAAGAAGGTTATCAGTAGATTACTGGTCTGGACGTCTGCATCCAGTGGGAGTTCCACAGAACTGATAACTGGAATAGAACAGATGAGATGCACTTAGCCTATAACGTACTCCATCTACCACTTCCACTTACATAGCCAATTTGCTAGCAGGCAAAGAAATCACAAAATAAACTTTTTCCACGAAAGAGGGAGGACCAAGCGCTTAGCATAAAACCCTTAGCTACTGTTCCTAGGCCTCTAGAGCCCTTCCTACTCCAAGATTGAGGCCAATCCCCTTCCTGTAATGCAGGAGGGCAGGTCTCTGGAATGGTGCTTTTCTCCCAACAAGGGTCTTTGGATTTTGCTTTTAGCCTCAAGTAACCCAGAAGTGTTACGGGCCCTCTTAAAGGCACTCTGATTTGTACCTAAGGGAAAGATCTGTATTGAATATAAATGAGCCTTGCTTTGATGAGTCTCTTGCTTAAAATAAATGACAATTCATTCCTAATAAGGAGAAATCTTGCTCAGTTTTGAGAATAAGCCTTCAGGCTAGAAATACCCAAGACGGTAGGGGAAAAAAGTTAAGACAGAACTACATGCAAATTCTACTTCTTAATCCCTTCCCCGCCTTTCTGTACCGCCCCCCCCTCCCCTGCAATGGAACCTGAAAAAGAATACCGCACTGAAAACAGATGGATACTATTGATTGGGATACCCTGGAAACTGAATTTTATATACCTGGCTGCTTACTATTATTTCCAAGAGAAATTACCCCTTGTCCCCACTCTCTGAGCCACAGTTCTAATGAACAATGAGGGACCAAACCAGGGCTAATCCACACAGAATAGTCATTCTGGTTTCTTTGTTTTCTTTTTTAAAGTATGCTCCACACCAATGTGGGGCTTGAACTCACAACCCTGAGATCAAGAGTCTCATGCTCTAACTACCGACTGAGCCAGGCAGGTGGCCCTAGAACAGTCTTAATGTAGATTTCTCAAGTTTCTAAGACTTTAAATTAGACTTAGATATCCTGTTAACTGTTTTTACACCAAGACACAATATAAAAGCAAAAGGTGGCTCATGATGGCTCAGACAAACTAGAAAATCTATAGCTTTCTGCTGCATTTTCACCTGCAAAAACTCAGCTGAGTTTGGGATATTACTCATAATATGTATTCATAACTATAATGGTTCCCTCTGGAGTTATTATAATGTATGCTGAGAACACTTATTAACAATGGGAAACATTTCATATAATCGTTCCATAACACACAACAAGCACAACAGAAAGCCTTATGAGAAGAAATTAGCATGCCCAATCCTTGGCTGTTTTCCCACAGTTCAGCCTCCCAAAACTAACAAAAGACAAATATATTTTTATGTTGAAATACTAAAAGGTCTTAATTCATATTATGGGTTAATGACCTGAGACTAGCATTTCAAACTATAAGCCTATTTTGAAGCTCAGAGCCCATAATCATTCCTTTGTCCAATACAAAGAGGAATCTAACTGGTAAGTGGGACTTTTTTCCCCATCACACACAGCAGTAACTGGAAAACTGTCTTATATAATATGTAGAAATATAGAAGTATATGTATTTTTAGTTTACCAGAAGTCCTCTCATGCCAAGGCTGAGTTGTCAAATGTCAAGTCTGAGCTGGGAACAAATGTTACATCTAAACTCCTGGCTTTTAAAAATAATGGCTCCAGTGACATACCTTTAAATATAATTGGGCCACTGAGCACCACTATACATAATTAAAGACAAAAACCTGGAAACAAGGTTATAATGCTTAGGATCCCTATAGATAGGAAATGAGTTAGGAGAGAGGAAAAAGGACAAAATAGAAGAGAGGATAAAATCCCTCAAAAAATTAAAATCCCCTTCTTAAGGAAGAGTTATTCCTCGATCTTAGGCGTCATAATTCTTCCCAGCAGCCTCTGACAAGGGAGGCAGTCATTTGAAAGTGGGCTGACTCCATCTCCCCACTAGAAAAAATAAAAGCTCAACTGGTTGTAGGTAAGTAAGCACAAATCCTGCCATTGCATAATCAAGTGTGTGGGTGGAAGTGTTCACAATGAACAGTTTGAAAGGCAGTTCTCTGAAGCATCCAAACCCCAACATCACATGGCATTCAGAGAGACGGATATATATGTGTGTGTGGCTTTTTGATATCCATGGTAACCAGGCAGGCTTCGTCCTTAAAGAGAAAGAACAGTATTTCCATTGGATTTTTCAGTGACCTGACAAAGCAAGGGAAAGTAGGCAATCCTTACTACTTGCTCCTTCTCATTAAGGTATTTCGGAATTTGGCTTTCAGTTCTAAACAGATCCAGTTTGCTACCACAGACCTGAGTATCAGCGGCACCTTTTTGGCACACTTCTACCAATGGCACTTTTACTACCTTGAAATGCTGCTGCCACACATGCTGTATGAAAATTTCAAGGAGGCAGATCAAAGAAGGTCATTACACATACAGACAGTAGAGAGGCACAGAGAAAGGATCAAAGTAAGATTTCCTATATTTTTTATTCAAAATTCAGTATACATTTTAGCTAAAACACCAAGTATTAACAAAGATTATTTTTAGGTTAATGTATATCAAACACACTCAGGTGACAACAAAATTTACTGGGCAAAATTCACAACTTCTTTCTTGTTACCTTTTTAAGTTCCAACCATAAAATTTATAAAGTAAAAATGTGTGTCCATATGCGTGTGTGTGTGTGTGTTTTAGGGGTAGAAGTCTTAAATATCCACCAAATTCCAATTATAATACACTCAAAGCTTGATGTTTTCTCACTAGGAGTGCTGGCAGACACATATCAGTGAGTAAAGTCCTAGGTTTACTTTCCCATGCATGTATGCAACTAATATTTACTAAGCAGTGACCATGCCAGGCACTACAATGGATAGACAATAGTGAACAAAACAGATATGGTCTCCGCCCTGGCATGTCCTGGATCTTAGTCTCAACTCTCACTAACATTAGGTGAACCACTTCTTTCTCTGGCCTCGATTCCCTCATTTTACCAATGGTAACATGAGATAACATTACCATCTTACATTTATTTCAGAGAGACCTTCTCATCAGAGCCTCACAAGTATCCTGAGTTTGGCAAGCCAGGCATCACTGACCGCAGAGGTCCCTTTCAGATCTAGCACTCCATGATTCCACAACCATTCCCTGAGGACAAGCTAGAGGGATGTGGTTTCTAACGCAGAGAAAAGCACTTGACTGTCTTTTCCAAAATTTCCATTGGAGCTTCAGAAGTCCTAAAGGTCATCATCTCAGACAATTTCTTAAGTGAAAAAATTAACAACTGTGTTATTTGTTCAACACAGCTACACTCACCCTGAAAGATTCAAGATCATATTAATCAAGAAAACAAGAGGTGGTGGTTTTACCATCAGAAGAAGGCGGCGTGGTCCCAAGTGGTGTGACGGGGGTTGTCGGAGCAGGACTGACAGGGGTTGTCACCAAGCCCATTTCTGGATGACTCTGAAAGAGAACAGAGGCAGGTAAGAAAAGACCTAACCTAGTTCTGAATATCCTCCCCACAACAGTCTTTCTGGTACTCCTGGCCTCATAATTAGAGGGAATGCTCACTGAGGAGAGACCGCTTTGGCACTGAGTTCCCGTGAGAATGCGATTCCTGTTGATGCTTGCTAAATTCTAATAAGAAGTTCTGTGGGCTAGTTTTCTTTAAGCAACTAAGTTCCCATTACATAAGTTTCTCTGCAGAACCATGCAAATAAAAAACTGGGGTAAACAAATACATGGGATTATTCTACCAAAAAAGGGCATCTACAATCCTGACTGAACCTGGAAAAGGACTCCTCTCATCAGATCAACCTCAAGTACATCTACAGACTGTCTTGATGACCACACAGCTGACGAATAAGTGCAGGCGAGGCAAGTGGACGAGAAGTGCTATAAAAAGAGCTAGCAGACGGCAGCCTCCCTGTTCCACAACCAACAAGAGCGTACAGTGTGGAAGCAGGGACATGGGAGAGACAGCCACAGTGGGACCAAACAGATGACTCCTCTGTCCCTGACCTTCCTTAGACACCTGTGTCACATTAGCTCTTGAGAATTAAGCGGAGGGGCGGCTACTCCCTTCTCCTGCCCAAAAGCTTTTCCAGCCTTTCACCTTCCTTTTCCCTCCTTAACATCAGTTACAGACACCAGAGAGAAGACAAACATCATGAGAATAGTGGATAAAATCTCTCATGTTCTCAGTCTTGATAAGTGACAAGTGTCCTCATAGGCAGAGCCTAAACCAGCACACTACTCTTGAAGCATGGCCTCATTTTTCTGTTGTTGTTAAAACTCAATCAGTGATTCCATCCATACACATCTGCCCTTTGAGAAAAAAGCATAAACATAAACAAATGTTCTTTTAAAAGAAACTTACATACATATTTTAAACACTCTGACTTTAAGATACAAACACTTTATCAATTTTTAAAGACAGCTTGCATGGCCAGCACTTGTGCTCCTGGCCTATTTTAGTCCCTTTCTACCAACTACAGAAGACATCCCAAGCTAGGAAGTGACCCAGCACTCAGCATTCTGTGACTTCCTGCTTTCAGTGTGTGTAGACCATTTTTTCTCCTAACAGCTAGCCTTATGCTAGATAGGACATTTTTTACTTTTCTTCTCTGGAAATTGGTGAAATAATAAGACAAGTGGCTTTTCTCTCTAGTTGTAATTCCACAGTGGTTTAGGACGCAGGAAGCCTGACAGAAAAATCCACCTGGGCAAATAATACCAAGGGATTGCCAGTGAGCAAAATGAAGTAATCTCAACTTGTCTGGGTTAACGGAATCAGTAAACTGGTCAAATGAATTAGAAGATTGGTCAAAACTATTAACTCTGCATGTTATCAGGCCCATGTCAGCACTAGAGGGAAACATACATAGCTGAGGATGGTCGACCCAAAGGCAACTGATACAACTCTTTGTTACTACCACTTACCAACACAAAGCAGGGGCTAAACGGGTACAGCTTTTCAATGGAGTGAATCTGTATGATATTCAGGGAGGAGAAGGATTGGAGTTTTTAATATAACCAACCTGGGCTAACACTGTGATGAAGTTGCGATTTAAATGAACAGCTTCATAAAGTGCCAGAAGGATGGCCTCATTGGTTCTAAAGAAAAAAAGAAAAAAGAGAGAGAACACTCTGGAGAGGTTCTTACAGTGGAAGAGTTAAAACACCATGACCAATGCAATACAATTTCATTCGAGCTCCCCATTATCGATCCCTTTGAGTTTCTAATGTTCCCTTTATTTCCTTATTGGGTTTATATAAAGAGTATAAAGGCAAGAAGTCGGAGCTTTAATTTTAATTCCTTAGGACTAGTACTTATTCACTTCATTCCCTATTTTCCCTCTCATTTTTCTACCCCAATCCAGTTAAGTCCTTAACTGGCTCAGACACCCAACCCCCTTTCATTTCATTCCAGAGACAGCTGGGAACCATTTTTCAGCTTCTTCGGTTCAACAGAAATGACCAAAGTAGTGGTTTCTAAGGGCCCATTATTGTTTACAACCCAGGAAACATTTGCTAAATCACCATAAAAGTCTGAATCCGTAAAAGATTAGCAAGAGGTAACGTTGCACACTCCGATCCAGAAAGATAGCCTACACTAAAGTTCAAGTCACCGCACAAGAATGTCAGCCACTTACTGTACGGAGATTTTCTCATGGGCATCTGCTATGAACATGCTGCCCACCTGTGGAGAAAGGGGGAATTGCAGACTTACAGCAGGGAAACGTGAGAGGGGCTCCGTGCCTGTGAGGCCTTTACAGCAGTGAAAAAGAAGCTGCTTGCAGCCTGAGGGAAGAGGGAACTGACCTGCCCATCCTACAGACCAAAACCAGCCTACTTTCAAGATCTCCAAAGAATCACAAGTAACATAATGAAATAATTAGAACTCCACTAAACTGTCTTTCCATAAAGGGCATGACAAAAAACAATCAGGACTTTGGTCCAGCTCACCTTTTCAGTGTGTGAGTTTAGTAACTGCTGACAGCAAGTAAATGGTAACCTAGACCCCCTTGTCACTCTGTATCTTTCCCAAAAGTTGCTTATTTGAAGTCAGAAACTAACTTATGAAGAATACCACAGAAAGCACACTGATTTCATCCAACACGGAGCTGTCTTCGGAGGAATATTTGGGTTTCAGACCAGAAATGTCTATGTGAGACCCACTGTCCATCTTCCAGATCACAAAATCTTTAATCTGTGCCTTAGGCAGGGCAGCCAAAGAAGTAAATGGAGTAGGCTGTCTCCAATATGTATGATACCAGGACACTTGAGAAAGATGCCCATCCCTCTAAAAACTTTTCCATCTGCCTACTGATGCTCCCAAACTATGTAGCTCAAACTTCCTTTGTTTAGTATAAAACTTTTTCTTCCTGGCTAAAAGGCCAGGATCCCTGGGAGCAGTAAAATTATATCTAATTCATTTAACCAAATGCCAATACAGTGCTCATACTGCTCTGACCTCTGAGAGACTTTATTCATTTATGCTTCAGATTTAAAGAGCTTATCAGATCCTTCTCTGAGAGCAGGCTCTGAGAAAGAAGAAAGGAAGACGACACAGGCATTGAAGGGAAAAAGTTGCCATTTTGGAGGTAGATGGATGACTATATTTTGCAGTGAACTCAAAAACTGTCCTGCCCCACAGCTGATCACTTGAATACTAATGTCCACAAAGAAAGACTTTCTAAATCTGCCTAGATTCTAAGACCTGCGAGATTTATCTCTTAAAAAGAGATGAGATTTATCTCTTATCTCCCAGGTTACGTGGCCCAAAATGCCTATACTGCCAAGATTGAGTTGTTCAGGAGTCATACAAAATGAACCACTTTCCTAAACTATGGGCCTCTAAGTCCATTAAATCTTTAGAGAAGAGGCTCAAATCCACTGCATCAAGCCCTCAACTCCAGGACCACGTATGAGGGATCAAGTGGCCTCAGCAGACAACCAGGGAGCACTCAGCGCTGGACTCAGATCGAAACTCTCCTGTTTGATATTCTCTAGGTCAGTCCTCAAGCATAGCCAGCTCTTCAGGAAGCAAACATCTGGCTTAAGGTATACCCTTTTCCAGCTTTTATAAAACTGAATTAATTAATTTGGAAAAAAAAATCAGTCCCAGAGCAATCACAGCTCTCCTTCCCTATCTCACTTGGATTTGGAAATCAATAAAAGAAATACAGCTCTCAAAAGTATCTGTTCTTTGGGGCGCCTGGGTGGCTCAGTTGGTTGAGCGTCCAACTCTTGATTTCCACTAAGGTCACAATGTCATGGTTCATGCCCCGCATCGGGCAACAGCTCAGAGCCTGCTTAAGATTCTCTCTCCCTCTCTCTGCCCCTCCCCTTGCTTGCTCTCTGTCTCTGTCTCTCTCAAATAAATAAACATTCAAAAATCTGCTCTGAGCCTCTCTCCCCTCATCATGCCATCACCTCAAACATTTGAACTATCTACCCCCGCAGACCTCTTAGATTCCTAAGCAGGACAGAAAAAACAAGTCGGACTTACCATATTTGTTAAAGCAGAGAAAAAGCCACTCTGGTGTTCTTCTTCCTTGTCTTTATACTGTCTGTACAAAAATAACTAAATTCAACTTTGGTATTATTTATCAAGTATGTCTCCATCCTTGGCACTCTAGGTAATCAGGGCAGGGCACTCTTTGAATTCAGGACTCCAGAAACCAAAAGCATTATGACCACCTAGCCCCTCCCGTCCCCTCTGCAAGCTAAGAGGCATGCCTCTGCTCTTGAGGCAGCATGTATCAGAACGCCTGGCTACTTTGGGAGAGACTCAGAAGGCAAGCTGCAAACGTGTGAAACTGCTCTAACATATGGCTGATCCACTTATTTCCCAAACAGACTATTACTTGAAAAGTGTAACAGTGAAATTACTTTAAGGCTGTACAGTGAAAATCTTGTTTGTTTTTGAAGGAAGAGGAGGGAAATCTGTGAGCTAAACTATTTGTGGAGATGGGGCAGATTTGAAATTGCACATCCAATTGTGTGTGAGCAAAGCCTGGAGAGGAACAAGAAAGACACTGCCTGGCCCTTGCCAGGACTAGGAACACTTCTGGTTTCCATTCACTGAGTACCAGATCCTTCCTCATCCAAAGCCAGAGGGAAAGCAAGCATCAATGAAGAGAGCCCTCAGAAAAGAGCTAGACTCTGGGAAGCTGCCGTTGATTCCTGATGAAAAAGAAGCATCCATCAAACTAGAGCTAATTCAGTATGTTTTCTCCTTTTATTTATTAAGTGTACAAAAAAAAGTGGTGCTTCACAACCCTTTCTCCATAGAAAATGATTTGTATGAGACATTGGACTAAATGGAAGCGCATGCTTGTGGCTGGAAAAGGGAGTCAAAATACTCTGCAATAGAATACCAAAGGTTGCAAAAGAATGTGTCTGACTGCGTCAATAAAAGATGACACTAACCTGGTGGCTATTTTCCCCTTGGTATTAGAAACAACCCTGCTGGGGCGCCTGGGTGGCTCATTCAGGTCAGTGTCTGACTATTAGTCTCAACTCAGGTCATGATCTCATGGTTCGTGAGTTTGAGCCTCACATCGGGCTCTGCACTGACAATGCGGAGCCTGCTTGGGCTTCTCTCTCTTTCCCGTTCGGCCCCTTCCTTGCTCATGTTCTTTGTCTCTCAAAATAAATAAATAAACTTTCAAAAAGGAAGAAAAAAGAAACAACCTCTGCTAAGGCCATCAAGCTGAGCTTAGAGCAAATACGTCTGCCAGAAGCTAAATCTAAGAATACTCTTCTAGGATAGGTAAGGGAAATTCATCTAAGCACAGGAGCAAACCTGTCTTCTACTCAACCAATTCAAATGTAAATTAGACCCTTCCCTTCTGGAACAGCAGACTTACCTGTTATACTCAGATAAAGCCTGAGCAATCACAAGCCCCATTCCCTAGAAAGAAAAAGGATAGCACAGGTCAAATAAGGGGCTGGTGGTGATGCAAGGCCAGGGAAAATACTAATTACAGTCCTGGGAGTCCAGATTTTCCTGATCTAACTATCTTAAATTTACTTAATAGAGTAACAAGGCAGGGGGTGGTGGGGGGGTCCCAGATCACTGCCAATTTCACTGGGATCATTTTCACCTCAAAAGACAATAGAATCTTCAAACAAAAAGCTCTCTAAAACAGTCACAGTAAGAGTGACAATGATTCTCACATTAAATGAAGGTGCATAGAGACAAGCCACTCTCAGGCCACAGGAAAACAGGAAGGTAATAGGAAGATGCATCCAGTAAATGTTAAAGTGACTTATCAATTTTCTCTTTAGAACCTGCTAATAAACATGACACAAAGATCAATTAAGGCCACAGAATGAATCATGTGTGCTTTCTTCATAAGAGAAATTAGAAGAATGAAGAGGGCAATATGCCTGACACCTGGTCATCTTCTTCCTCCCTTACTCAGAGAGCAGATAGTAGATCCCAAACTTTCAAGGACATATGTAGCAGATACACACACCATCCTCCACGCTTCGGCTTCAGCAGGTTGGGCTGCAAATGCCATCTGGCTACTTCTACAAGAAGGGACCTGGGATCTCCCATCATTTAGTCATCTAAGCCTTGCTATGTCTTTTTTTAAAATTTCATCTTTATTGACATATAATTGACATACAAAATTGTAAGATATCTAAAGTACACATCTTGGTGATTTGCTATATCTTCTAAGCCTTCTTATTCTTGGGAATGTAACTTACTGGCTCTGTAGGATCATCAACCTCAGCACACTACGACATGAAATATAACCAACCATTTCATCATGATTAGCAAACAACCGTCTCTTCAAACCCTCCTTCCATGATGAGAAGATTAAAGACAATAAAATAGTCACACTGATGCTCTAAAAGAAAATACTGATACCCTCTTTAGAGCCAGATGAAATTAACACAAGAGCTCTCTGCTCTCTGTTCTAAATATCAAGTACTTAAACAAATATAGGTACTTAAAACAATATACAAGAATCTAGATACTCACATTGAGCGTAGCCTCATCATCCACGATAGACAGCTTCACAATATAAGGATTCACAGACTGTTAAACAAGAGAAGAGATTCAAGGTGAGTGTGACTTTGTTAAGAACCCATTAGTTAGTCTTAACAAAAATGGTTCTATAAGGCTCTCTCTGTATTGATGTTACTAATACCCACATCCAACCCATTCTGCCAACCGACTCCCCCCATTTCTAGTAAATCTCTCAGTGTGCATGGGCAATCATCACGCACGCATGCGCACATACCCCAGTTCTGTTCTGCTTGCATTTTCCTCTAGACTAGATCAGCCCAGGCCTGTGTCTGCCACTTTTTTCCATCTTTCCATCTTATTTATTTCTAAGAAGTGAACACTCCATAAAACTCATTTTGTCCTATCCTACCAACAATCTGTGGCTACAGGGACAACAGTCTTGGGGGAACATAAAAGCTTCTTTGCCATAAGGCACAAATTTATAAGTTGCTAACTTACAGTCTCATCCCAAAGGCTCCCTAACCATTCCAAAAACTATACGCAAGGACTGATTCACCCACCCGTAAAACAAAGCCACCTTGGGGGTGGAAAGTGGCAGCTGCTTAACAGCCAGTGAGGCCATTTATGGATCTGATACCCAAATAACACTGCAGGGGAACTGAAAAAAAAAAGGATGTAATTACCCAAACTACAATCTGGTCAGAACACTGGGATTTAATGATTGTCCCATCACTTATAGCATTGGAAGATTTCTTGAGTTTTTTCAGACCCAATCTCAGCTGGGCGGCATATGGAAATGGACATATATTTAAACTCATTAAGCAGTTGGGCCATCTCCTACCAGTGGGATGAGAACCAATGACCTGCTCACCTTAAAAATGTCCCACACATGGGATATAAGGAAAGAGGTCATCTAGATCAGACACCAATTTTAACCCAAGGGAAGTAATGAACAGTATCGGTAGTGTTTACAGCAACCAAGAAAACTCATCACTGAGAAACTTGGAAACCCCCCACATAGACCATATTTACTCAAGGTTCTGAGGGTATCTTTTGAATGTCAACTGGGAATAGAAAAAGAGACAGCTTTACTTCCTTAACAGCCCAAATGTTTTCTACAACACAACCCAAGGAGGTAAAACCCACTCCGTTGGTCACTTGATCTGAAAGAGAAAGGCTCTCCACACTGCTTCCTAAAACCAACAATCAAATCCTGCTGATGCTACAGATGTCAGACAAGGTCCAATGCAAGTGGGTTCTCGAAAAAGGAAATCAGCAGGAGCCTGACCTAGAGATGCCACAATGAAGAGAACACTGGAAGGAGCAGGCCACTGTTTCTTGGCATAATCTTTAAAAGTCCTTGTCACTCACCATCTAAAAGTCCACTGTTTTAGGTAATAATAAAGATCATCTGACTACCAAGAACAACATATCTTTAGCAGCTGAGGAAAAGGGAAGCTGACTAAAAGCAAGGGTTTAAGTTCTAGCTCCTCTACTTACTAATTGTGACAAGTTAGGCACCTTTCTTAACTTAAGCTCAACTTCCTCATCTGTAAAATGGGGATAAAATTTTCTTTCTCAGGGTTGCCATGAGACTTAAGAATGAATTAAATGGAAAAATTAAATGTAATTGAATGTAAAATCCTTAGCATAGTATCTGGCATATGGGGAGGGCTCAATGATCAGTAGCTATATATTTGCTCCTTCAACATTTTCATCATGTTTGAAGGAAAACTCTTTAAGAAAAAAAAGAAAAAGAGAAGGATCAATTTGCAACTGGACAATAAATAAGTTGGTAATTTCTGGGAAACCTCATGTCCAGTTGGGGACTGACTCACGTCATTACAGGAGACTGGGCAAACCTAGAAGGCCAGGATCTTAATGCTGTGAAAATTTCTATTCTACCAGATACTGATTTTCCTTAACACTATATGCCTGTTGTTCTGGTCACATTCTTTAGACTGAAGGCAATCTACTTTTCATCCACAAGACTGAATTACAAACTCTGTGAGCCTACACAGGATCACTCTAATAGGGTTCTGCCTTTATTTGATCTAAACCATACTCATCATTTTTCATTGGCTTTTTTT
Organism: Suricata suricatta; assembly: GCF_006229205.1. Taxonomy (NCBI): domain Eukaryota; kingdom Metazoa; phylum Chordata; class Mammalia; order Carnivora; family Herpestidae; genus Suricata; species Suricata suricatta. Next base: position 160,275,950 of record NC_043701.1, read on the forward strand.
TTTTTCAGTTGGGGGAGCCCCCTACCCTCTTAGATGAAATAACAAAAACGGAACGCACTATTTCAGGTGAAGGAGAACTATTTACTTTTACTACATGACGTCTTTTCCATCACTTCCATTCCTTGAGTCCGACAACTTTATCTGTCTTCTCCGTGTTTAGGTGGGCGCCCAGCCTCCCTGGAGCCCTCTGCACCTTAATCAAAGGTTACTTTCCCCATCCTTCATGGGCTGGATTGTGGTGGTAACTGGAACCTGTTCTCACCCTGCACACACCCTCTCATACTAGTTTGCATAAAATTTTACCAGCTTTTGGTGTTGCTATATGCATCTGGAATCCCTCATGTGCCTGTCACAAACCTTCCTGCTCCATGGTCACTAGGCCTCCTTAATGGTTTCTAGTGAGTGACTTCTATCAAAAGCTGCAAAGCGGGGTGCCTGGGTGGCTCAGTTGGTTAAGCGTCCAGCTTCGGCTCAGGTCATGATCTCACAGTTCGTGGGTTCGAGCCCCGCGTTGGGCTCTGTGCTGACAGCTAGCTCAGAGCCTGGAGCCTGCTTCACATTCTGTGTCTCCTTCTCTCTCTGACCCTCCCCTATTCCCACTGTCTCTCTCTGTCTCTCAAAAATAAATAAGGAACATAAAAAAAAATTTAAAAAAAAAGCTGCAAAGCCCAGATAAATTATGCCCACCAGCTTGCCCCTGCCTACTATACTAATTCTTCTGAGGCTTCTATCAGACTAGAGATGTAGACCTCACTCCAGAAATGTGATCTTCCCTAGTTCCTTGGCCATGTCTAATTTTTCAGGCTGACATTTCAAAGAGCCCTACTGGGCTGAACCAGTGTTCAGTTCACATTTAGAGAAACAAAGCCCTTGCCTCAGAGAGGCCTGCATCCAGCAGAATGTTAGGGAAATACTCATTACTGATGATGGCGCTTCCCTCCAAGTACAACTCAACTTTCATGAACCGTCTCCAGCATTTTCCCTCAGCTATTTTTCTAGCTATTGTAATAAAGCAGCAGAGGCTTTTACACATGACAGAGATCAAAACGGCTACCATGCCAACCCCTCCAGATCACCAGTAAAACAGGTGTTGGTGATAAATTACATATTTATTAGTAGCTCTACACACTAGTTATAAGTTACTCCAAGAAAATTAAAGCAATCAACTCCTGGGATTTCTTTATTTTTTTTATTTTTTTTTAACTCCTGGTATTTCTGGTATTTCACACTGCTCCACATATGCCAGTTCCTCTTTAAGTATTCCTTTCTCATCGCCTCCCCTTCTTCCATATTCCCCCTTACAAGAATAAGCTCCAGATTTTGTTCCCCATCACTCTTGACCTAACTAGGAACCATCTCAAAAATCACTAAGTGGGGACACATGGCTGGCTCAGTTGATGAAGCATGTGACTCTTGATCTCAGTGTTTTGAGTTTGAGCCCCACATTCAGGTACAGACTACATAAAAATAAAAAATTCTAAGGGTGCCTGGGTGGCTCAGTCAGTTAAGTGTCCGACTCTTCATTTCAGCTCAGGTCATGATCTCCCAGTCATGAGATCAAGCTCCACCTCAGGCTCCGTGCTGAACTGAGCATAGAGCCTGCTTAAGATTCTCTCTCCCTCTGCCCCTCTCCCCTTCTCGCATACATATACTCCCTTTCTCTCTTAAATAAACAAACAAACAAATAAATTTTTAAAAAATAATTAATTTAGGGGTGCCTGGGTGGCTTAGTCAGTTAAACATCCAACTCTTGATTTTGGCTCACATCATGATCTCACTTCATGAGACAGAGCCCCGCATTGGGCTCTGCACTGTCAGAGCTTGGGATTCTCTCTCCCCTTCTCTCTGCCCCCTCCACTCATGCTCTCTCTCTCAAAAATAAATAAGCTTTAAAAATTAATTAAAAAATAAAAAATCTTGGGGTGCCTGGTGGCTAAGTCTGTTGAGTGTCAAACTTCAGCTCAGATCATGATCTCACAGTTCACAGGTTCAAGCCCCACAGTGGGCTCTCTGCTGCCAGGGCAGAGCCCACTTTGGGTCCTCTGCCCCCTTTCTCTCTGCACCTCCCCTGCTCATACACTCTTTCAAAAGTAAACAAACAGTTAAGGGGCACCTGGGTGGCTTAGTCAGTTAAGCATCCAACTTTGGCTTAGGTCATGATTTAGAGGTCCATGGGTCTGAGCCCTGTGCGCTCTGTGCTGACACCTCAGAGCATGAAGCCTGCTTCAGATTCTGTCTTCCTCTCCCTCTGCCCCTCTCCCACTCATGCTCTGTCTGTCTCTCTCTTTCTCTGTCTCTCAAAAATAAATAAGCATTAAAAATAAACATTTTTTAAAAATTAAAATAAAATAACTCTTAAAAGAAAATCACTAACTGAAGATCCAGAAGGTCACAAATGAAAAGCCTCCCTCCAGCTAGCTCATTTCTCACAGCACTGCTACTTGCTAAGTGAAGAAAGTCAGGTTACCTCAGTGCAGCTCCTAGATTCTGCATCCAACCGCTAGTGTCCAGAATTCCGTACCAAATACTCCCTATCCTTCCAGAGCAATCCCCAGTGAGGCCCCTGGTCTTCCTTGAGGGCCCCCCTTCCTTTTCTGTGTATTTTCCCTTTTGAAAAGAATCAAGTAGAGGCATAAAATCAAATACAAATCTCTGAGTTCTGCTCTTCATCTCAAAAACTTATAAATCTGTGCTTGATTCACTCAGGAACAAAGAGAACTCCAGAACGGACATGAATAAGGCTGTGTCTTCAATTCTCCATTAAAATCAGAAAGAGTTTCCAGACCATGGGTGATACTTACACAAGTGGACCGCATTAAGGAAATCCAACATACAAAAGTCCAATCTTTCAAAACAGATGCCTGAGGTCAGTGGTTCCCAATCCTGGCTAGTCATCATACTCAATAGGAGAATCAAAAACAACAACAACAACAACAGATTCCCAGTTCCAACTTGCAAGAGATTTGGATTCAGTGTGTCCAGAGTAAAGCCCAGAAATTTCCTCTTTTTGAAAAGTTCCTAGGTGATTCCAATGATCAGCTAGGTTTGGGAACCACTACATTAAGGGACATTTACTCACTTTATTAGAAGTTACACCACAGGGTTCCCTTATATGGCTATACCCTCTACCCCAAGCATTTAATAGAAAAGTTTTAGAATCAAAGTTAATCTATATACCATTTACCAAGAACATGTCTTCCATGTTAAAGTCCTCTAGGAGTGGCCACATTCAGGAGGATTATAGAAAGATTATGAGTGTCCATTAAGGGGCCCACTTACCTCATATTTTCTGTAATTCACCAACAAAGCCAAGAGGACAACAGCATCATACCCATGCTCTCTGCGACTTGGGGGGTGGGAGAGTATCTGTAACACCAACCAGAAACGCATGAGTGCCAACTGCTAGCTCCTAGGAATGCTAACAGAAAAGACCTGAGAAGGTGGTTTACCCAAAAGAGAAAGAGGTGATGGGGGCAATGACCTACCTGTAAAATTGCTTCAAATATGCTGTTGATCATTACATACTCTAGGATAGTGTTCTGGCTGATGTTATCTGTCACCTAAATACAATAAAAGGCTTTTTAGCAGTATCTAGGTGGCTCAGTCGGTTAAGCATCCGACTTTGGCTCAGGTTCAAGCTCCATGTCGCTCGCTGCTGTCAGCACAGAGCCCATGTCAGATCCTCTGTCCCCACCTCTTTCTGCCCTTTCTGCCCTCCAGCGTTGGTTTTCTCTCTCTCTCTCCCAAGATAAATAAAAATTTAAAAAGAAAAAATGGCCTCTACTGAGGCACTCTGCTATCTCAAGTATCGCTCCTCCCCCCTATCTAAGAGAATCAGAAATGTTAAAACATTCTACTAGATACTTAGTTGACTTTCAGTAGGCACCTCTGAGGCTGCCAGAGCCTGAATCGTCAGACACTAGAAGGGTAAGAAATTAGCAAATTAAAATTTCCCAAATCTCTGAACTTGTTTCTCTTACACCCTCACTCAAAGCATTTACTTCAGTTTTTGGGGGGTTTCCTTCCCCAAACACACAGAATGAAGTTTATGATCCAGAAGACTTTGAGTGATGGCAGGGAAAAGGAATTACTTCAAGTAAATGAACAACACCCCACTCTCCTCCCAGTAGAAGGTACAGGCCAGCTTCCAGTTATGTCAAAATCAGAACAAATAACTATTCAGAATCACAAAAACTGTTTCCAAATGAGACCTAATGAGAAGGGCAAATCTGACAATTCAGAAGACAAGAATTCTCCAGGGGTGGTACCTCTAAAGTGAGAAATACCATGTATCCTGAAGGCTAAAAATGCCTTTAAAACAGGAGTGAAAGCCCATTCCACTAACTTCCTTCTACACATTCACACGCAATGAAGTGATGTGATACCCCAGCAGAGAATTTTTTTTCCCTCTTTTCCTTTCTAACTTTAGGCTCAAGCATTCACATAAGCCTGCCCCTACTGTCAAAGATAGCCTTGATAGAGAAACATACAGATGGGTCACTTACGGTCACTAAGCAAAGGAGAAGTTTCAGACATAAACTCTTCAGACTTTCAGAACCTTCTGCACAAAGCAATGAATCCAAACTCTCCATCAAGTTCTGAGAAAGAGATCCATTAAGTATTAAAACATACCAAATAACATTTCTACTGTGTCTCTGTACAACTCTGGGATTGTGTCACACAGGGTAATGTATACGACATTCAACAACCATATCACTCTTTTAGGTCGAGGCCTTGCAACATTTGACAAAGAAAAGCCTTCAAAGTGTAGCTATTTGGGGGAAAATGCTTTAGAACAACTGCACAGAATAATAAAGAATCCACTACTTTACCCAATGAATGTTTGCAGCCTGCCATTCTCATGTAAACTTTTAGAATAGAATGAAGTAGGGGCGCCTGAGTGGCTCAGCAGTTAAATATCTGACTTTGGCTCAGGTCATGATCTCACAGTTCATGGGTTTGAGCCCTGTGTGGGGCTCTAGGCTGACAGCTCGGAGCCTGGAACCTACTTCGGATTGTGTGTCTCCCTCTCTGCCTCTCTCCTCCTTGCACACTGCCTCTCTCTCTCTCTCAAAAATAATAAACATTAAAAAAAATTTTTTTTAATAGAATGAAGTAAATTTTTAAAGGCTAATAGTGGTAAATAATAAATTAAAAACAATAATAAACTAATTCAATTACATTAGTTCAATTGAGAAAAAATAAGTGGTTAAATATGATTAAAAATGGTCAAATAACTATAGATAAGTTTCACTCTTTGATAAAGTATATCATTTGATGCATGCACACTGAACAAACAACAAAGAGACAATCTCACTACGGGCCATCACCGACTGTATACACTATCCAACAAAACTAGTGTTTCCACCTTCATCCATTCTTCTAGATATGTGACTGGAGTCTACCACTTGTACTAACAACCAGCTGGCAGACCCAATGTAATCAAAAGGTTGAACCCTCACACACTACAACAGAAGAAACAAGAAAAGAAAAGAAATATTTTACATTAAATGAATGAGGAGAATGACTGAGCAGGATTTAGCATGCTGGAAACTCGAGTGAAGGTTCAAAATAAGCTACTTCAATTCAACAAATATAGAGTGAAGGTCTACTATATGCTAAATATTGTGCTTTCAAAGGATTCAAGACAAAAAATAGATAATGACCTTTGCTCTCAAGGCATTTTTAGTCTACCAGAAGAGAAAAACAATCAGTTTTAACAGTTACTACGACAGAAATATACATGGAGAAGCAGAATTAGCTCAGAAGTCACCTATTCCAGGACTCCTAAGGGGTGTGTTATATTTTGAAAAATCAGTAGGAGTTAATTAAAACTTGAGGAGGAAAAGAATTCTAGACAGGCAATAGCGTGATCAAAGACACATGAGGAATGAAACAGCCCTGGGTGTGGAGTTGGAATACAAGCAGCTTATTATTCTGGAAGTCCAGAGTGAGGCACGATGGTGAGAGAGACTGGAGAAATAAAGAGGAAACAGGCCACGAAAGCTATACAATGCTAACCAGGGAGTTTGGTCTTTATTCTGATATTGATGGGAAACTAATGAAGGGTTTTAAGCAATAGAGATGTGAGTGTAAGATACATCACTGTGGTATCAGCGTGGATGGCAGATTTAAAGATGGTAAGCCTGAAGGGAGGGACACGAATGAGGACAATCTAGCAATTTTCTGAGGAAGTTGCCATGTCTTATTTGCCTATGTATCCCCTGTGCCTGGCGCATCAGAGCCTAACCAACATTTGTCACAAGAATGAATGAACACACCACTGAAATAGTTCAGGTGAGAGATGACGGGAACACTGGCAGTAGGGGAGGGAAAAGGAAAGACAGAATGAGAAACATGAACGGAAGCAAAATCAGCTGAACATGGTGATCATCTGGATATGAAAGATGAAGGGAAGAGTCAAGGATGACTCCAGCTCTGGGCTTGGGTGACTAAGACAACATGTGAGCCCATTCTAACAGGGAATGAATGAGGAAGAGAAGAAGGGAAAACAAGGAGTTCCATTTTGTAGACGTCAAGCAGGGGGTACGTTCGGGATGTGTGAGTGGGTAAATTCAGCAACTGCTTACAGAATATACAACTGTGAGCCTCATGAGGGCATGTTAAGGCTAACAACAGAGACTTAGGAACCAGGATCATATAGACAATAGTGAGAACTACGAGGATGAGAGAGAGATCTGGGATTTTACCGTGATATATACATAGGAGCTGTACAGGCTTGGAACACTGACCCCAAGTACTAAGTCTTCATGGAGTTATAACTGTAAATTCATAACATGTAAAAAATAACCTCATGACTATAAGGATTCTTTGTCACATAGATTATTTCACATTTAGTGAATGACAGAAGACTAGTTCTTCAAAGTTCATATTATAAACAACATTCATTCAAGATAGTGTCAAACATCACAAGTCAGATAAGGGACTTATATCCAAAATATATAAAGAACTCTTACAACTCAACAATAAAAAACAAATAACTCAATCTAGAAATGGGTGAAGGATTTAAATAGATATTTCTCCAAAAACATATATACATATAAAAGAGAGACAAAAACAATTGTCAACAACGATGTGGAAAAACTGGACACTTATACACTCCTGATGGAAATGTAAAATCGTATAGTAACTTTGGAAAATAGTTTATATTTTATATATTTTTTATTTGGGTTCATAAGTGTTTTGAAGAATGTACGAGCACAGGATATAAATCATAAAATAAACCGCTCATCCTTTATCCTGCAGGGGAAGGATACTTCAAATTTGAATTTAAAATTTTCCTCTATTCAAATAAACACATCTGTAAAACAAAAATATCCAAATTCAAGAACATGCTCAACCATTTAAATCCACCTGAGCGTAAAGCTGCTGGTCCATCAACTGTCCGCAGCTGGCCTCCGCGCACAGCTGTCAGGAGCAGCCGTCCACAAGCCCACCTACAACTCTGCCTCACCTTCATGCACAGCTCTGCCTTGTCAAAGCCCATCAGCATGTTGATGATGTCAAACCCAGAGGTAGACTTATTCTTTTGATGGACTCCTCGAATGAGTGCACACAAGGTCTGCAGAGATGAGAGAAAGAATTCTTTTGTAGAAAAGGAGTCTCGGAACGTGAAGGGCGCTGGACCTGTCGCCTCGCGGTGCCACCTCAGAGCCTCCTCCTCACGCAGCTAACGTTCCAATGCTCTATCGCTCTAAGCTTCAAAACTGGCTGAGTCTTACGATGGGCAAAATCCAGACATTACAAGAGGAACGGCAATTAAAACTGTGCTCATCCTCTTTTTGGTTGTTTTTTAGCCATGCTCTTTTCGAAAACTGCATTGCAAAGACTGGGAGGTGAATTCAAACATAAAAAACAGTTCTTGAGCTTGAGTCATGGGATTGGTGGAATTTTTTCTTTATTTGAAATTCATTACAGTATTTACCTTTTAGTTTATAATTCTTAGTATTTTTTAATAACTACAAAAGTTATTTGGGTCCATATGACAACAACCAATTGCTTCAAATCTTAAATTCATGGGGTGCCTGGGTGGCTCAGTCAGTTGAGCAACTGGCCCTTCATTTCGGCTCAGGTCATGAACTCGCAGTTAATGAGATCGAGCCCCAAGCTGAACTCTGCACTGACAGTGTGGAACCTGCTTGGGATTCTCTCCCTCTCTCTCTGCCACTCCCCCGCGTGTCTCTCTCTCTCTCTCCCTCTCTCCCTCCCTCTCTCTCTCTCTCTCTCTCTCTCTCTCTCGCTTGCTCAAAATAAATAAATAAACATGACAAAATATCTTAAATTTATTAGAATCCCCATTCACTACTGACTAGCTGTGTAAACCTGGACAAGTCAGTTAACTTTTCAGGACCTCAGTTTTTTCATCCATAAAATGGGAATGACAATAACAGCACTCATCTCATAGGGATTTCCACTGTAAAGCACTTGGAATAGTCCCTGGAACTTTATTAATGCTCCAAGAATAGTGTCTGAAACTTTGTTAAAGCTCAACAAGTATCAGCCATTTTAATAATGTACTATATTTTTTATGGATTACCAAGTGACTGTCAATTTACTTCCCTGAACTGAAAACAGTTTACCACTCATGCTTGCATAGTGAGCCACTGTAATTATAGGAAGTAAAATTTCCAACTTTCATTTCAGCTTTCAGTGAGCCCCTACAACTGCAATACCCAAAATGCAGAATTTACTGTGCCAAAGGTTAACACAACTACAGGATAAACATGCTCCTTCTTTCTGGGACATCAGCTCAATAGTTAATTTCTACAATCTACAAATAAGAAAACTAGAGTTCACAAAGTGATTTGCCCAACTAGGAAGTTAGAAACTTAAACTCAACCTATCAAAAGTTCCAGGGGCACCCGGGTGGCTCAGTCGGTTGAGCGTCCAACTCTTGTCTTCAGCTCAGGTCATGATCCCAGGGTCATGGAAGTGAGCCCCACATCAGGCTCTGCACTTAGTATGGAGCCTGCTTAAGATTCTCTTTCTCTCACTCTGCCTCTTTCCTCCACCTGTGCTCTCTCTCTCTAAAACAAAAAAATACTATCAAAAGTTCCAATAAAATCCTTTATGTTATCATGGATTCTTCATATTCTAAGCTTGTCAATCACTGCCCTCGCTACTCAGCCTGATCTAAGATGCACTGGAGTTACTGGACTATAAACTTTAGAAATTTTGCCCATCATTCATTCAATAAAAATTTACTTCTACAGTCCTGACTACTTGCCAGGCACTGTATACACAATTCCTATACACTAGGAACGAAGTATGGAATGAAACTAACAAAGTCTTTGCTCTCAAGAAACCTGTAATGTATCCCTATCATTCCAATACTTAGCTCATAACAGTCATTCAAGAAAAAAGTATTCAGTGAATCTTCCCCATGATCATGTGACTTAGCATTAAGAACAATGATTCTTAATGTTTTCTGAGTTACGAACTTGACGAAAGCTCTCTCTTCAGAAAAAATATCCACATACACCTAAAATAATACATATAACTTCAGGGAGTCAAGGACCTTCTGAAACCCTAAATTAAAAACTCTTGATCTAGTGAGAAATACTGTTTTAAGAATCTCTTCTGAGGGCACCTGGGTGGCTTAGTCGGTTGAGTGTCTGACTCTTGATTTCAGCTCAGGTTGGGATTCCAGGGTCGTGGGGTCAAGCCCCACATCAGGCTGTGTTGAGTGTGGAGCCTGCTTAAAATTCTCTCTCTTGCTCTCTCTCTCTCTCTCTCTCTCCCCCCCCCTTACTCCCCCCACCCTTCTCTCCCCGCATGCTCACAATCTCCCTCTAAAAAAAAAATTTTTTTAATCTCTTCTGATTTTTGTTATAGATTGACTATCCCTACCTAATAGTTTCCCTTCTATCACTTCTTTTCTTCAAATGATCAAGAATTCTGTCAATCTGCCTTGGCATTAGATCAAGTTACACGATGAACAAGATGACTAGTATAAATGTCAATTTGTTTAACTAGGAACATGGCTTAACAAACATGGCATAGATGTTTATTATTTAAAGGGGGGGAACTTCATACCTAAGGACAACTTTAGGTTCCTCAGGTCCCAGCAGATGTGTTACAATTCCTTTCCCCTATAAAACAGGACCTCCCCAGTCTCCCAGCTATATACCTGCAGTGCATTGACAACTCGAATTGGATGTTCCTCTCCCAGAGCCTGGATACAGTGTTGAAATAAGCAATTAATATTGTCCTTGATCTTCATTAACTCCTCACCATCAAGAGACTCCAACTTGCCTTCTAGGTACTCTAAATTCACCTACCAAGGGAACAATAGGGATATTATTTTTAGTAACATTTTCAGTGTACTGTATTTAATGTGAGTGCATTTTAGTGTTCATTGTAGAACATAGGAGAAGGCAACCATCAAGTTTACCTTCATAAGGAAGAGCTCCTCCCAAAATCGCGGACTGCACTTACTGGGGTCCTCTGTCTGAAACAGAAAATAAGCAGTTCAATATCCCTGGCTAACTGAAGCATTAAAAACACATCTGAAAGGGTCACTTCACATAATCAGCCTTACCCTTCAAAATTAACTGTGCAAATGCTTGGTCTTTCTAAACTGCTAGAATAGGGAACAACGGTTTTAGACGTTCTTTTTTTCCCCCAAATAGAGGATACTTTGCATAGACATATATTCCCTGTGCCAAAAGTTAAATAATGGCTCAAAGAATCTGCCTCCAAACCTTTCTCTTCTAGCAAGAAGTAAGCCTAACCAACTGATTAAGATTAGTCACATTATGATGTCCCTATTGCATCTGTGTGTTCTTCAAAGCCCTTTCACATACATGAACTCCAATGGCCCAGAGACCCCAGGTATAGTAGATTTATCAGCATCCTCCTTTGGGAAGCAGGGTCCACAGGGCTAAGTTCCTTACACCAGTACAGGAGCCAGAACCTAGACCACATCAGCAATACTGCATGGTTTTACAACACCACGTGCTGGCTGCTCTCACTCGCCGTCCTGCATGTACTTTGTCCACTGTGCAGAACTTTTAATATGGTCTTCCTTAATTCAAATTGGTCCAAAACATTAACAAAAGTATAGTGCTAAAATCCAAAATTTCTTAACAATAATTTTCAAACAGAAATTCTGAAGAGTCAGAGGCTTCTGGTTAAGGAGCAAAATAAGAAAAAGAAAACCTCGACTTTAAAGGAAAACTAATGACATAAAACAAGTAGATCAATCACCTGCTATCTATCATCCATTAGCGGACCTTTTAAAAATTACTACCAAGAACAAATATCTTCATTAGTTATGAACTCCTGATCTAATAAGAAAATACTATACTAGAAATCTCTTCCGGATTTTGAACTGAGAATGACACAGAGAAGCAACATTTCTGGTCTTCTCATAAGGTCCTCATTTAGTGATTTCTTTATCCCTTTCTCCTAGGAGGGGGTCACACTTTGCCTCGCACACTTCTGTAATGTCATTTTGCCATCTATATGTGAAACTAGACTACTCATGGTCCCAGTCTCAAAGCTCACTCAGTCAGTAGTTCTATGTATGCCAACCTTACCTCATATAGAGAGAGCCAACAGGACCCGAGTACCCACTCATTTGCTCTATAAAACTACCTGTACTAACCTGCACGATTCTGTATTAATTTTCTGCATATCACTCAATTTTTGTTTATTTGGAAACACCTTTATCTCTCCTTCTATTTTGAATGACAGGCTTGCTGGATAACGGATTCTTGGCTGCATGTTTTTTCTGTTCATCACATTGAAGATTTCCTGCCATTCCTTCCTGGCCTGCCAAGTTTCATTAGATAGGTCTGTAACCACTCTGATAGGTTTCCCTTTGTATGTTAGGGCCCTTTTATCCCTAGCTGCTTTCAGATTTCTCTTTATCTTTGTATTTTGCCAGTTTCACTATGTCGTGCAGAAGGTTGATTCAAATTACGTCTTAAGGGGGTTCTTTGTGCCTCTTGAATTTGAATGTCTATTTCTTTCCCTAGATTTGGGAAATTCTCAGTTATAGTTTGGTCTAGTATCCCTTCAGAACCTCTCTCTCTTTCTTCCTCTTCAGGAATTCCTATGATACAGATGTTGTTCCATTTGATTGTATCACTCAGGTCTCAAATTCTCCTTTCCTGCTCCTGGATCAATTTCTCTCTTTTTTTTTTTTCGGCTTCCTCTTTTGCTATAACTGTGTCTTCTAATTCACCTATTCTTCTCCCTGCCTCTTCAATCCTTGAGGTGGCTGCCTCCATTTTATTATTCACCTAATTTATAGCCTTTTTTTTTTTTAACACATCACACCTATTTTGAAAGTCCCTAGTCATTGTATCAGTAGCTTCTCTGATGCTTTTTTCAAGCCCAGAATTTTCTGCATATCAAACTCTATCTCTAAGGTTTCCCAAGAATTAGATGTTTTACTTGATCACATTATTTATTCTGGGCCATGCGGCAAAGTTGAACAAGTAAGGGCCCTCGAGCCAAGCACTAGGGTTCAAACCATGGCTCCATCACCTTTTCCCTTTCCCCTAGTTTCCTTCTCCATAAAATGCTCTTTTACACGGCACATGTGAAAACACAGCACTCCTGCAACAGTCCTGGCAGAATTAGAGATGATGCACTTAGTGATGCACTTAGAATAATGCCAGGCACACAGTAGAATTTCAATACCTGGTAACTCTTTTTGGAAGTATTATTCTGTTTTACATATACTAGTTATGATCAGAATTTCAGAAGTTAGTACCCCTACAGAGTATCTAATTACTCTCCCCTTCCCTGATAGGGTAAATTTCACATCAAAGGCTTGGATAGTGGTCAATCAGCAGTTATGAAGACCCAAAGAAATCCCCAATCTAATCACTAATAATTTATCAGTTATCTTATAGATTTGGAGAATGAGATAGACTAAGCAACTGTTCTGTCCACTAGGAACTTGAGATGAAATATAATACTTCATCTTTTAGAATCATAAAATTCTAGGGCCGGAAGGAAGTTCAAGGAACATTTAGGATAGAAGAGTCCTTAAGTTGGGTCATGAGGATGACAAGTTTCTTAAAGATATTCAGAAAAAAGAAGTGCCTGGCTGGCTCAGTCGGTTAATCATCTGACTCTTGGTTTTAGCTCAGGTCATGATCTCATGGTTCATGGGTTCAGGCCCCGCATGGGGCTCTGCACTGACAGCATGGAGCCTTCTTTGGATTCTCCTTCTCCCTCTCTCTGACCCTCCCCCAATCACACACACACTCTCTCTCAAAATAAATAAATAAATAAAGAAATAAACAAACATTAAAAAGAAGATATTCAGGAAAAAAAAAAGCTTTCCAAGGTTTCCTCCTTCTTTTCAATTGTCTTACCCAGCTCATAGCAACAATCTGTAAGGAAAACATAACAACAACCTATATAAATTAACACATGATCATAATCTCTACTGGGAGAGAGCTCACTCTCATCCTCGCTCTCATTCTCCCTCTAAAGAACTGGTAGGTAGCAGGTAGAGGTGAGCTTATTTCCCATTTTGGTACAAGAAACCACGGAGTCAATCTGTGCAGAATTGTCAAGCTCCGGGCCTTACCGTGAAGATCTCATCATACATCAGCACCACTTTTTCCTTCAGCGGTTTTTTGGAGGCTGAAGATTTCCGGAGCAAACCCCCTCGTTTCTCCACCTGTGCCATGGTTAGAGAATCTGTGAAAAGAAAGCCACAGTCAGTGCTATAAATGCTCTCCAAGATGCTGGATAGTCTGTTGAAAAGCCTTAGTGGGAACTTTTTTAGGAAGAAGAAAAAAATGATAAGCCATGTAATCGATCTTATGCATCTGTCCAACACTCCACCCCCTGACCAGGTAATTTCAAGGTTTAAATCATCACTTGGCCTACAGCAAAACACATTTTACATCTTCAAAACATGCCAGTGGACAAGGCTTACACCAGATTCAAAACCAGGAAAGAAAGTGTAACTAGCTCCAACTAGAATGGATCTGGCCATATATTTGAGGTTGATGGAAGGAAGGTTGCAAAGCACACATTGCCCATAGACTGATGGTGAGGTTAAATTACAAGTATTGATTGAGCTCAGGACCATTAAGGCAGGAAGTGTCCTGCAGACTGATGTGCTCCATTGATTTCCCCAAAGTAAGTAAGTCCTCATCACTGCAAAGTGCTTGGCCTTCACTGCCTCATAAATCATACTGCACTTGACTGTCTTCAGAAATTCCTCTGGAAAAAGACCCAAGGCAGAAAATAGCAGTTATAAGGACAAAAATTAAATCTGATTTCACAATAACCAAATATAACAACCTACTTCTTTCAAATCTAATTATATATATTTATAACACTATCACAGATCACACTTCAATATATTTTTCAATTCCATATAAAAGCAATTCCATGAATCATGCCCAATTTCCCCATCTTGTTTCAAGGAATTTCCATTTTTTACAAGAGAGAACTTGAAATCCCACAGGTCTCCACTGTGGATTTACACATTTCCCCTCACTTCCCAGATTCTTTCTACTGTTGACGAAATTCCTGTCTCTCTCTTAAATTTTAGGCTCTAGTTGTGAAACTAATCTCACCCAATGGCAAGTGTGGGCAGTAGCAAGGAGCCTGATTTTACTTCTAACAAGGCCAAAGCAGCAGAACAAAATTAATTTTGTTCAATGACTTTTGGAAAATATGTCCTATATTTCAAATCAAATTCAAAATTTTATTTAAGGAAGAGATGCATCCAATAGCCTAAAAGACTGTAACTCAAACACTGTTTTTCTCTAATATATATAGCCAAAAAGGAGATTTACCTTTGAGCACAAAAAACACAAAGCACAGAAAATTTATCTACTAGATATTCAGCATCGTTGGCACAGGACCTACATCTTACCCTTTTTTTTTTTTTTAATAAGCACTATGGTCCAAAGAAAACTGAAGGAAAAAAATAACAACAACCAAAAGAGAGAGAGAGAGAGAGAAGATTCTTTTGGGCAATTTATACTATATTGATCATGCCTTTGCCTTAAAGAATGAAATACAGCCTCGATTCAAAACATTCCTGTGTCTTTTAAATAGGTTGTCAAGAGGAAGATGTCCTTATCGAGGGAAAATAAATTGGAAATCAACAGGATCCTATTAAAATAAATCAAAAGCAATGCAATTCTAAACTTAGTGGATATAGATCTTTCACGTGTTCAGCTTCAACCAGTTGATTAGCAGGGATAGCAGGAACCACTAGTTCTTGGATGTGAGAAACACCTGTTTACAAACATGCCCCTCTGAGGATTTATAATTGGGTTACAGCTAATCAATGTCCACCCTAAATCTAATAAACTCACTTTCTCTATTTCAGAATCAATACTTTCTAATAAGCAAAAGGGAATAGGAGAGGAAGGAAAAACAATTCCATCCAAAGTACCAAATTTCCTAAGAAGTTAAATTCTTTCCATCACTCTTCCTTATTTGGAACAGGGGGAAAATTCAGCCAAGGGCTCCCGTCTCATTACTCTCTGTCATCATCACAGGCAACTGGAATTTACCACCTAAGGTGCCTGAAATGTGACTGGAAACTGACAACATCGAGTCTCCGCCTCCTGCCAGCACTTCTACCCATGGAATATAGACAGAGTGCTTCTAGAATGGAAGGCTGAAAGGTGTGGAATTCTGTATTACAGAGTTTGTGGGGGGGGCGGATTTCAGAAACTAAACCTCTGCTCTTAGAAAGTAAAATATCTGACTGTTAGAGCACATCAGTAACGTGAGTGTAATTTGTTTATGTCATCTCAGTGTTTTTCTCCCCTTTCACAACCCTCCTCTTTGTAGAAAACCAGTAGCAGCTGAGGAGCAGCAAGGCATAACGGACCAAACAGCAGAAGTGAGACTAGAACACTAGTGTTCAAACCACCTAGATGAGATGGAGTGAGTCATTGTGTTTCCAGGTTTCCTTACAAGTAAAACAAGGCCCTGGACTAGACATATCATTGAATAATTCTCTCAGCATCACTGAAACACCACAAACACTTAAGAAACACCTAGGGGTGCATGGGTGGCTCAGTCGGTTAAGATTCCAACTTCAACCCAGGTCATGATCTCACCATTCATGGGGTTGAGCCCCACATCAGGCTCTCTTGGATTCTTCCTCCCTCTCTCTCTGCCCCTCTCTGACTCAATGCTTTCTCTCTCTCTCAAAATAAATAAATAAACTTAAAAAAAATACCTAAATGTTGCAAGACACTAATTTAATCACTATGGGGTTTCACAAAGATGAAACTACAGAGCTGATTCTCTAGGAGCACTCAATCAATTGTCAGAGACAGACATATCAAACACATGATAACCCCACAGCATTAGGCAAATCATGCGGAATAGAATAAAAGTACAAAGAAACTGCTATGGCACCATGAGGAAGGGAAAGAATCATTCTATGACTACACTATGAACTCTGTTGATCTGGGCTTTTAAATCCTTCTGGCAAAGCAGCAAATACAGCAAAGCCACTGTAATCCCACAGAAATGCCATCTTAGGCTTTAACACAGTGTCTCAGAAATAAGATATAACAGGCAAAGTATAAAAAAAAAAAAGGCAACATATCAATCCTAATTTCACCTACCATCAAATTTAGGAATGGTTTCTCCCAACCCCAAACTCAATGGTAAATGGTAAATCAATGAAGTCTTTTATTCCTAAACCTCAGGGACTACCAATCCCATGACCTGCAGAACAACTTCTCTCTGAAAGACTCAAGTCATACAACTTTTTAAGAATTATATCTTAAGACAATCCAGCCACGATATCTTAAATGCACATCACTTCATATCCCTTCAGGGTAAAATTACCAAATATCAAGGTTTTAAAATCTAAAGCCAAACTCTTCCATGCCTAATAGGCAAGAAATGCTACTTACACTATGCAAATTAGTTACTCATTTACTTTATTGTCTTCTTGAGCACAGTACATGTGAACTCTAGTAGCAGAAAATTAATTTAACAGAAATTCACTCTAATTTTCAGAGAGTTACCAGTTAATCCATCAAAAGTCTATTGTATTGTATTGTATCTATATGAGATGACAGAGGTTAATGAAACCCAAGGTAATCAATTCACGATATATGTAAATAAAATCATTATGCTGTACACCTTTTACACTGATGTGTGTACATTATTTTTCAGTAAAACTAGAAAAAAATCTAAAAGCAAAACATCTTAAGTTTTAGTACCAATTCTTATACACTCATTCTATAAACTTTAGTTCCCTGTCCTTCCCTGGACTTCAATTTGCCAATCTGTGAAAAGAAGTGCTGGCGAGGATGGGCAGAAAGGGAAGCTCTGTGCACCATTGGGAATGTAAATCAGTGCAGCCACTACAGGAAACAGTATAGAGGTTCCTCAAAATACTAAAAATAAAACTATGATATGATCCAGCAGTCGCACTTCTGTGTATATATCCAAAGGAAATGAAATCAATGTCTCATTAAAGAGATTTCGGCATCCTCATGGTCACTGCAGCATTATTCACAATAGCCAAGATATGGAAACAACCTAAGTGTCTTTTCTCAAGAAATGAATGGATAAAGAAAATGTGGTATACACATATAATGAACTATCATTCAGCCACAAAAAAAAGGAGATCCTGCCATTTGCAACAACCTGGATATGCCAATGTGAGATGATGGATGAATTGGGCTTTTATTTTATTTTTTTAATGTTTATTTATTTTTGAGAGAGCAGCCGCAGCAGCAGCAGAGGGACAGAGAGAGACGGAGACACAGAATCTGAAACAGGCTCCAGGCTCTATGCTCACAGCACAGGGCCCAACACAGGGCTAGAACTCACAAGCCGTGAAATCATGACCTGAGCTGAAGCTGGATGCTCAACTGACTGAGCCACCCAGGCGCCACATGTGGGAATGTTTTAATTAACCTTATCATGGCAATCATTCCACAATGTATATGTGTATCAAGTCATCCCACTTACACTTTAAAGTTATATATCAAGATTATATACCAAGTATCATCTCAATAATACATCAGTTATATCTCCATAAACCTGGGGGGTGGGGAGCCATGGAGCAGCTCTCTGCAGGCTCCCAAATTGAATGGCCTGGGGTCCCAGGGTCACATTGGTAAGGGACTGTCAGTATATCTCACCTTCTCTTCATTGGTGAGGGAAGCTCCAAAACACCACCTCTAGGCAGATGCTGAGGTAAAGATCCTAAAACATTTCAACCAGTACACAAGAAAAGAAAAAAGAGGGGTGCCTGGGTGGCTCAGTCGGTTAAGCCTCCGACTTCGGCTCAGGTCAGATCTCACATTCGTGGGTTCGAGCCCCGCATCAGGCTCTGTGCTGACAGCTAGCTCAGAGCCTGGAGCCTGCTTCTGGTTCTGTGTTTCCTTCTCTCTTTGCCCCAACCCCTCTCATGCTCTGTCTCTCTCTGTATCAAAAATAAATAAAACATAAAAAAAAAAATTAAAAAAAAAAGAAAAGAAAAAAGAGAAAAGTAAAAAGGAGAAAGAAAAAAATGAATAAAAACAAATATGCCCACCTTCTAGAAAGAAAAAACATATACACAGATCAGGGATTCATTCATTCATTCTGCAAATATCTATGGAGCACCTTTTTGGTGCTAAGCACTAAGGATACAGCAGTAGACAAGACAGATAAGATTTCTGCTTTCACGGGGCACCTGGGTGGCTCAGTTGGGTAAGCAGCTGACGTCAGCTCCGGTCATGATCTCACAGCTGGTAAGTTCAAGCCTGGTATCAGGCGCTGTGCTGACAGCTCAGAGCCTGGAGCCTGCTTCAGATTCTGTGTCTCCCTCTCTATCTTCCCCTCCCCTACTCGTGCTCTGTCTCTCTCTCTCAAAAATAAACATTAAAAAAAGTTTTAATAAAAAAAATAAGATTTCTGCTTTCAGAGTTTCCATTCTAGAGTGGGGGAAAGACAACAAACAAGTTGAGACAGTGATAAGTACCTTGAAGACAGACTATATAGGGGGATCACATTAGACTGGGAGGTTAAAGCAGGCCTCTATGACAAGTGACATGGGGGCTGGAACCAGAATAATGGGAAGGAAACAGCCATGTGAGAGTCTTGGCAAAAGTGTTAGAGGGAAAGGCATAGAGGGAATGGCAAATGCAAAGTCTCCAAGATTTGAACATACTTGGCATGTTCGAGAAACAGAAGAGCCAAAGTGCCTAGATTATAATAAACATTCCCTTTCTGAAATGCTGAAAGGTTTCTGAAGTGGGTATTTTGCGTTTTTGTAGGTTTTTTCCATACATAAAAAAATAATTCAAACGTCCATTAGCAGAATGGGAAGATTACAAAGTATTCATATAACAGAGTACTACCCAGAAATTTAAAAAAACAAATTATTGAAACAATATTGATTACTTTCACAGATGTTGAATAAAACCTCTGAAAGAAAAGAGTACAAACAAATGACTCTATTTACATGAAGTTCAAAGACAGCAAAATTAATCTATGGTGACAGAGGTCAGAATAGTGGTTACCTCTGTTGGGGAAGTGAGTGGAGAGGGGCACGAGGAAGCCTTCCTGGGTGCTGGAAGTGTGCTCTATCCTAATCAGAATGGAGGTCACACAAATGTCTACGTATGCAAGTAAAACCATCCAGTTGTACACTTTTCATTACATAAGCTGTTCCTTGATTTTAAAAAGACATCTGGGGGCACCTGGGTAGCTCAGTTAACTGCCCCCAACTCTTGATTTTAGCTCAGGTCATGATCTCACAATTGTGGGATAGAGCTCTGAATTAGGCTCTGCGCTAACAGCACAGAGCCTGCTTGGAATTCATTCTCTCTCTCTCTCCCCCCTTCCCAAACATTTGCATGCACACACTCTCTCTCTCTCTCAAAATAAATAAAAATAGCTTTTAAAAAGTATGGGGCGCCTGAGTGGCTCAGTGAGTTGAGTGTCCGGCTTCGGCTCAGGTCATGATCTCACGGTTCGTGGGTTCGAGCCCCACGTCGGGCTCTGTGCTGACAGCTAGCTCGGAGCCTGGAGCCTGCTTCGAATTCTGTGCCTCTCTTTCTCTGACCGTCCCCTGCTAACACGTGCTATCTTTCAAAAATAAATTTAAAAAATTTTTTTAAATTAAAATTAAATTAAAAATTTAAATTTAAATTTAAAAAAAGTATATAGGGGTGCCTGGGTGCCTCAGTCGATTAAGTGTCCAGCTTTGGCTCAGGTCAGATCTCACGTTTGTGGGTTCGAGCCCTGCGTCAGGCTCTGTGCTGACGGCTGGCTCAGAACCTGGAGCCTGCTCAGATTCTGTAACTCCTTCTCTCTCTTGCCCTCCCCTGCTCACGCTGTCTCTCTCTGTCTCTCAAAAATAAAATTTAAAAAAAATTTTTTTTAATTTTAATACACTTTTTTAAATAAAACATAAATAAAAATAAATTTTGAAAAGTCTGTGCAATCATACATATATGAAAATTAACAGCACCCATGCAAAACACTAGAACTAGTAGGGACCCCAACATGCACACTCAGGACACTAATCAAAAATAACAACCAAAGTGTCAACATTTGCTTAGCACTTACTATGCACTAGGCACTGTTCTAAACATTCTGTATACATTAATTGGTTTTATCCTGACAGACCTATGATCCAGGAACTTTACCATAAGAAAACTAAAACACAAAGTGGTTACAAAACAAACTTGCCAGTGTGAGAGTAGGGACTCAAACCAGCCACATGTTAGAGTCCCTGCTCCTAACCACTATGCTACACTGTCTCTCAAAAGGCAGAGGATGGGCAGAAGTGGTGTAATCTACGTATAAACAAAGCTGAGGAGAGTATCTGCAGAGAAACTGAGATGAGGTTCCAGGATAGTAGGGAGGAAGATTATATACTTGCTGATCTTAATGAACAAACTTTGGGATGTCCAGATCTCCTGAGTTTCAACACTCTAGTCTGCCAATGAGTAGAAGTGTCACCCTATATAGTAAAAGATACATGTGTCTGACACATGCATATGTATATCAATATTGTATATAAATATTGATCATGGTAAAGTGAGAAAGATATACAAATGAATGGAATGGTAGAAAAACTTGGAAGAAAACACTGAAGAGGAATCTGTCTAGTAAGGTTAATAGATGTATCCGATATGGTAATGGGGGGGAGGCTGAAACTCACTGATATCCACTAAAAGATTTAACTGATAATAATTTTTTTAATATTTATTTTTAAGAGAGAGAGCGCAAGTGGCTAAGGGACAGAGAGAGAGACACGGAGACACAGAACTGGTAGCAGGCTCCAGGCTCTGAGCCATTAGCACAGAGCCCAACTCGGGGCTCGAACTCACAAGCTGCAAGATCATGATCTGAGCTGAAATCAGACACTTAACTGACTAAGCCACCCAGGCACCCTGATAATATTTTAATTGAGCTTAGTCAGTGCTCTGGGGATAGTGTCCACCAAAATTTGATAATGAATGGAAAGATACAGTAAGATCAGACAGAAATGGAGAGCAAGTCAAGTATAAATATAAACAGCTCTCAGCTTAGGACAGATTATACTTTGCTATCACTGAGCTGTGATCACTTGTTTCAGAATCTCCTGAGGTACCTCCTGAAAATGTAGATTCCTAAGCCCCCTTTTCCCACAACTGAAAGAGACTTTTCAAGATAGGGCTCTAGTTTTTTTGTTGTTGGTTGTTTTTTTGTTTCTTGGGTTTTGTTTTTTTTTGTTTTTTTTTTTTTTGAGTACAGTTGACACTAGGGGTCTAGATTTTTAATAATCACCCAGATCAGTGGTTCTCAACTGTGGCAATTTTGCCTTCCAGGGGACATTAATGACTGGAAACATTTTTGATTGTCACACTGGGAAAGGAGATACTACTGGCATCTACTAGGTAGAGGAAAGCTAACATTCTACAACACACTAGACAGTTCCCACAACAAAGAATTATCTGGCTCAATATGTCAAAGGTAACAAGGTTGAAAAACTCTACCCCAAGTAACTCTGATATTTACTAAAGTTGGAGAAATACTCACCAAAGCCTCAAACTCAACAAATGCTTTGAAAGGAACATCTGAACATAGGACCATTTTGAGAGGATGAATAAAACTTGTCACCTCTAGAAAAGGCACGGGGGCAGCCCTCACCTACTCCCAGCTCATTCTCCCCACACTAACTCACCAATGGCACCCCTTCCCTTAGGACCTTAGCCCCAGCTTGTCCATTTGTGAAAGATCACTACAAAACATACCGGCTACAGTAATCTGCAATGCTTCAAGTGAAGGAGATGAAAATCCTGTCTCTCCACAAGAAGTTGTGGCTAGCTGAGTTAAATATCATCATTGTCTGATCACTGGCCATTCACCCAATATACAAGAAACAGCAATATGTTTATAAAACCAGAAATACAGTCTCCTGCCCTGGCTCTCCTAAAAGTCCCCTAGTTCCTCTAGAAGCATGGGCACGCGCGTGTGTGTGTGTGTGTGTGTGTGTGTGTGTGTGTGTCTAATCCTTAGGCAGAAGTTATCTGCTCCCTAAGTTCTTCTGAAAGAAGCATACCACATTTCCTGGAGGTAAATACGAGCACTATAAGCATTTAAGAAAATGTAGGGTATTTCTACTTTCAAACCCCAACCCTTAACTTCTCAAACCAGTTCCTAACATGCCTCTTCCTCTCTGAAGGACCGAAGATTTAGCTCACTTGCTGGATTCACATCCTACTGTTCCACGTGGTTCCTCACCACAGCTTCTCTCATAGCATGGGACACAGGTTCCCCCAATTCCACCCCACAGACTGGCTTTCAAGCAAGCATATAATGCCTTTCCATTTTAATGGATTTTTAGTGTTAGTCATTCCAAGTCTCTCTTACCCCCAAAGTAAAAACAGAGTGAGGTCTGCACTCAGGAAGCCACCTCTTCATGGAGAGCTAAAGGACAGGCCCCCATCGCTATCACTCTTCTTACATAAAGCCCTGGGGATGGAATTCATCACTCACTCCTCCAAATCTTCCAGAGCATAGCCTTCCAATCAAGGTGATATATAATAAATAACACTACTGATACTATATAGTTGGCTCTGTTGTAAGTACTTTAAATATACTTTATTTAATCCTTATAAGTAGGTAGGTACTATTGTAGTTCATATTTAATTACCATAATTTTACAATGAGGATTTCACTTCGCCCAAAGTAAAACAGCTATGGCAAACGGTAAAGCCATGAAATCTTTCTCTCTGGTAGCCCTTCGTCTTATCAGAATATCCCAGTGGTGCAAAAAATCAGGTGTTGACTAACAGAATACTCCAAATCCACATTCAGTTAAAGCTGTGCGGAAACTCCATGGAGTCCATGGGTGGCTCAGCTGGTTAAGCATCCGACTTCGACTTCGGCTCAGGTCATGATCTCACGGTTTGTGGGTGCAAGCCCCGTCTCCCCACCACCATCAGGCTCTGTGCTGACACCTCAGAGCCTGGAGGCTGCTTCGGATTCTGTGTCTCCCTCTCTCTGCCCCTCCACTGCTCAGGCTCTGTCTCTCTTTCTCTCTCAAAAATGAGTAAACTGAAAAAAAAAAAAATTTTTTTTTAAAGAAAAAGAAAGTTCCGCAGAAACTCCAAATTGATATCCATAAAATCAATGTTCCCATCTTATCCAAGAAAAGTCAGCCAATTCAGGACATGGTCTGACAAGCATCATCCTTATTTTCTACTAGGAAAGAACCAGCCTGACTCAGTAGGTACATGAGCCACCATGGGGGCAGCATTCATATCTTGCTTGTGCTCTAGACAGGGCTCACCTCAGAATGGGTGTTTAGCCTGTACTTGAAACTAGAAGTAGGGGGGCACCTGGGTGGCTCAATCAGTTAAGCCACCAACTTTGGCCTAGGTCATGATCTCACTGTTGGTGAGTTCAAGCCCTGCACTGAGCTCTATGCTGACAGCTCAGAGCCTGGAGTCTGCTTCAGACAGTGTCTCCCTTGCTCTTGCCCCTTCCCCACTCATACTCTGTCTGTCTGTCTGTCTGTCTGTCTGTCTCTCAAAAATAAATTTTAAAAAGGCAGGGGACGCCTGGGTGGATCAGTCGATTGAGCATCTGACTTCAGCTCAGGTCATGATCTCATGTTTCATGGGTTCAAGCCCCACTTTGGGCTCTATACTAACAGGCAGGGCCTAGAGCCTCTTTCTCTGCCCTCTCCCACTTGTGTTCTGTCTCTCTCTCTCAAAAATAAATAAACATTAAAAAAAATTTTTTAAATAAAGGAAACTAGAAGTAATTCAGGGACTTTCCTAAGACTAAGCAGCAAATGGCAAAACCAGGAATTTCCCAATCCTTACTCTAGGTATCAGCCACTGTCTGCATGCACTAGAGGTGAAGTAGCCTCACAGAAGAAAATTCAGTCTGGTCCCAAAAGAAGTTACGGAGTCGGCTTACTTGCACAAACTAATAATACAGATGAAGAGGTTTAAATAAACATGACTACCTCAGGTTCCCTTTCATATTATTTTATACAAGATGGAACGCACTTGCACCTTCATGGGAAGGACCCAACTCCAAATTGACAGGATTTCAGGAAACTCTGATTGAAAATCACATTTTTCTGACATCTCCCAGAATGAAAATTCATGGTAAGATCCTCTTCTCAATGAGCAGGAGCCTCCTGTAAATTAATGCTGTCTATCTCCTGTTCAGGCAGCACGTCACTCAAACCTGCTTCATTTCCTTTCCTGGTGAACCATACAAGCCTCATGAATACCACCTAAGTATAAAATGAAAATTGTAAGACAGACTCCCATAATCTTCTTAAAACCCAAAAGGTAACTGCAACCCTGCAAAGTAAATGGATTTCTTGCTGCCTTAATAGCTAACATTTACCAAGACCTTATAACGGCACAGGTATAATATAAGACAAAAAAGGGGACCCAAGATTACTAAGTTATAATCCCTGCCTTGAGAAGCTCACCGTTGAATGGAAGCAGTGCAGATTCTGAGTCTTCCTTATCAACAAACAAAATAAACATCATTTTCCCCAGGATTTTTTCATATATGCCCTCACCTACAGAGAGCTATTGCCAAGGTATTAAGCTCACCAGGCCTCCTTACTTCCAGCTGCCTCCTAACACTTCCGTGTGCACACCCCACAAGCAACTTGACCTCAACAAACCAGAGAGCTCCCCTACACCTCTTTCCATTGTCACCCCAACCCTTCAAAAATTTTGTTCTACTTCTTCTAATCCACGTCCTGGTCAATTGCCATTCATTCAATCTCTCAAATTACAAATAAAAGCCTACTCTCAGGTGGGGGTATAGCTCAGGGATAGAGCATTTGACCGCAAAACAAATATAAGCCTACTCTCTCCCTAGTCACTAACTCATGTTGCACATCCCAGAAATATTTCTAAAATCCATACCCCTCCTCTTTGTTCCCAATGCCACACTTTATTCAGACTCCCGGTCAACTTCAATAGTTCACTGCCTCATTTCTCATTACTTTAATCCAGATGTCTGTCACTGTCTAACATAAATAATTCCAATGACTTCCTACTCTCCTTTCAGTCCTACCTCCTAGCAATTTCTTCCCAACACATCCTGTTTGGGACAAATTTCTAATACTTAAACATCATGTTATTTCTTGTCTTCACACCTTCACAATGCCTTTGGGCATGCTGTGCTCTTGAACTGGAACACCCTATTCGTACAAGCTCCTATTCATCCTTCAAAACCCAACTCAAGTATCTCCTCCCTGCAAATATACCCTTGACTCTCCCACACAATGGAAGTATTCCTTTCACACTGTATAAATTTCTTTATATAGATATGTAACACACGGCACTATAATTTTCATATGAATATGTTTCTCTGATGTCCTTGAGAAAAGATACTCATATTTCTGACCCCAGTGCCAGTTACTATACTATCTACTCAATAAATGTGTGTTGAATAAACAGTTCAGCTTCATATATCCTGGACCTATTCGTGATTTGGCTGTTTTTCCCCAAATTTTATGGATTTTTGAACTTGACTCTATGTGAGATTTCAACTCTCATAACTGCTTTGAGTTTTCAAGGTTTTTTTTCGAATGAATGAGTGAATTATAATGCCTAAACATCCAGTGAAAAAGTTTGGGGCGCCTGGGTGGCTCAGTGAAGCATCAGACTCTTGATTTCAGATCAAATCTCAATCTCAGGGTCCTGAGTTCAAGCCCTAGCTTGGCTCTGAGCTAGGTCTAGAGCCTCCTTAAAAAAAAAAAAATCATAAAGGCTCCTCTTTATGAGAAAACAATGAGAATTCCCCTTTTACAATCCTAACAGGAAGGATCCACCTTTCTATAGACTGATAGACTTGATATCCCAAAAACTTTCACATAGGAAAGTACTGTGCACACAGATCCAGCTGAAGACACCCCCAAAATAATTCCATTTACTTGTGCTTAAGACAGGAACACAAATCGTACTTGTCCTGGTTTACAAAGTCACTGGGAACTCAGAATAGCAAAGACACCGTCCTCACAAAGCTCAAAACTTTTTCTGAAGAGAAACAGGGAAGGTCTGGCCCAAGTTCGCACTTCCCCAGTCTCCAAAGGCAGCACTCCCTGGCTTCTGAGAGCTCTCCTTCCTCAGAGAACCTGCGTTTTCTCCTCTTCCCATGGCCTGCCTGGGAATGGGTTGGTTTCCCAGGCTCGCACCAAGTAACCCCGAGAAAACACGGTAACTTCATTGATTCTGTGTGTAAGATGGGCTGCAGCCCATCAGAGACTGAAAAAAGGGGCAGGATGAGGGCCCTTCCAGGATAACTGAAGACTTCGGATAGACAGGGCTGCCTCTAACCCTTCTCAGAGGTCCTGTGCAACGCCCTCATCCCAGGGTCAGGCTGGCCTGGGCACAGGGCCTCCCTGGGGCGGGGACAAACTGAGGGGGAGAGGTTGTGGAGGCTGCTTGAGGCAACAGGATCAGCACCATGCTGGGGTCAAAGGTCAGCATCTCGGCAGCTTGGAGGGCCAAGCAGAGAGAGGGAGGGCCGTGGCCCGCACCGGAAGGTCCGAGGGACGGGCCGCTGGAGAGGCGAGCTGCTTCTTTCCCCCTCCGTCGCCCGGGCCCAGACTCCTAGCCGCACGCAGCCTCCGCCCGCCTCAGCAGCTGTCCTCCCCCCCCCCCCCCCCCCCCCCCCCCCCCCCCCCCCCCCCCCCCCCCCCCCCCCCCCCCCCCCCCGGCAAGCGCAGGCCCCGCCCCCAGAGCCGCCTCGGGGCCAAGGCCTAGTCCGGCAGGAGCTGCAGGGGTTGGCTAGGTTCGGGGACCGGCCCGGGCCGGCGCCGCTTACCGAGCCCCGGGCTCCTCCTCCACCACCCGCGCCGCTCCCGGGCCCGCTCGCTCCCGATGCCACCGACGCCGCCGCTACTCTCGGCTCACGGACGCGCTCCCGACCTCCCCCGACCCTTCCCCCCGGCCACGGCGTCCCGCCGGGTCCTAAAGCCCGCCGCGTGATAGGTACGTCCACGCCCGTTTCCTGAGCCTGGCTCAGACCGTGCTTCCCAGGAAGCATCGCAAAGACTACAACTCCCGAAATGCACCGCGAGAAGTAAATTAGCCAAAGAACCCTCTACTGAGCGTCTACTGGATACAAGCTACAATAGCAGATTTTAAAATATAAGCGAAATATACACACACGCTTCCTAAATACAGCGGTCTCTGAACTCGGCAATTCCTCTTAAAGGAATAAAGATATATGGGGGAGCCTGGGTGGCTCAGTCGGTTAAGCGTTCGACTTCAGCTTAGGTCATGATCTTGCGTCTGTGAGTTCAAGCCGCGCATCAGACTCTGTGCTGATAGCTCGCAGCCTGAAGCCTGCTTTGGAGAGAGAGAGAGAGAGAGAGAGCGAGAGAGCGAGAGAGAGAGAGAGAGAGAAGCCCCACATTGGGTGTAGAGATTACTAAAAATAAATATACTTAAATAAATAAACCTCAGTTTCCTATCTGCAAAACAGGGATAATAAAGGACATATGTCATATTGTTTGATTATCCAGCCTTGAACCCTTCCTCTCAGATTCTGTGGGCCTCTTCCTTTGGGTATAAACTTGGTAGAAAACCAGACCTTGAGCAGCCAAGGTAAGTGAGTTCCTAAGACCTGACTTTGGCCACTAGGTACAGCCTCCCAAGGCTTTGACTCTTGGCCAAAAGATGCAAAGATGAAGGGATGGTCAAAATATATTCATAACAAGTGTATCCTGGCCAGATGATTCCTGCTGAAAAACAGATGTGCTTCCTATTTCTCAGCCTTCAAAGAGTGTCCTGCTTCCTGCTCATTTTCCAAGCCTTCTCCTCCTGCCTCCTACAGGTTCTGTGAGCCCCTTATGTTCTAATAAATTTCACTTTACTTAAGATGGCCTATAACTCTTAGCCAAAAGTTTCCTCAGTCATATTACACACACGAACATGTGGCTACTCAAGCTTACTCATTCCTTTACCAAACATCTACTGAAGTCTTTCTTTGTGCCAGGCTCTAATCTAAAAGTGAGGATAGGGAGCACCTGGGTGGCTCAGTCAGTTGAGCATCTCATTTTGGCTGAAGTCATGATCTCCCAGTTCGTGAGTTTGAGCCCCACATGGGGCTCTGTGCTGACAGCTCAGACCCTGGAGCCTGCTTCAGATTCTGTCTCCTCTCTCTAACCCCTTCCCCACTTGCACGCTGTCTGTCTCTCAAAAATAAATAAACAAAAAAATTAAAACAAAAAAAGTGAAGATATAAAGATGAAAGAAATCCTGTGACAACTAGAAATAGCTAGAGAAGGAGCAAATTGGGAAGGAAGGTAACATTTAGGACATGTTGAGATTGAAATGTCTGTGTGACATCCAGCCAGAAATATTTAGTAGACATGTGGGTACCCTTTACTGGAGTTCAGCAGACATATTTAGGCTCTAGATAAATATTTTTGAGCTGTTAACTTAGTGGTAGTTGTTCAAACCATGAGAAAGGAATGGCCTAGGAAGAGGGCAACAAAAAGAAAGAAAATGAGAGGGGGGGAGGGAGGGAGGGAGAGAGAGAAGAGAGAGATCGGGCCATAATAGAGTTTAAATACCAACATTTATTGATGATTCAAGTACTATCTAAAAAAGAGGAAAATAACAGGAGAAAGATGCCATGGAAATCACAGAAGGGACTGTCAAGGAGGTTGTCAAACTTCTTAGAGAGAAAAGGAAATAAAAATATCCTTGAAGACATCAGGAAAATCTACTTCAGATAAGTAGTGGTTTGAGGAATGAATAGGAGAGAGAGTGGAGGCAGCAAAGGCTAGAGGATCTTTGCAAGAGACTGAATTGAAGGGAAGAGGAGAGGAAGCCAGCGTGGTAGCGGTGGCGGGGAGACGAGGATGGAAGGGGGAGTTCTAAGACAGGACAGCTTGGAGGGTGTTTCTGTGCTGAGTGCAAGAGGACAGAATGAGGCTGATGCAAATTCCCACTGAAGTTGTTGGGGGAAGGAGGGAGAAGCAGGCTCATGGAGATGGACTGGACTTGGAGGGAGGCAGAATACCACATCACCTGAGAAGACAGTCAGGGGTGGAAAAGACCCCTGCATATCAATGTGTAGGTGTTGCTAGAGAAATTACATACATTCAGTGTCTCTAAAGTATGTCTTCCGGCACCTGAGGAGCTCAGTCAGTAATGCTTCCAACTTCGGCTCACGGTTTGTGAGTTGGAGCCCCACCCTCAGGCTCTGTACTGACAGCTCAGAGCTGGGAACCTGCTTTGGATTCTGTATCTCCCTCTCTCTGCCCCTTCCCCACTCATGTTGTCTCTCTCTCAAAATTAAATAAACATTTAAAAAAATTTTAAAGTATGTTTTAATTTTGATTTCTAGCAAATTCTTGGGTTTTGTGAGGAATTGTTGATATAGTAAAGTGGTATGGTGCAAGGACTCTGGACTCAGATTGCCTGAGGTTGAAATCCCACCTTTACCTCTACCCGCTGAAGAGCTGTGTGGTGTTGGTCAGTTTCCTTACTCTCTGTATTTCATTTTCCATATCTGTGCTAGGGGCTTGTAGCTGGGGGGGGGGGGGGGGAGGAGGGGAGAGAGGGATTGATAGGGAGGGACTTACATAAGTGCCATCAAAGTATTAAACTGTTATTATTGTCCACTAGATTGTCAATTCCATGAGGTTGAAGTGTTCTATTTTGTTCAAGGCTATCTACTTAGCCGAGCACTTGGTAGGTGTTCAATAAAGATTTCATGACTAACTGAATGAAGGAGTTGAGGTGAGAGAGAGGCTTGGAGGGAAAGAAAGCCAGGGGAGTGTGACACGAAGTTCAGGGCTCAGACTGGGAGATTCCAGAGTAAGACTCTTGGCTTCCTGGAGCCCGGGGCATTGGGCCTACATCCCGACCCAAAGAGCGTGCCTATGCCGGATAAGGACTCAAGCAACGAGTTCCTTGGGTGCTCGGGAGCCTCATCGCCCCCCCCACGCCCGCGAGACTCCCGTGGTTCCTCCCCTGGCGGGCGGGGTCGCGCCGGCGGGGCGTGAACGGGGCGGAGCCATGAGCTATCTAGGCGGGGCGGTGTGGAGCCGCCTCTCAGGCCTGGCGTCGGCCCACCTCATCGACGGGGGACGGAAGTCTCAGCCCGGCTCTGTCTCCCCCGGGACCCCGGGCCGAGCGCGGAGCCTAGCCCCACAGGGCGGCCAGGCCCGGGCGTGCCCCGGCACCGGCGGCACCATGAAGCGTATGGGGACTCTCCGCCTGCTTTCGGATCTCAGCCACTTTAGCGGCGCTGCCCGGCTCCGGGAGTTGCTGGCCGCGGACTCAGCCGTAAAAGTCCGCTGCAGCCCAGACGGCCGCCACCTGCTGCTCCTGCGACCCCCGGGGGCACCGTGCCCACAGCTGCTGGTGGCGGTACGTGGCTCCGACGCGGAGCTGGAGCGTGCCTGGCCCGCTGGCCACCCCTCACCGATAGACGCCTTCTTCCTGCCGTGGCCGGCGCGACCGGCGCTCGTCCTGGTTTGGGAGAGTGGCCTAGCCGAGATGTGGGGCGCGGGAGTGGGGCCTGGCTGGCGGCTGCTGCAGAGTACGGAGTTGTGTCCAGCCGGTGGAGCCCGCGTGGTGGCCGTGGCGGCGCTCCGAGGCCGCCTGGTGTGGTGCGAGGAGCGTCAGGCTGGCGCAGAGGGCCAGATGGGGCCGCCTGCTGCTTTCAGCCATTGCGTGTGCGTCCGAACCCTGGAGCCCAGCGGAGAGGCCGGCACCAACCTGGGCCCCACACACGTCCTGCTGCACCACTGCCCCGCTTTCGGGCTTGTGGCCTCCCGCAAGGACCTCTTCCTGGTGCCCACTGCCACCACCTGGCCTGGTGTGAGTCATATTCTGCTCATCTTGAGCCCAAGCAAGGGCAAGGTGATAGTGGCTGCCCCCTGTCTTGGCCTCTCCCACAGTAAGAGCCTGAATCCCATACGAGGGGACACATGGGACTTCCAGGCACTGCTCCGAGGCCTTCCTGGGCTGCTGGCCCCCGTGAAGCCATTGGCTATACATACCTGGGCCCCAACTCCCCAGGGCCTGCTATTGCTTGACTTCAGGGGCACTGTGAGCCTGGTGCAGACCCATGGTGGTACCCGGACTGTGGGCACGCTGCAGGAGGCACCTGTAGGCCTGACAGCGTCTGCAGCACTGGGAACATTTCATGGTACTCTGGCCTGTGTGCTGGGCTCCACGTTGGAACTGCTGGACATGGGCAGCGGGCAGCTGCTGGAGAGAAAGGTCCTAAGTACAGACAGAGTACATTTACTGGCACCCCCAGCTCCTGGCATGGAGGCTGAGGAAGAGCTGGAGACTCGAGGGGGTCTTCGTTTGCTTTCAGCCTTGGGTCTGTTTCGAGTAGGCTGGGAAGCCCCACAGGGCCTTGAGGTGCCTTCAGCTGAAGACCTGGTGTTTGAGGAGGCCTGCGAGTACTACCAGCGGCGGAGCCTACGGGGTGCCCAGCTCACTCCAGAGGAACTGAGACACAACAGCACCTTCCGGGCACCTCAGGCTCTGGCCTCCATTCTCCAGGGGCATGTGTCCCCATCTACACTCTTGACCACACTGAGGACTGAGCTTCGAGATTACCGGGCCTTAGATCAGCTCAAAGCCCACCTGGTGGCTGGAGATGAGGAGGACGCTGGCTGGACTGAGCTGGCAGAGCTCGAAGTGGCACGCCTGCTGAGGACTGAGTTGATGGGAGACCAGCTGGTCCAGCTCAACACTGTTTTCCAAGCCCTTCCTACAGCAGCCTGGGGTGCCATCCTCAGGGCCCTGCAGCTGCAGCCAGATGGGAATGGCAGGCTGAGGTCCCATGCTCCCCCTGATGTGTGGAAGAAGGTACTAGCGGGTACTTCAGCTGGAAAGGAACCCCCCAATGGGATACTGCCCCTCTTTGAACTCCTGTGTCAGTGTCTTTGCCGGCTGGAGCCACAATGGCTGCCACCCTTTGTGGAGTTGGCACAGCAGCAGGGTGGGCCAGGCTGGGGGGCAGGGGGCCCGGGGCTGCCCCTATATCGCCGAGCCCTGGCAGTACTGGGCGAGGAGGGGACCGGGTCTGAGGCACTGGAGCTGGAGCTGCTCTTGGGCAGTGGGCGGCCCAAAGCTGTGCTCCAAGCTGTGGGCCAGCTGGTGCAGAAGGAGCAATGGGAGCGGGCTCTGAAGGCAGGCCTGGCCCTTGGCCCCTCCAGCCCCCTGCTTCGAAGCGAGATCTTCAAACTGCTGCTGGCCGAATTTGCCCAGCACCGCCAGCTTGATGCTTACCTCCCCCTCCTTCGCCGCCTATGCCCACCAGACCTCGCTCCAGCTGAGCTCCTGCTTCTACTACAGACACACCTCCCAGATGAGTTGGAGCCCCCCACCCCATTCCCTAAGCCTGGGACAGAGCCTCCTCTCACTGTGGGCTTGCTCAGAGCCCTGCTGGAGCATATTGGGGCTCAAGGACGGCCCTTGGGCCCAGTTCTTAGCCTGTATGAGGACATCCTATGCGACCCAGGCACTCCACCCCCCACCCCGCCTCGGGGACCCATGACTACCCTCCAGGCATCAGACCACCCAGGCTTGGAGGCCTGGGTACCATCTGGACAGGGCCTCTGTGTGACTGACACAGGCTGAAAATCATTTCTAGGACACAGCAATCTGGAAGGTGCCTAGGAGTTGGCAGGGACCAGGGTGGGACTTGTGTGTGCAATACTCTTCTCTCTTCTGGAGCAATTAAAAAATATATATTATGTATTAAATATTGTGATATAACAAATATATTTGGTCTTTGTCCTCAGGTTTTTGTGCTGGTACAGAGCATCTAAGACCATTGGAATTTCCTAAGTGATAGTAGTGTTTTGTTATTCATAAAGAGTATGAATTTTAGATCACACCTGCATGTATGCTAATGAGGTAACTTAGGGCGGAGACACCCAGCCTAAGGATGGGACTGGTCACCCAAAAGACCTAAGTGATGAGAAGGTTGGAACTTTCAGTCCCATCCCCAACATCATGGGAGGAGAGTGGGGCTAGAGATTGAACTCCATAAGAATTCCTGAATGAGGAAATTTGGTAAAGCACATAAAGGTGCTGGGAGGGTGACACACTGAGAGAGGGCATGGGAGCCGCACGCACACATACCCCTTCCCTGTACCTTGTCCTGTGCATCTCTTCCATCTCATCTGGCTATTCCTAAGTTGTATCCTTTGGGGTTTTTTCTTTTTATTTTTTTAAATGTTTATTTTTGAGAGAGAGACAAACAGAACATGAGTGGGGGAAGGAAAGAGAGAGAGAAAATCCAAAGCAGTGTCCGGGCTCTGAGCTGTTAGCACAGAGCCTGACACGGGGCTTGAACCCACGAAACATGAGACCATAACCTGAGCCAAAGTCGGATGCCTAACCAACTGAGCCAGCCAGGAGCCCCTGAGTTGTATCCTTTGTAATAAACCAGTAAATGTAATTAATGTATTGCCCTGACTCTGTGAGCCATTCTAGCAAATTGTCAAACCAATTTATAACATGGCAAGTACCAGTGACTTGCAATTGGCATTTGAAGTGGGGGCAGTCTTATGGGACTGAGCCCTTCAGCTGTGGGTTCTGTGCTAACTCCAGGTAGTTAGTGTCAGAATTGAATTGACATGTAGGACACCCAATTGGTGTCCACAGGGAATTTGTTGTTGATGTTGGAAAACACTCTAGAAATATACACACATTTTGTATGATTTTGAACAGCTGAGTGCTGTGAGTAATGGAGGGAGTGGTATCCAAATTTGTTGGCTAAACTGGTCACTTCTATTAATGAAAATAATTAACATTTGTGAGTATTTAATATATACCAGGCACCCCATTGGTCTTTAAAAGTCCCTCATCTGGGGTGTCTGGGTGGCTCAGTCAGTTGGGCATCTGACTCTTGATTTTAATTCAGGTCATGATCTCACAGTTCCTGAGATAGAGCCCCAAGCTGGGCTCTGCACCGACAGCATGAAGCCTACTTGGGATTCTCTCCTCTCTCTGCCCCTCCCCTGCTCACACTTTCTCTCTCTCTCTTTCTCCCTCAACATAATAAACATTTAAAACGTCCATTTAATGCTTCTAATAACCTCATCAGAAAAGTACTAGTAGTAACCCCATTTTACAAGTGAAATAAAGGTTTAGAAAGATTACTTGACCAAGGTCAGTCCACTAGAAAGTAGCAACTCTAAGATTTGAACCACCTCACCATACAATCCAGCAGTTTCTACCTGCTCAGGCTTGAATGCACTTCTCAGTTTGGCTCAATGCTAGCTCTCTCATCTGTTGTGAGAAGGAGGATCTGCAGATCTGTCCCCTTTCTTTCCCCAAGATTTCTGAAACCAAGTAGGAACTTTGATGGGCTCTGGGCCCATCCTATCTCCTCCAGGATTCCTAGAGCAGCTCCTGTTGGGAGGAAGATTTGCCACAGACAAGAGAGCTACCTGGAGAGCCTTTTGGCCTAGTAATGAGGCATTGAAGCAGGGTTACTTGGAGGGTCCCACATTGCTCCTGACTTCCTAAACAGAGAAACAAGAGCCCCAAGCCTACTTGTACCCAAGTGACCCCTCTACCTTGTGCTGGGCTTAGGGTAGGCCCCTGGGCCTACCTGCTACTTGCCACCATTCCTGGGCCCCCAGCTATCCCTTGTCCAAGGCTTGGGACTAAGGCAAGGACTGCCATCAGCTTTGTCCTCAGCTAAGACCTACAGCTTAGACTCAGCCTCCACCTGAGCTTAAATGGCTCCTTGGGCTTATATGGGACTAGGGACAGTTTCCCAGTCTCTCTGGAAGGGGGACAGCCCCTCAGGCTTGTCCAGGGCTACTGTTACTCTTCAGCTTCATGGAGGTTCTGAAGTGGCTCATCTGCATGGCCAAGTCCTGAGATGCCTCCTCAGCCTCAATAAGACATAGGAATAATACCTTGGCCTCATCCAGGGACCTGGATGGCCTTGGGCTTAGCCCTCAAGCGAGGTTGTCTACCAACACCAAGAATCAAGCTACTGGCCCTTAAGCCTGTGCTCCTCCCAGAGGCCCAGAACTAGATACTCGTCATCCTTGGTCCCTGCTTGAGCACTGTCCTGATTTGGGAGGGGCTCCTCCCCCTCTTCTAGGTTTTGAGGCTGGGCCCATTCTGGATCCCCAGAGAGAAGCTGGAAATGGACAAAAGTGGAAATCTGTTTTCTAGTCACAATCCTCCTGAATCATGGTTGTTCCTTCTCAGCCTAAGATTTGGCTTGGATCTCCATGCTCAGAAGAGAAGGAATTGTACTTACAGGGCCCCTGTGGGTATGGACAGAAAAAGAAGACCAGGTTTTTCACTGGAGTTCTGTGACCCAAGGAAGTTCCTCAGGGCCACCCACGAGAAGAGCCTCCAGGTAGGGAACCACCCAGCCTGGCAATTCCTAGAGGAAAAGTGGGCTTAGATGGAAACTTTCACCTGCTCTTACAGACTGGGCACCTACTTACTGTTGTTCTTGCTTATGCCCCACCTCCAGTGTAGGAGGGGCAAGTCATTCCAAACCCTGTGTCAGGACTCTGGAGAACAGCTCAGGGATGTTATCATCGTGTGGGTTCTGGTGGAGTGTGTGAGAAGGCCATAAGAGAGATGACCCAGTATGGTCTTCCTGAGTAAGAGGATTCTGAATAGGTGGATGGAGATCCCATGTCTGAGGTCTTTGGTGGGTAGGGAGTGTTCTACAGTCAGAGGTAGAGAAGATCCCTCAACAGGATGTTGGGACCTGGGGAAATGGGAGATCTAAGAGTTGAAGTCTTTGATCTTGGGTGTCTGGGTAAAGAGGATAGTTCTAGGGCTGAAGGTTTTGAGCAGTGGACAAAGTCCCAGATCCACAGCCCCTAGAAAGGAGGATCTGAGGTCCCTGGGTGGGTGAGGGAGAGAACCCCAAGCCAGGAGTAGGAACATTTCCACAGGGATGTCTCACCTTTGGAGCTCTCTCACATTCACTTAGCAGTAGCCTCTAGAAAGATTGAAGGTGAAGGTAAATGTAGGCAAGACCAGAATGCAGTCTGGGCAAAGAAAAGAAGGCAAAGCCTCAGACTCCTCTATCTGCTTATGTATGGGGCCCAATCCCTTGTTCATCCCCCTACTGCCCACCCATGTTCCCAGCCCCAGCCTCATACCTCCCCTCCCTCACCAGGGCATCCACTGTTTGAACTCAGACCACAGGTTCTATGCAGCCCAGTGACAGACCACAGGACTACAGCAACCTTAGTCTTCTCCAGCCTGCAAAAGCCGGAGACCAGAGCCCTACCCCTCCCTCTCCATTGGACATGGTGGCTAGGGTGAGCCAGTGTCCAAACCACTCCAGCTTTCCTGCCACATACTGGTCAGGCCTAGGCCTGGCCCTGATCACCTGTCATTGAGACAGTTAACAGTGGGTTCCAGGGGCACCTGAGTGGTTCAGTTGGTTAAGGGTCTGACTCTTGGTTTTGACTTAGGTCATGACCTCACTGTTGGTGAAATCGAGCCCTGAGTTGTTGGGTTCTGCACTGACAGCATGGAGCCTGCTTGAGATTCTCTCTCTCCTTTCTCTCTCTCTCAAATAAATAAATTAATTTAAAAAAAAAAAACAGTGGTTTTCAAGGTGGTGTCCCTTTCTCCTCAAATCTAACCTTGCTTGTCCAGAGTACTATAACAAGCAAATCTAAAAGAAGAGGTGGTGTATATATATACAATGGAGTATTACTTGGCAATCAAAAAGAAGGAAATCTTGCCATTTGCAAATACATGGATGGAACTAGAGGATAGCATGCTAAGAGAAATTAGTCAGAGAAAGACAAATATCATATGACTTCACTTATATGAGGACTTTAAGATACAAAACAGATGAACATAAAGGAAGGGAAGCAAAAATATACAAAAACAGGGAGGGGGACAAAACATAAGAGGCTCTTTAAATATGGAGAACAAACAGAGGGTTGCTGGAAGGATTGTGAGGGGGTGGGCTAAATCAGTAAGGGGCATTAAGAAATCTATTCTTGGGGCGCCTGGGTGGCTCAGTTGGTTGAGCGTCCGGGTTTGGCTCAGGTCATGATCTCACGGTTCGTGGGTTCAAGCCCCACATCGGGCTCTGTGCTGACAGCTAGCTCAGAGCCTGAAGCCTGTTTCAGATTCTGTGTCTCCCTCTCTCTCTGACCCTCCCCTGCTCACGCTGTCTCTCTCTCTCTCTCTCTCTCTCTCTCTCTCAAAAATAAAACATTTAAAAACCTCTACTCTTGAAACCATATGCTAACTAACTTGGATGTAAAATAAATAAATAAATAAATAAATAAATAAATAAATAAGCATATCTAATCAAGTTCAATATTCGGTGTAAAGATATAACACATTTCTTTCTTCACAACTGGCCCTGCCTCTCTTTCCAGTCTTCTCTCTAGTCATTTCCTCCTCCCACCCTCTGAAGAATATATTATACTTTGAACTCTTTGTGGTTCCTTGAACTCAACAGATTTCCCCTCACTCTGTGCCTAGTGCTTAGCAAGAGAGTTTTTCACTCTCTTCTCTGAGTGGCCTAAACCCTTTAACATATACTCCAAATGTCACCCCCTCTCCTAAGATTTCCCTACTCCTCCCCAATAGATTTAACTGTACCTTCTCCTGTTCCTCCACAGTTCTTGGTACCTACTTCTAAAACAGCATTTATCAGACTATCTTATGGTTGCCTAGTTATTTGTTTGTCTCCCTGATTAGTATATAAGTTCCTGAAAGGCGGGGACCATGGTTATTTGTATTTTTGTATCCCCAGCATGCATCACAGTACCGGGAGCATAGTAGGTTTGATTACAGATGCAAGAACTGACTGGTCCCCATAGCCTAGGGTGAGAAGGGATTAGTTTATAGGCTTCAAGGATTCTTTGACTTTCTTCCCTTTTTCCCATAGACAGACTCACTGTTTGGTTGATCCAGACCTGAAATTGATGGAAATAGGCCAGCTGGGTGTGAAGGAAGAACAAGACTACCTGAGATGATGGGGGGGGGTGGGGGTGGTAGCCGGGGGAGTCACTGGTCCAGGGATATCTTGGGAGTTGGGGTGAAGATGGAAGGAATGGACATAACTGTACTACCCAGGGCCCCCTGATTCCTAAACCAAGAGAAGAAGAGAGTGGGAAAACCTGGGTCAAGGAGGCTTTCAGGGAGGGATGGGTGGCAGGGACTAGTCGGGGTTGTGGGGTAAGGTAAAACAACAACAACAACAACTGAGGATTAATTCCCCATTGACCACGGCCATCAGGGAATGTGTCCTTAGGAAGTGTGCAGATGCCCCAGAATCTCTGCATGGTCAGGGAAAGAAAGGGAGTCAGAGAATGAGAAGAGGGCAGGCAGCTCTGGACCCCCAGGTCCATAGGGAGCGCCCCTCCCCCACCAAGCTGGAATGCCTGGCATCTTTACTGCTCTGGAGAAAAGGGAAGAAAAAATAGAGTGGTCCCCTTATGCCCCGACTCAAGTGTCTTCTTAGGCACAGGCTCCCCCTGGTGGTTACTCTTATCATCGCCACCTCGTCCCCATTACCTTCAAACCTGCACGCACATGCCGATTTATTGACTAAGGACTAGGGAAGCCTCTGGAGGTGGTAAATTAAGGAGAAGGAGGAGGAGATCAGGGTAGAATTCAGGAGGCAATATTATGGAAGGAGAAAGGACTACCTTGGACTTGTAGTAGGATGGTATCATTCAGAAGAAAGAGGTCCCAAGTTGCCAGAATGCTTCCTCTCTAGGATTGGAACTCTGCCAGCCTGACCTGGATAATTTGGTCCAACTGAGGAGGAAGTTGAAGGCACAGCAGAGTTTCCTGGGGAGGCACAGTAAGGTCATATTTTATATGAATTTGAAATAGAGAAATAAGATGTCAGGCCTTATTCAAAATCAATAAAGTTTCACTTTATGCACAAAATGTGAAATGGAGGTGAATTTCCCCCAAATAAAAACTTTTTCAAGACTCAATTTCACAGCTAGTAGATGGTGTGAATTGCATACTGTTCTTACTTACATTATTACCTCATGAGTCCCCACTTCTGTCAGCAACAAAAATTCCGAGGGGGGGGGAGGTGGCTGAATCAGGCCGTGAGATCATGGCTGAGTGGCCAGAGTCATTAGAAGCCTCTAATTGCCAAAGTGAAGGCCTGGGCTTGGCTTTGAAGTCTCTGCTTTGGAGCAAGAACAAAGACAAGGAGAGACAGAGTCAGAGAGATGAGTCAGAGGATGGGACTGGAGGACAGGATTGGACCAGGAGACAGATGTGAATGGGGAGAGAGGCCTGGGAGAGGCAGGGAAATGCACTTACTCTGGGGAGCAGAGGAGGCTCTTAGTGGGAATGGTGTGAGGATTGAGGAAGGGGCGGTGAGGGGGTCTCTTGGAGCCTCTCACCAGAATTATAGCCAAAGTGTGAAGCCAGTGAGACAGATGATCTAGGTCTGATCTCTCAGAGGTTCCCATTATCTGATAAATAAAGGAAAAAGGAAGGAGCTAAGGGAAGGGGAAGGGGAATGGGAAGGTGGCTTTCTTCAAGAATGAGGATGGCCCACCTCATCCCCCCCCCACCCCCGCCAGCAGAAGGTTCTTGGGGAGCAGACTGTCCAGGTCTTTCATAGGTCTCAGGCTTCAGCAACCTGATTCCAAAGGGACATGAAGTCATCCCAAAGTCTATTATCTTTGCTTTGTAGTGAGGAAAAATGGAGAGAAGTGGACATTGCCTCTGGAAACAGCCCCATGCAGGTTCCAGGAGCAGCCTGGAGAATTGGAATGAGGGGACAGAGTTTCCCCAGCAGAGGTGGGCAGAGCCTTGATGCCAGGGTTAGAAGGCTACAGTGGGGGACAGGAAGAAAAGGCTGAGATGAGTTATAGGGGCAGACAGGATTCAAAGCCAGGTCAGTGTACAGGCCTTTGCCTAGAATAGTGACCTGGATGTAACTGAAATTATTGTCCAAAGGGGAAGTCAAGTGACCACTTATCACTAACCAGATTGGCTCACTGTTCTCATGACCCCTTGAGGGATAGTGGAGGATCAATGTGGGATATGGGATCTATGAGGAGCTTAGCAGAGGGAGAGAGTATACATCAGTGCCCCACTTTCTCCATCTACCGTACTGATCAGGCCCCAGTGAGTTCCTCAGCAAGTAGGTCTCCCCTGTCAATGTTGGGAAAGGGAAGCCCATAAGGTATAAAAGGGGAGGGCTGCTTCAGAAGAGGAAATGGAATGGCTCCAAAATAGAAAGTTGGGAGGTACATGGCCAAGAGGGATCAGACTAGAGAAGGACACTCAGAAAGACAGCATGGCAAACATGGGTTGGATTTCCTAGAACTTTGTGGCTTCTCCAATAAAAGTTTTTTCTTGAAGAATCCAGCACCTTCCCAGGTGACCCTAGACCTTTCACTGAGACCTTGATGGTAGTGTATGTTTTGTTTTAATGACAAGTTTAACTGAAGCTAGGAGTGGCCTCTTGATTCCATATTTGTTGCTCTTGTTAGTCTTGTCCATCATTTGCTTAATTATCAGCAGTCAGACCTTTAACTCAAACGAAAGCCACAAAGAGAATCTGTGGTCAATCCATCTCTTCTCCTATGAATAGTTTTTTGGAAGCAGAGCTCCAAGGGGTCATGTGGGAGGAAACAGCCAAGAAGCCATCAAGATAACAAAAGGGGAGAAACTCTCAGTGAGTCCTAAATCTGCTCTATCTTTCCCAGCTGTGTCCCCGGCTTCTATCCCCTGGCCGCCTTTCAGTTCCTCACATATCTCACCCGCAGCATTCCTCAGCCTCTCAAAATCACACATTTTAAGCTTGTGCATATTGATAATCAAATCCACTGATTTCACCAGTGCACTGAAATTCTTCAAAATTGAATGCAGTAAATCCTCTGCATAATAAACTCTGTTGAAATCCCAAACTCCTCCAGCTGGGTATTCACAAATGAGGCGGTGGTACAACAGTAGGATCTGGAGATGGGGGGTGGAGGGAGTAGCCCATCCCACATCTGCCACCATGTCTGTACCTCCTTGTCCACTATTTCTGGGATGCTACAGAGAAAACGTGGGGTCCCTAATGGTATTCCGAGTTTCTCTGATTCCAAACCCACGTGACTGATTCTAGGAAAGGGAGAATTAGGAGTTGACCCTACTGGGACGTCCTCAGAATGAGATCCCTTATGCTTAGTGGCTCTTTTAAAAATCTTTCCCTGGGGAGCCTGGGTGGCTCAGTCGGTTAAGCAGGTCATGATCCCATAGTCCCCGGGTTTGAGCCCCGCGTGGGGCTCTGTGCTGCTCTGAGCCTGCTTCAGATTCTGGGTCTCCCCTCTCTCTCTGCCCCTCCCCCACTCACTCTCTGTCTCTCAAAATAAAATAAAAGACATAAAGAAAATTTTAAATCTTTCCCTAAGGGGGCAGTTCTCCGCTTGAGACTGAGGAAACAGAAGTGAGACTAACAATTGGGGAGTGCTCTCTGGCAGCCATATCAGAGGTAAGGAGGAAACTGAGTGATTGCCCTGGTTGATATCTTCAGGCCAGGACTGAGAGGAGAGGAGACAGAGCCAGGCTGCTGGCTGCCCTTTCATTCTGTGGACAAGGGCTGGAGAACTTCGCCAGGTTTCTGAAAGTTTCAAACTTCTCCCAGACTGGGAACTTGGTAATATTGGGTCTCTTTCCCCATAAGGATCAACTGCACAACCTTTAGAAGGAAGATGCCATGCAATTGTCTTAACAGGGGAAGCAATGAGGTGCAGGGAGAGCTGGGGCCCCACTCTGCATCCGCTCTAGAGGCACGAGGAGCCTGGAGAATGGGTAGACAGGAGGCAGGCTGAGGCTCTTCCAGCCTGTGGGAGGGAAGAAAGAGGGCATGAAGGATGGATACTCGCACGCCTTGTATGGCTCCTAGTTCAGGAAAAGAATCCCCAGAGAGAGAGAGAGAGAGAGAGAGAGAGAGAAACAAAAGACATCTGAATTGTTAGGCCCTTGCAAGAAAGGAGAAAACAGGGCTTAGAGAGCTAGCTTAGGATTAAAAAAAGGACCCTTCTGGGGGCTAAACGCTGATGGCTTCCCAGCATAGTGAAACACCTCTCAGTCCCACTTTGTTTATGGTCATATGCAGGTTCATTTTCAAAAAAGTGTTTAACAATGATATTAGCTCATTAACATCTGGGAGCTGGCAGAAGGCAAATGGGAATGGGCATAAACTGGAACCAGGCACCCTGCTTGCCTCACTAGCCTTTGAGGCAGAAACTGTCTGCCCTCCCTACCCCAAATCCTGACATAACTTGGACAGAACATCTTCATTCTGTTCTATAGAGAACAGTGGTCTGGATTCTGCCAATGCTGCCTTCCCTGCCACCAGTATTTGTGCACCTGTCTCAGTGTAAAGGCTCTTGGGGCCCAGGCTGGAGATTAAAGGTCTTCACCATCTTAAAGGAGCTTCTTAAAGTAGAGACAGATTTCTCCTCTCAGACTCAGGGATTCTCCAAGAGTGGGCTTAGGTTTTCCCCATTAAATTGGAGGCATTTGCATTGTGTTGAACCCTGGCCCCCAAAAGAAATATCTATTGAGAATGTTGGAATGTGATTTTATTTGGAATAAGTGTCCTTGCAGATGTAATTAAGGTAAGAGTCTCAAAAGGAGATTATCCTAGACCAGGATGGGCCCTAAATTCAAGAGAAAATATGTTCCTAAGAGAGAAAAGGAGGAACCACAGAGATAGATAAGGAGAAGCCTATGTGAAGACAGATGCAGAGATTAGAGTAATAGATATACTAGCCAAAGAACACTAAGGATTGTTCCCAGCCACCAGAAGCTCAGAAAGAGGCATGAGAAAGATCCTCCCTCAAAGCCTCCAGAACAAACCAACCCTGTGGACACCTCCACTTTGAACTTCTGGCCTCTAGAACTGTGAGAGAATAAATTCCTGTTGTTTTAAGGAACAAAGTTTACAGTTAATTTGTTACAGCAACCCTAGAAAGTTAATATACACTCAAAGGATGAGATCAGGTCTCCCTAAGGATGAGATGCATATTTTGGGCAGCAGCTATCTTTTTTGTGTCAGAGTCAAGATGGCAAGAAAGGGAAATAATTTCAGGAGACTTCTCACCAGGCTAAGGCTGAGATCAAGCCTTGGGCCATGAACTTGACTTGCTGGCAGGGCTGCTTCCTGCACTTGGCCAAGGTGGTCTAATGCAGCTGCCCAGGATCTGAACTCAGTCCAGCTGGTCCCTCTTCTTAGGAAGTGGAGAGACAAGTTCCCCATTGCTCTCCAGAACCTTTTTTAAGACTTTGGGTTGCTAGGAGAGGAGCCAGGAACAATAAAGAGGACCCAGGCCTTGGTGTTGACTGTGGGAAGAGGACCTGGCTTTGACCTCAGCCCAGGCAGGCATTGTTCTGCCAGGCCAAGCTGAGGCCACAATCCTGGGGACTCCTTGGATAACTTCCATCCTTCGCAGCATGTGCACGCATGCACACGCACACTCTCACTCACACCCACCCACCCACCCCCCCCACACACGGGAGAGCATTTCACATGTGAAAGGACCTCCCTATCAGCCATTTCATCTCATGTTCCTAACCTCTGAAGCCCACAGGACAGGGGTTATGGTACTCACATTATGGATGAGAAAACTAAGCTGCAAACTGGCAAGCTGGATCCCTGGCTAACAAGCAAGACCCAGGACCAGAAAGGAGGCAGGTCTGCAGGCTATAGACCAGTGCCCTTCACCTACCCCCAGGGATGAGGGTAACCACTTTCAGCTCCAGGACAGAACACCCCTAGCCCTGAGTGGAATGCAACAGGATTTTAGCTTTGAAATTGTGGAAGACAGGTGTATGAACAAAAGACCAAGAGCATTGAGATGTATAAGGCAAAGGAGGTACGTGTAAAATTACATCCCTCCATTTTAATTAGCCCTGACCTTCAAGAGAGCCTGCCTGCCCATTCAGATCTGGGGCATTCCTCTAGGCTTTCATGTATTGTGAACTGTTTGAAGTGTACCTGGAGACTCCCTGGATAAAAACTCACATGGATTTAATCCTGCCTTCACCACCTATTGTCTGTGTGTAACCTTG
Organism: Suricata suricatta; assembly: GCF_006229205.1. Taxonomy (NCBI): domain Eukaryota; kingdom Metazoa; phylum Chordata; class Mammalia; order Carnivora; family Herpestidae; genus Suricata; species Suricata suricatta. The sequence goes on from NC_043701.1 coordinate 160,320,457, forward strand.
AATAACTTTTTTAATTTTTTAAATGTTTTTTATTTATTTTTGAGAGACAGAGAGAGACAGTGTGAGCAGGGGAGAGTCAGAGAGAGGAAGATACAGAATCTGAAGCAGGCTCTAGGCTCTGAGCTGTCAGCACCGAGCCTGACACGGGACTCGAACCCACGAACCATGAGATCATGACCTGAGCCATAAAATAGGAAAAGTAATGGTGTCTACCTTATAGGATAGTTTTGAGGATTAAAAGAGAGAATGAATGTGGCAAAAACTACTGTAAATTGTCAATTCTATACATAGCACTTGGAGGGTACTGAGTTAGGAAACTGAAGGATCTCCAAGGTGAGTTTCTCTAACTCTGTTTTACACAGAAGGAAACTGACTGAGGCTTGCAAGTTAAGTGACTGAGAAAAGTTCACAAAGTACAGTAGAATTGTATCATACAAAGGGGTTAGGTTCCAAAGCCAATGTATGGGTCAAAAAAATGAATATAGTTAGAACATGAAAATTCCTTAAATCACCCATAAAATAAAGCAGGGCCAACCTCTCAATAAGTCCCCCTTAGCTAGTTTGGAACCAACTGCTGTTTCAAGGCTTAGGCACCAGATTTGGAATTTGGCTTGCTTTTAGGGTCCATATTGTGTGGGAAATGCTTGAATCAATGAACTCACACTTAGTGTAACTGAGATGCCATCTCCCTTCTCACCTTGCCAGTTATGCCCCTCCCTCTCTCTCAAAAATAAATGAAAACATTTTTTAAATAAATAAATATAAATAAAATGGTGCACATAGCTGTACTGGCCCTCAGTTAGAAGCCCATGGTGCAGCTCCACTGGGGTTAAAGCAAGATTCAAATCTAATAGCTGTGCCTCTCTCCCAAGGATTTCTTCTTGCAGTTTGGGTGTCCTGACTGTTATCAGTGTAGACCTTCTTTTTCCTGAGTCTGCTTTGGGTTGTTCACCCACCTACAGCCATTCCCCAAACCCATCCCTGTCACTTTTATTTTTTTTAATGTTTATTTATTATTGAGACAGAGAGAAACAGAGCATGAGTGGAGGAAGGGCAGAGAATCTGAAGCAGGCTCCAGGCTGTGAGCTGTCAGCACAGAGCCTGATGTGAAGCTCGAACCCACGAACTGCAAGATCATGAACTGAGCCGAAGTCGGACACTTAACCAACTAAGCCACCCAGGCACCCCATCCGTCACTTTCAATCAGCTCAAACAAGGATTCCAGCACCAGGTTTTCATGCTCTGATATTCTAATATATATAAAAAGAAATATATAGTTGGCACAGAGATCCTAAAACCCTTGGCATTTCCTAAGTAATAAGAGCAATAAATGTGTCTTGAGATTCATAACAAACCTCTTTCAACTACATCTGAGATTATGTTAATAAGGTAACTTGTGTAAAGCACCTAAGGCTGGGAGCTGGTTGCCTTGGGAACCAGCCAAGTGATTGGAGGTTGACACTTTCAGTCTCGCCACCACCTCCCCCCGCCCACCACCACTAGGGGAGGATGAGGAACTAGAGGTTGAAATCAGTCACCAACGGCCCATGATTGAATCAGTCGTGCCTCAGTAATGAAGCCTACATAAAATCCCAAAAGGATGGGACTCAGAGAGCTTTTAGTTTGCTGAACTGGAATGCGTCTTTGTGCCAGGAAGGTGAGGTACCCCAGACTCCACAAGGACAGAGTTCCTGTGTTTAGGACTCTTCTGGACTTTGTCCTATGTATCTCTTCATCTGGCTGTTCATTTATATCCTTTAATATCCTTTGCAATAAACTGGTAATCTAGTAAGTAAACTGGTTTCCTGTTTGCCACTCTAGCAAATTAGTCACACAGAAGAGAGGATCATGGGAACATCCAATTTATACAAGTATAAAAAAAAACCAGTTAGGACGGCCTGGCTGCCTCAGTCCACAGAGCACACAACTCTTGATCTCAGGGTCATGAGTTCAAGCCCTATGCTGGGTGAAGAGCTTATTTTAAGATAAAATAAAATACATTAAGCATAGCTAGTCCATCAGAAGCACAGGTAACAACCTAGACTTTTTCCTGGTGTCTGAAGTGGGGGGCAGTCTTGTGGGAATGAACCCTTAATCCGTGGGATCTGACACTATCTTCAAGTAGATGGCATCAGATTGAGTTGACCTGTGGGACACCCAGCTGGTGTCACAGAATTGCTTGGTGGGGTTGGGAAGAAAAAAAGCACATAATGAAGATGACCATGAAGGGCAATCCAACGTTGATCCCCCAGCAAGGACCTAAAGTCTCGGGGACAGTATGATAGCACGCCACCAGAATTCCTCACCTCTCCTAGGTCCACTGCAGGCTGCCTCTACCTTGTCCAGCAGGTTGGACTGTATTTTTCTGAAGGGATCCCACCCATAGATAATATTTATATCCATGTCCTAGGAGGTAAAGGGAGCAAGGTCAGGATACCCAAAATAAGAAGACGTTTGAGGGAAAGGGTTTCCCTGACCAAAAATGATCCCTAGGGAAAAGGGCCAGAGAAATGAGTTTGGATGGGCTGGGGTCTTACATCTGTAACTGTGATCCCTGGAATCTGACACTCCCATGGGTGTGATGGAGGCTCTCTGGAAGACTGGGATTCTGGAATGAGGGTAGGATCTGAGTCCGGGACACCAAGGGAAACTCCCAGCAGTGGAGGGAGAGGGAGAGTTGAGTCTGGAAGGTGGACTTAAGGAAAGAGCGAAGGTTTTACATTATCTCCGAGGGAGTAGCTACCGCAGGAAATGGCCTCATGCAGCTGCTTACTGCTTATGAAGCTGCAGATGTTCTAGCCCCTGGGGAGATAAGGCAGGACAACAAGGGGAAGAGAACTCAAAGCCAAATTATAATGTAGAGGGCTTCAAAGAATCTGGAGAGGAGAATGGGGTAAAGGATAGGTGGAGGTGAGGGAGTAAGGAAGGGAAGGGTAAAGATGGGGAGTCAGGGATGAAGGAAAATGGAAGAGGGTCGGGGCAGATGAAAGGAACCAGGGTATGGGCAGGAGTTGGGTTTGGGGAACTTTGGGTAATGAAAGTGGGTGGTTCTTGGAGGGATGGGGCCCAAATAGTCAAAGTAGAGAGCAAATTGCACAAGGTATGGCAGGGTCACAGGTTAGGATGGAATCTCTCTGAGGAAACCAGAGGTGGCTTCTGGCCTGAGGGACCAGCTTTCACATAGGAGAGGTGAGCACTGGGCCAACAAGCAAGAGGAGTATGGTCATGGCCCCCAGGAAGCAGACAAGCAGGTGGTGCTGGGAACTGGACTGATAGAACTAACAGCCTGCAGAACTCACAGAGCAGCCAGACAGGCTGAAACCAGACAGGAAGAGCACCAGGCCAGAGATGAAGGCCAATGCCAGGCCCAGTTATGTAGCCAGCCTCAGATCTCAAGACCTGGGAGGAAGATAGGAAGGAATGTGGTCTGAGGCTTTAGCCAGACATCTGGGTAGCTACTCATAATCCTACCTCCTATGTGTGCAGGGCAGGGAAGGGTGGTGGCAGCTCCCCTGATCTTCCTGTAGATGTCCTACCGGCTGTCCTTTTTTACGCTGTCAGCAAGTCTAGGTCTAGGTAGCGGAGGAGAGAGGGTGAATAGGCAGAATGGACCCAATTAGCCAGCACCTGTCGAAGAAAGAGGGGACAGCCTGGCCAATGCCGCTCCTTACACCATCGAGAAAGCATCCTGATGCCCTGACATGTGAGTGGGGCGCTCCAGAACCCCACTGCTTTGTTGCTAGACTATCCCATGTAACTCGCAATTTCTTAGTTCCCAACTGTACTATCTTCCACTCCAGTCCTCCCACGTGTCCCACTTCAGGGTCCCAACCATTTCCACTTCTGTGGGCCTCAAAGCATCCTCTAGAGCAACCTCCTGGCAATGAGCTAGCTGGGAGAGGGGAAGTGGAGGGGCTATATCTGATCTGACAGGTGATAGGGAGAGAGGAGTCCTAGCCAAACCCCCCTCCCCAATCTCCCAGGCTTCTGGGCATATCACATGGTTCATCTTTATTGAAACCTTACCGTGTACGAGGCACTTTCTAAACTCTGCCAATTCATCCTCCTAACAATCCTCTAAGAGGCGCTGTTATGAGCCTCATTTTAGACATGAGGCAAAAAGCTCAAAGAGAGTAAATAACTTGCACAGTTCAGTTACCTGTAAGTGGTTGGGTGAGGATCCAAAACAGGGGCATCTTTAGCAAAAGCCCATACTCTGAACTACTGTGGTGTGTTTACTCCAGGAATCCCTGTTCTACTTCCTGGCACCTGTGTCCTCTCAATTCCTCCAAACCTCAACATTGCCTCCATCCTTCCCACCCATCACTCCGAATGTTCAGTGAGCAACCACACCCTATCTAGTCTCCTTTTTGCCCCGGTCCTACCACAGGTGCCCTAATTTAGCTCTAATCAGGTCTTCGTTACATCCCATTAGGATTCTTTTTCTTTTATGGATAGTATTTGTTGTTAGAAAGGTAGCATGAGTATATTAAAGGGAATTCGAAAAATGGCAAAGGGAAGAAGAATTAGTTAAAATCCAATCACCTTGGGGTGCTTGTGTATCTCAGTCGGTTAAGTGTCCAACTTTTGATGTTGGCTCAGGTCATGATCTCCTGATTCCTGTGGGGCACCTTGGTGGCTTACAACATGGAGCCTGCTTGGGATTCTCTCTCTCTCCCTCTTTGCCCCTCCACTGCTTGTGCTCTCTCTCTCTCAAAATAAATAAATAAACATTGAAAAATATATATTAAAAAAAGAATCCAATCATCTTATTACCACTGTCGTAGTTTCTTCCTATGTATTTTTCCTATGCATAGGCCTTTTTACATAATTATAGCCACTAGTTTTTATCCTACTTTTTCAGTTAACATTTATCACAGTGATTTCTTCCCCCACATTCTTTTAACCTCTTGGTAAACATCATTCTGATGGCTGTGTCGCAGTCCACTGTTAGGACGTCTGAGTTGACCAAGCCGTTTCCTACCCATCACCATATGAAGTTTCCCAATCTTCTGTATTATAAGTGCTGCTGTCATTCCCAGAAATGGAATTAATGGGCCAAATGATGTGCACATTAACACAAGTTGCTTTTCTGAGAGATTAGCTCACTCAAAGTGTATGATATTCTAGTCTCTTCACATCTTTCCCAGTATTGAGTAAGACTGTTGAAGATGTTTGCTTCTTTACTATGATCCCATTTATGTACTTCAAAAACAGGCAAAACCAATCATGGGGTTAAAAATCAAGATAGTGGTTACTCTTGGAAGGGAAGGGTCATGAGGAAGACTTCTGGGGTGCTGGTAATGTTCTATTTCTCACTCTCAGTGCTGGTTACAGAGTGTGTGCATTTTGAAAAAACTGTCAAATTGTATATTTATGATATGTGTATTTGTCTGTGTGTTCTACTTCAATACAAAGTTTACCACGCACACCAAACACACAAGCAACAACAACAAAATGACCATTTGGATTTCATCAAAGTATACAATTTGTGCTTCAAAAACCAGCCTCAAATAAGCAAGGGGCACCTGGGTGGCTCAGCCTGCTGAGCATCTGACTTCAGCTCAGGTCACGATCTCACAGCTCATGAGTTTGAGCCTCACGTCTGGCTCTCTGCTGTCAGCCTGTCACCACAGAGCCTGCTTCTGATCCTCTGTCCCCCTCTCTCTACAGTCCCCCACTTGCACTCTTCCAAAAGTAAATAAAAATATTGAGGAAAAAAAGTGAAAGACAACCCCCAGAGTGGGAGAAAATATTTGTAAATCATATATCTTAAAAAAGACTTGTATTGAGGATATATAAATAACTCTTAAAACTCAATAGAAAAACAACTCAATTAAAAATGGGCAAAAGGGGCGCCTGGGTGGCTCAGTCGGTTGGGCATCCGGCTTCAGCTCAGGTCATGATCACACGTTCCTGTGTTCGAGCCCCGCGTCAGGCTCTGTGCTGATGGCTCAGAGCCTGGAGCCTGCTTCAGATTCTGTGTCTCCCTCTCTCTCTGCCCCTCCCCGCTCATGCTCTGCCTCTCTCTGTCTCAAAAATAAATAAAACACTAAAAAAAAAAATGGGCAAAAGATATGAATAGATATTTCTCCAAAGAAGATGTACCTGTGGCTACCAAGAATGACAAGATAGATGCATCATCAGTCACCAAGGAAATGCAAATCAAAACTACAATAAGATACCACTGAGCACACTCCAGGATGGCTATAATAAAAAAGACAGACAATAACAACTGTTGAGAAGAATATAGAGAAATTTGAGCTTTCATACGTTACTGATGGGAATGTAAAATGGTGCATCTACTTTGGAAAGCAGTCTGGCAGGTGCTCTAAAGGCTAAACATAGACTTACCATATGACCCAGCAGTTCCACTCCTAGGTATATGGTCAAGAGAAATCAAAAAATCAAAATATGTGTCTACACAAATACGCATACATGAATGTGCATAGCAGCCAAAAAGTGAAAACAACCCAAATGTCCATCAAGTGATGAATGGATAAATAAAAGGTAGTATACCCATACAATGGAATATTATTCAGCAAGAATAAGAAATGGAATACTGGTACATGCTACAACATGGATGAATCTTGAAAACATGCTAAGTGAGGGAGGCTAGTCACAAAAGACTATGTATTATACAATTCCATTTATACATGTCCAGAATAGGCAAATTTATAAAAACATAAAGTAGATCAGTAGTTGCCTGCAGCTGGAATAGTGGGCGGGATATGGTGACTACTAATGGATATGGTTTTCTTTTTGGAGTGATGAAAATGTTTTAAAATATTGTGGTGTTGGTTGTACAACACTATGAATGTACTAAAGTCATTGAATTATACACTTTAAAGTTTATTTATTTATTTTGAGAGAGAGAGAGAGAGCAAGCATGAGCAGGGGAGGGGCAGAGAGAGAGAGAAAGAGAAAGAATCCCAAGCAGGCTCCATGCTGTTAGCACAGAGCCCAATGTAGGGCTCAACCCCATATACCCATGAGATCATGACCTGAGCCAAAATCAACACTTAACCAGCTGAGCCACCCAGGTGCCCCTGAATTATACACTTTAAACGGGTGAATTTTGGGGTGCCTGGGTGGCTCAGTTGGTTGAGCATCTAACTTCAGCTCAGGTCATGACCTCATGGTTTGTTAATTCGACCCCACATTGGGCTCTCTGCTGTCAACAAGAAGCCTACTTCAAATCCTCTGACCCCTTCTCTCGGCACCTCCCACACTTGTGCGCACTCTCGCTCTCTTGCTCAAAAATAAATAAACGTTTAAAAAATAAAAAATGGGGGCTCTTGGGTGGCTCAGTTGGTTAAGCATCCGACTTCAGCTCTGGTCATGATCTTGCAATTTGTGGGTTTGAGTTGCATGTCTGGCTCTGTGCTGACAGCTCAGAGCCTAGAGCCTGCTTCAGATTCTGTGTCTTCCTCTCTCTCTACCCCTCCTCTGTTCGTGCTGTATCTCTATCTCAAAAATAAATAAGCATTAAAAAAAGTTTTTAATAAAAAATTAGAAATTAAAGTAAATAAATGGTGAATTGTATGGTATGTAAACTGTTTCTCAATAAGCTATTATATATATGTATTTTTTATTTTTATAAATGTTTTTATTTATTTTTGAGAGAGAGACAGAGCATGAGTGGGGGAGGAGCACAGAGAGAGGGAGGGAGACACAAAATCTGAAGCTGGCTTCAGGTTCTGAGCTGTCAATACAGAGCCCGATGCAGGGCTTGAACTTGTGGACTGCAATTTCATGACCTGAGCCGAAGTCGGACACTCAAATGACTGAGCCACCCAGACGCCCCTGTGTATATATATATATTTCATTAGTTTAATAGACAAAAAAGATCCATATTACTTTAATACTCATCAATTTGATTACTATATATATTTTTTTTTTAAGTTTTACTTATTTAAGTAATCTTTATACCCTATGGGGGCTCATGACCCAGAGATCAAGAGTCACAGGCCCTTCTAACTGGGCCAGCCAGGTGCCCCTACTATATTCCTTTTATTAAAGTTTATTTATTTATTTTGAGAGAGAGAGGGGGAAAGAGGGGCAGAGGGGGACAGAGAGAGCATCCCAAGCAGGCTCCATACTGTCAGAGCAGAGCCCAATGCAGGGGCTCAAACTTACAAACCAAGAGATCATGACCTGAGCCAAAGTCTAGAGTCAGACATTTAACTGAGCCACCCAGCGCACCAAAGAGAAAGAGAAAGAGAATCATAAGCAGGCTCCACGCTCAGTGTGGGGACTGACACAAGGCTGGATCCCAAAACCCTGAGATCATGGCCTGAGCCGAAATCAAGAGAGTGGATGCTCAACCAACTGAGCCACTCAGGCAGGGACCCTGCCCCTACTATATTTCTATGTGTTTTAGCCTTCATATTTCCTCCTCTGAAATTATCCTTTACCTACTTATCTGTTGAGAAGCCTCTTTTTTTAAACTTATTTTGCATTACTTAGTCATACAAAAAGATTGTAACTCATCATATTTGCATAATATGCATAAATATGTGTAATATGTGTAATATTGCATAAATACAGATTTCCCAGAGTATTTGCTTTTTTTTTGCATGGGGGGAGGGGGAGAAGGGAATCCAGTTTGCTTTTTATTTATACACACACATACCAAAGTTGTAAATTTAGTCTGTATGTAGTTAAATTGACTAGTCTTGGGACGCCAGGCTGGCTCAGTCAGTGGAGCACTGGATTCTTGGTCTCTAGGTCATGAGTTCTAGCCCCATATTGGTGTTAGAGTTTATTTTAAAAAATAAATTAGGGGCACTTGGGTAGCTCAGTCAGTTAAGTGTCCAACTTCAGCTCAGGTCATGATCTCATGGTTTGTGGGTTCGAGCCCCACGTCGGGCTCTGTGTCAGCAGCTCAGAGCTGAAACCTGCTTCAGATTCTGGGTCTTCCTCTCTCTCTCATAAAAATAAACAGTTAAAATTTTTTTAATAAATTAAATTTAAAATTTTTTAATTGATTACTCTTGAGTCCAATTGTTCTTTTTTCTCTTTTATACTGAGGTGACATTCACACTTTTCCTTTCTGATTTCTTCTATGGTATTTAAACTTGCAAGTTTATCCTCCCCAGATATACTCTTAGGAGGCTAATGATTACCATTTCATCTATTTTCTTCTAATTTTATTTGCTTGCATTTAATTATTTAATCTTTAATTTTATGACAAGTTGGGATCTTTTCGTTTTGGTTTTCTAAGTGGTTAGCAGTATGGACTTCATTGCCTCCTTCATTGCCTCCTCCATTGCCTCTCTGGTTCCCCTTCTCTAGTCCTATACACCATGCCAAAACTAATCTTATTAAAAAATAAATCTAACTAGGTCACTTCTCTGTTCAAAAACTGTTGGTGGCTTCCCATTCCAATAAAATTAAATCAAACTTCTCAGCCTGTCATTCAAAACTCTCTACAATTTAAGAAGACTGTGGAGGGCAGTCTTGCTGATGCCTTTTCTCCCATCCTGCAAAGTACACACTATTCTTGTCCTCAACACCACAAACGGCCACAGTGCCTCCTTTGCTGCTACAGACCTACTTAACTTGCTCAATTGTCTTCTCCCTAGACCTTCAGGCTTCAGTATCTTTGCTAAAGCTTTCCCTCAATTTAGAAGGTCTGTAGTCCTCACCAAAATCACCAGCTACAGGTCCACCTCCCTTCAACAATCACAACCAATTTCACCTTCAGCATGAAGCCTTTCCAGATCTCTTTGGTCAAAACAAATTTCTCTCCTGACAGGTCTCTATAGTACTTTGTAGGTTTGTAATGCTGCTCCCTGCTGTGGGCTTTTTACTCATATTATAGCAAGGTCTGGCTTTCCCCTGCTCTAGGAGTTTCTGGAGGGTGGGGACCATGTCTTAATTATGACCTGCTTTATACCCTTCACTGACAACCCATTACATTTAGATGAAATTCGAAATTCCTGTTGACTCTATGACCTTGGGTAAGTTGCTTGGCTTCTCTTGGCCCTTAGTTTTCCCCTTAGTTTCTGACCTTTAGAGTTCTCCTGTTTTTTTTTTTTAATGTTTTTTTTTTTAAATTTATTTATTTTTGAGAGACAGAGAGAGACAGCGTGAACAGGGGAGGGTCAGAGAGAGAGGGAGACACAGAATCTGAAGCAAGCTCTAGGCTCTGAGCTAGCTGTCAGCAAAGAGCCTGACGCAGGGCTCGAACCCATGAACCGTGAGATCATGGCCTGATCTGAACTCGGATGCTTAACCAACTGAGCCACTCAGGCACCCCTAGAGTTCTGTTAATGGGAGATTATAACAGTACTTAAACACAGAATTGCGGTTAGCTTTTAATGAGATCATTGGTATAAGGGATTTCTCACAATACCTGGTACAGAATGGATGTTAACTGCTTAACATCATCATCATCATCATCATCATCACCATCGACACCATGGTATTGTCCCATCTGGCCTTAGCCTCTCTCTTGTGACCATTTCCCCTTGCTAACTAGAATCAAAACCCACTGGTGTTCTATTCTTCCAACCTGGCAAGCACTTTCAGCATCAGAACCTGTTTCCTCTACCTGAAATCCTCTTCCCTATGCTCTTCACCTGATGAAGTCTTCCTCATCCTTCATGTCTTAGCTGACAGAATTTAAAAAGGCCTTCCTTAACACACCAGTTTAAATCAGGCCTCCCTAGTATGTATTTATCCTCCTCTATTCAGTTATATCATAAATTGTAACTGCATATATATGTGAACATTTGTTTAATATGTTTCCTCACTCAACTGTATGTGCTATGTTGTCTTGTTCACTATTTTATCTCTAGTTCCTGGCATGTTGTAGATGCTCAACAGCATCTTGGCTGTTGAATGAATGAATGGACATAGTGGTTTACATAGCATGTCTTCAACATATACTTGAACTTTAATCCAAGTTAACCTTAGACCCTCTGCCATAATAAAAGCACTCAGACATGGGCTTCAGAGTTGCAAACTTGAGTTTGCAGAGATCATATCTAAATATATAACCAAGAAAAACTCCACACATGTACAATAGAAAATAGGAGGCGTGTCTGGGTGGCCTAGTTGGTTGGGCATCTGGACTTCAGCTCAGATCATGATCTCAAGGTTCGTGGGTTCAAGCCCCATGTCAGGGTCTGTGCTGACAGCTGAGCCTGGAGCCTGCTTCAGATTCTGTGTCTCCCTCTCTCTCTGCCCCTCCCCTGCTTGTGCTCTGTCTCTCTCTCAAAAATGAATAAACAGGGGCACCTGGGTGGCTCAGTCGGTTGAGCGGCCGGCTTTGGCTCAGGTCATGATCTCACAGTCGTGGGTTCGAGCCCCGCATCGGGCTCTGTGCTGACAGCTAGCTCAGATCCTGGAGCTTGCTTCGGATTCTGTGTCTCCCTCTCTCTCTGACCCTCCCCTGCTTGCACTGTCTCTCTCTGTCTCTCAAAAATAAATAAAAGACATTAAAAAAATTTTTTTTAAATGAATAAACATTTAAAAAATTTTTTTAAGAAAATAGAAAATAGGAATAAAAACTTTCATCAAAGTGCTCTTCATGATAGTAAAAACCTAGAAACAACCCAAATGTCCAGTGACAGAAGAATGAAGACCTGTGGTATAGTCATATGATAGAACATTACACAGACCTCAAGTTGAACCACAGCAATATATAACAATATGAACCTTAGTATTATAATACTATGTAAATATAATAAGCTTCCGAACATACAGCAATATTTCTTTATAATAAAGTAAAAACAAAAACCCTCACGTTAAAAAAAAAAGTTTTAGGAATACAAGTATTGCTCGATTTTCAAAAGTTCATGTTAAAAAAAAGTTCATGTTACACCACATCACCCCATCGCTTTTATGAAAGTCCTACATGAGCACCTATTTTCAATAACTGAAAAAAATCTGAAGAAGACTTTAACTTTTATGAAAAAAGGCAAAAATAGAGTTCAGCGTTTGTTTTGCAGCAAGCCATTACAGAGGCGACACGCACCCAGAGAGCAGCAAGACAGGCCCCACCGAGCTCTGTCCCTGGGAACTACACTCAAACCTCTTGCCAAACCTCCATAGTTTTGAACTGGGCCTCAGCGTCTGTGCTTTATTTTTATTTTGTGCATCCATTACCAAGATGTGTCCTGGGTTATCGTAAAAGCCTGAGTCTGAGTCTTAATTTTTGAGTCTGGCAATGCTCAAAATTTTTTCCATATAATTAATTTAATGGCTTCTTTGCTTTACACCATTTCCTGTTCCAAGTTTCATAGGAATGCTCTACTTTCAGACAGTGAGGGAAATCTGTACGTACAGCAAAGATAAATATATAAAAAGGATAAAAGAATGAGGGAATGATGGGAGGGGAGCGGGATGGGGATGCACCACAAGGTTCAGTTATTGCCAAGGTTCTCGCTTTAGTGTTGAGTTTTTAGGAGAGTGTTCTAAATAAATAAATGTGTCCCTGTGCATGGAGCAATGAAAAGAATGTGTCATAAACCAAAGTCATGATTAATCTAATTCTGTGCACCTGACATCCTTAAAAGGAGAGAAATTATGCTTACCTTCTCCAGACAGACTTACGTGTTTGGGAGCAATGGGGAAAAGATTCTTCCGGCTCAATCCTCTCTGGGGGGGAAGCGGGGGGGGGTCTTTTCTCCAGAGGTGGTCTTTATGTTCTCCTCCTGCAGAAGTGAGCTGGTGGTGCAGCAGGGAGGGGAGTAATCCAGAGTTTGGCTACTTCAGGAAAAGGGTCCCGGAATTGGCGGGAAAATGGACCGTTCCCAAAGCTGGAGTAGGAACCTAGAGATGTGGGTCAGCTTCCACTTCTATCCAGGTCCCCCCACTCTCCAGCCTAAGAACTGCAGGTGAGTAGTCTTCCACTCATTTCCTGTTCTTCTTTGCCAAAGGCCTCAGGGTGGGGGTAGGGAGTAGTGGGTAGGCGGTAGGGAGGAGTCTCAGAGCTGAGTCCTGAGAGGTGGGGCTATGGCCACATGGTAGAGAGCTGTAAATATTCCAGACACTGGGGAACTGGGACCAGCAGTGGTCAAACCCAGCATCTTGGAAGTTCAGCTTGGAACTAGGTAACTGCTGACTCAAAACTGCTTACATATCCCTTTCCTTTCAGCCTGGCCCAGAACACTCCTGGGCCTTCCTCTGCACTTTTTGCAACTCCTTTGCCTGCTTCCCTGCCACCCCTTCTTCATCCAGGCTGTAGTTCCAATCCTGTACCCTCACCTCAACTTTTACCAGTCCCAAAGATAAGGCCCTACTTTGTGAAATAAGGGTTAGGGAAGGCCCTAGGGAACAGCTTAAATTTTTTTTTTTGGCTTTCTTTATTTTTGAGACAGAGAGAGATAGAGCATGAGTGGGAGAGGGTCAAAAGAGAGGGAGACACAGAATCTGAAATAGGCTTCAGGCTCTGAGCTGCCAGCACAGAATCCAATGCAGGGCTTGAACTCACGGACCACGAGATCATGACCTGAGCCGAAGTCAGATGCTTAGCCAATTGAGCCACCCAGGTACCCCTTAGGGGAATAGCTTAGAGCCTTTCACTTATGGAAACGGACCTGGAGTTAGATGGAATGGGGCAGGGCTGGCTGGGCTAGAATCTTACCTTTGGGGAAGGGGTTAGAGGTCAGGCTGGACTGGGTTAAGAGTATAAAAGAGGTATTGGAGGTTGTGCTAGAACTCCTAAGAAAGGGGCTGGAAGTCAGGCTGGATTGAGGTAGGATAGGAAATATGGGGAAGAAGCTGGGCTCAGGCTGAGCTAGGGGTCTCGGGGTTCAGGGCCTATGTCTCTACGTTGGGGCTGTCTGGAGTACACAATTGGGCTGTAACAAATTTTTCAGGATCATGCTCGGGCCTGGGGCTGAGCCTTGAAGGGCCTTTCCCTTCCCCCACTAGCAATTCCTCCAGACCAAGGTCCTTCTCCAGAGGGGCTGCTGGGGCAAACAGGGAGGAGCCAGATCTGGGGCTCCAGAGGAAGTCACTGGCCACTATGCTTCCTGAGTTCAAAAAGTGGGTTCCCCTCTCTGACCCACTCCCTTCCCCCAAGCAGGGCAGAGTCCAGGCCTGGAAATCTACCTCTTCCCTTGAACACTGGCTCTTCCAAAACACACACACACACACACACACACACACACACACACACACACAGAGTTATGAACCGTGTCACACAATTCCTGGCCCAGCAACTGTATAGCCCAACACAATACCGTCAACCTAGACATTCAACATATCCTTATTTGTGTACTTGTAGCCTCGCATGCACACCCAGCACCATATCTCTAGCACCTAAAGTTAGGCCTGGCACCTAAAGAGGGCTCAATGAATATTAGCTGAATTAATGAGTCCACCAAGACACATTCTACAAATAAATGCATAGACAAGCCTACACACATATTCACACACGCAATGCTCCCTTACACACCCATATCCAAGTCCTCTCCCAGCCAAACAGTCACATACATACATACTCTGGCACACACACAGGCAAGAAAGCCAGATGTACACCTAGTTTCAAAAGCAGACGCACTACAGGTAGGTGTTACCTAGCACTCCTAGGGGAAGTTGGTGGTAGCAGCTGACTGGTGAATTTCCTTCCATCAGGTCAGGCCTACAGAGGAGTAAAGTGGGTGTGTGCACAACTGCAGGCCTTTGGGGTCCTGAGGCAATGGGCAATGAGGAGCTGGGCTGGCAGCAGAGCAGGGCCAAGGTAACCATGTGGATTGCAGAAGGGGTAGAATGGGCCATGTAGTCCTTTCCTCTGGTTTCTTCCTGACAGCTGAGGTGAGGGTAGAGGTACATGTCTATGAGGTCTTACTTCAAATCCAGAGACTTTAGTTGGGGAATAGTCTGAGAGGGCTGATTCCCCTGCCTGGGATGAAAATGGAGTCTGATTAGGGGGATTGGTAGGTGCTAAGATCCCATCCCAAATCCACAGCAACCTTCTTTAATGGTGGGAGAAGAGGGGTCTTGGCGGGGGGCGGGGGGGTTGTTAGTAAAACATCTGGAAAGGAATCTGGAAAGCAGCTTACTCCTTCCACTCAAGGAGCTTCAGGCTGCCCCCTAGCAACCATGCTCCGGCATCTTCCTGTGTTCCCCCCACCCCCCAAAATCAGCAAGGCTACAATCAGTCAAGCTACCCTCTTACTTCCCCACCCAAGCCCTAACACCAGGGGAGGCTAGCTCAGAGAGCTCAGCTGGGCTGAGCCCGATAGGGGCAGGAGGCTGGAGGCCAGATAGAGGCAGGAATCTCACTGTCAAAAACAACCCAAGCCCCCACCTCCCCAAGGATCCCTCCCCCTCCCTCAAAAGCCTGATCCAAGGCCTTCTATCCTAGGAACCTTGCCTCAGGAAGTCCACCTGTCTGGCTGCCAGGGCAGTTAGAGGTGAGGAACAACAGTCCAGAGGCTGGAAAAATCAACTTTTGAGGGAGACAAGGCCAGCCTGGGACAGGAGGCCCAATGGTGGAAGAGTCAGGGGAAATGTGAGAGGAGACTGAAGGGGAATCCACAAGCTTAATTCCTACCTCCTTCCCAATGACTGGTCTTAGGGACTGCAAGAAGGAGGGGGAGAAGACTGCCTGGGACTTACTGGTTATTAGGCAGCAATGACCAACCAAGACACTCTCAAACCAAAAAGTCTCTTTATTGATCGGTACCATACATGACTCAAATGGCCCAAAAAAAAAAAAAAAAAAAGGCATTACATTTGGGGTGGGACATCCATCTTCCCCACCCCTTCCCTCAGCTCCTGACACAATACCCTTCCCAACAGTGGCAGCTGGAGTTACAGAAACTGGATGTGGGTGAACCCCCAGAATCCAGAAGGAAGAGTGGGGAGAGATGGTGCTAACACTTCTGGAACTGGCCACAGGAAAGGCAGCAAAGCCACAGAGCTGAGCCCAGACCCATGGGACCCTGCTCCTGGCCTGATCCTGGGCCCAGAGCCTCCGTGTGTCCAGCTGTGAAATAGAGCTGAGGATCCTGGCTGCTTCCCCACTCCTTTCTATGAGGAAGGGGACAGAAGGGATATTGGAGATGAAGACCTTTACTTCAGCTGGGGGACACAGGTCTATTCCTCCCAGGTGGGCTTAGAGCTGGGCCATCCTCAATGGCTCCTTCCCCTCTGTGGAGGACAGGGGAGGACTAGATACACAGTTTGAAGAGTTGGGGAAAGAGAGTGCTGGAAAGAGTAGATGAGCCCCTCCCACTCCATCCCATGCCTGCCCAACTGAGACAAAACAAAACAAACACAGCGACAAACAAGGCTGCTCCCTTCCCTCCACACTTCTTAAGGGAGGGAGCCTCCCTTCCCCCCATCCAAGACAGCTGCTCTAATGGAGGACTCGTAAAGAATATACACACCATGGGGGAGAGGGTTGGGGCTGGGGGAGAGGGAGTCACAAGCACTAGGAGGGCAGGCCAGAAATCTGGAGGATGGGAAGACAGAGACACCAGGAAGGGGTTGTCACAAAGGTGAGGCCATCAACGGCCCCCTACCCCAAGGCATGCCTTCCCCAACTCCAGTCACCCGAGAGGAAAAGGGAAGAGAGATGGCAAAGTATCTCCTTGGTCTGAAGCTCTCAAACTGTATAAAATGGTAATGCACACCCCCTACCCCACACTCACCTCCACATGGGCCCTAAGCCCCGTATTTGCCAGGAGTAGGGAGGTAGCTGGACTTTTAATAAGGGGAAGAGGGGGTACATGTGTGATATTTTTTAAACTTACATTTTTAATAATATTATTTTTTTAAAAAACTTGGGAGCTGGGATAGGTGGCTGCAAGGAGGAGCTAGAGCTTTACCCCTCTACTACCAGCAACCTAGGGGGAAGTTTAGGAAAGGGGCGTTCAACCAAGCCCCATAACTTTAAGTCCCTAAGGGCTGTGGGACAGACAACCCCAGGCTTGAAGGGGTGTGGAGTCAGGAGGATCGGGAACCTAGAACCTGGGTGAGGATGGATGCAAATGCCCTGGAGGGGGGGGGGTGGTCAGGACATTTCTCAGAGGCCCAGGGTCCACGTCGGCATCCACATGAGTACCCCCTTCCCCCAAAAAAGGCTCTGCAGAGGCCAGGCCCAGCCCAGGGCCACTGGGGGGCAAATCTTGGCACCTGCCCCCAGCGAGTCCAGTTCCTCCCTGAAGTGGGTGGATGGAGGCTGCCCAATTTTAGATGCTCAGTCTCTTCATTCTGTCTTCTGCTCCCTGGGGCTGCGAGGGGTGGGGCAGGCAGGCAGAGTGCTGGGTGGCCATGGAAAGGCCTTTACTGGGAGGCCTGTGAAGTTGGGTTCTCCGATTTGCTTTCTTGGCTGGATGGAGGCTTGCTGTTCCAGGGGCTGTTGGCGCCCAGGGCGGGGGAGTTGTTAAAGCTGTCCTCGTCGTCAATGCCGTTGGCCGCGTCAAACTGGGTGTTCTCCAGCCGGGTGATGAGCCTCTCGTCCTCGTCCCCGAACTCCCCGCCCATCAGGGTGGGCTCCCCCACCACCATCACATCCTGAGAGTGGCGGAGGTCCCCAAACATAATCGGGGCAGGGGCTCGCCCGGCCCAGGGCAGCAGATACCCCCAGAGCCCCAATACCCACCCAGGAAACTCAACACCCCCAACCCCTTCTCATACCCAAGTTTAAAACCCCAACTCCTCTGACACCCTCAGCCCCTGGAATCCTTCCCACTGAAGGACTGCAGAGCATCACAGCCTCTAACCACTAGATTCTAGGAGAAATCAATCTACTCCCCTAGCTCCCTAATTCATCTCCCCCAAACTTCAGGGGGCTCCTAAACTTCTGTCCACACATAATAGGGAGAGAGCAGATTAAAGAAAAAAAACCAATGGGGAAAACGCGTGCATGTGCATATGTGTATTCTAGATTCGCACACGTTCAAATTCACGTGTCCCTCTGTCAGTGTGAGTGTGTGGGTCTCTGATGGTATGCGTGTCCCTAAGCTGTCTATCCTGAACACCCAGATGTTCTCATGGCTGTCTCTGTCTCTTTATGTCCCATGTCCTGTCTGAATCTGTGATCACAACCATGGCATATGACTGACAAGGACTCTCATCAGTGACAGGAGCCAGCTCAGGCTGGCATATTACACCAGGAAAAACTGTCTTTGCTTCTACGCCTGCTAGTGAGCTCAGGCTGGGACAGGGTCAAGGGTCAGGGGTCAGCAGAAGGGCAGCCCAGAAGAGAGAAGAAAGCCGAGATGCTTACAGGTACCTGGCTGGAGAGGGCGAAGGTGCTGGCTGGGCTTTTCTTCTTGCTGTTGCTGTTGTTGGTGTTGCCACCCCCCGAGCTCATGGTGCTGCCCCCTGACATCTTTCGTTTCCGCCGCTTGCTGGGCTGCTGCCGTGCGGGCTCCGCTGTGCCAAGGAAACGGAGACTCAGGAGGGGCAAGGCCCTGGGTCCCTTGTTCCCCATTCTGGCTCCTAAGGAGCCTGAGCCTACCCTGACCCCAATCTTGTAGACCCAGCAGCGAGAAAGGGGCTTCATTCAGAGACAGAGATAGAGCGTTGGGGAGCTTCATCAGATCCTGGTTAGAGCAGGTGCAGGTGTAAAGTACTCACCGGGGGGTGCTACCATGCGCTGCCACTTCTGGAAAAGGCAGGTCTTGAGGCAGTCACGGGGGCTGAGGCTGTAGGTCTTGTGGCGGGACATGAGCTCCTGCATGGGCTCAAGTATCACACAGAGCTGGGGAGAAGATGAGGAGGTGGGGTGTCAGGGGAGTGACATGGAGCTGACTCTAAATGGGACAAGGGAGAAACTGGGTGATCAAGGACTCACTCGGAGGTAGTTGAGAGTGGAATTGGACAGCCCACACCGGGTGATATTTTTGGAGAGCTGATCCAACATCTGGGGATCCTGGGCCTAGATGGGGAGAGGAGGAAGACTAGTACCTGGGTTGCATCTGCTCATCTGCCCTATCACTGAGCCTCATGACACTCCTGATAGAGAAGAGGGACTGTTATGAATCCCATTTTGCAGATGGAGATATTCTAACCCTCTGTCTAAGGTCACTGTCAGGAAATGGCAGACCTTATTCCATCCACTCTTCCCACTGCCTACCCTCACCCTTGCATTTTGGGTCCTGCCCACAACTCACATGCATGGCAAGGATGCTGCGGGGGATGAGCTCTCGGTGCTGCCGGATGCTGAAGTGCCACGTCTTTATCCGCATCATGTCGTCAAACATGAACTCTAGGTACAACCGGCCCTCCACACACACCTGGAGACAAGCTTGTCACATCTCTGCCCCCTCCCCATGTGCCTGAAAACACACCTATTCTCCCAGTTTGCTTACAACTCTTCCCACTGAACACGCTTCTACCACTTGCACATAAATCTGGGTGCATAACTGACAAACACCATTCCCTCCTCTACCTGTCACACCCCTGGCCCTTACACACATACACACACAAGGTGGGAATGCTTAACAGACCCTTGTCCTCTTCCCAAGTAGCTAGTTATACATTCATCTGCTATAAACTCTAGGACGGCAGGCTCTCATTCACCGGTGTACCCCTGCGACCCAGAAAAGCGTCATGTACAGACTCAGTAAGCATCTGATGGATGTTGCAGCACGCCTACCCCTCCCTTTTCCCTCCCTGAGGAACAGCTGAGTATGTTTTGGAAGAAAGGAGGGGAATCAAACCCAGGTGCTTCAGTGTTCCACATCCAGCTGGGTTGCTGACCTGGGTGAACATGGGTTTGCCATGCTGGGTCACCATGCTGCCTTGGTCACAGTCAAGGGACACAAAGTTGCTGTGGAATGCCTCCTTGGGGTGCTTAAGCACATAGTACAGCTCCGTAGCACCCCCTTCAAAGATGCTGCGGAAATAGCGTGGGATCAAGGTCCGGCCAATGGCTGTAGAGATGGGACAGACTCATTAGAATAGAAGGACTTCCAAGGGGGTCAGACAAATGCCCTAACTGCCAAGACAGATCCCCAGAGACAAATACCTACTCCCAGTCCTTAGAAGGACACAGGAAGTATATGCTCTCAAGGCAGAACCAGCAAGACCCCCAAAGGCCACTCACTATATCTCTTTGGTCCATCCTCCAGGCAGAAAGTGATGGTTAACATGGCATCATCCTCAAAGAACTCAGTTGTGAAAGCATCCCACCAGAGATTGTCACACTCCTAAGGAGCACAGGGAGCGGTGTTTGTGTGTGTGTGTGTGTGTGTGTGTGTGTGTGTGTGTCAGAAGACATCCCACAGGGGTTTCCAGATGGCCCTCCCCCTTCCCAGGCCTTTTCCCCTGGCCATACCTCTGTCCAGTTTTGAAGCCGTTTGTTAAGCTCAAATATCCTGTAGTCAGTTTGGTTGCCATATGGTGTGTGCCTCCTGGGGAAAGTGAAGAAGGGAGGTCAGTAGGAAGAGAGTCTCTCCCCACCCCACCCCCACTTCTGCCTTCATCCATGTAATGGAAAGCACCTCCCTCCTTACTGGACTCCACTTACCCAATACCGGGCTCCAGATATGTAGGCGGGTACATGGGAGTTGGGCTGTGTAAGGGAAGAGGCTATGAGAATGGGAGTGGAAGACAGGAATTATTGGGGGTGTCACTCCCTCCCCCTTTCAGGCAGGATCCCATCTGGAGAAGGGATGGAAAGTAGATAAGACTCACCCCACATCCCGATCTAGCATGGTGCCGGGATGGAAGGGGGGAAAGGCGTTGCCGTTCGGGGGCTCCTTCGGCGAGTACAGCTTGAATGACTTTGAGGAACAACCTAGAAGGGAAAAAGAGAAGGGGAGCCCTGAGTCCCAGGGAGCTTTCCTGGAAATCTACGAGATTGTGTAGAGAGGGACTGGTTTTCCAGAGTCCCCAGAGTGGGTGGACTAGAAGAGGAGGGGACTACCCTATGGAACATCTACCTCTGCTTCTAAATCTAGCTCCAATTTTGTTTTATGAAACTAGAAGTACTCAGTCCTAATACCCAAGACCCCATTTCTTCATGTGGCTGAACCCTGGATGATAGAACCACAGCTGCAAAGAAATGTCAATACCATAGAATAAATGAATATCCATACATTACAGCCTAATTTTGATAAATCCCCTTTATATCTACGTAGTATTGTTCATTCACCACAACAACCTTGTGAAGCAGCAGGGTCAACTATAAAATCCCCCATTTTACAGATGAGGCAATGGAAAGCTCCAGGGAACTTGCCAAGATCACAGAGGTAGTAACTGGCAGAGCTAGGACTTGAGCCCAGATCTGATTCCCATATCCTGTAGTATTTTCATCCCTCTAATGCCCTCTGGAGACCAAGCTGGGGGAGTGGAAACGGGATTCTGCCAACTCCCTGCCCCTCCTCCACCCCCAGGGTCTCAAGAGGGCAGGGGATAGAAAGATAAAGGGGAGTGGGTGCCTGCTGGGTGCCTCCCACCAGATAACCAGTTGGGCCTTCTGCCTCCCCCACCAACGGCCACTCCCTTATCAGCCCAGCCCCCTCCCCCACAGCCACCATGGGTCTAGTATTGTCTCCAAACCAGAAACCCAAAGCCTCAACCTCCTTTCACTTCTGAGACTCTGCAGTGGGGGAGGGAGGTAGACAGGCCTCCAATGGATTCCACTCTACTTACAAACCTAGGCCTCGGAAGGAACCTAGGTTCCAGGGGGCTTAGTCTAGGAGGCAAGTGTCTCTGCTCATGTGACATGTGTCACCTCTCCACCTCAATGAGTAGCACACTGTTCCTGGTGTACTATATCCTGACTGGAAGAAGTATTACATTCATAGTTAGGTACAAGCCAGGCACCCCTGCAATTCTATTTTCCCTCTCCCAACCAGAAAGGAAGGGAAACTGAGATACAGCACCAAAGGTCCTAAACCCAGTCACAGGTGCTTCCTAGCATCTCCAAAACTTGACTGCATTTGGAAGGGTAGCTATATCGGCCGCATCTAAGCCCCTTCCCCAAATTAAATACAAAATCTACTTTGTTCCTTAGGGAACAGAGACAAAGGAAGACCCTGTGCCAACACACATCATTTAATTATCTCTCCAGGGCCCCCTCCTCACAATATGGGCAAAAGGAGGGTCCCAGAGGGGCTTACACTACACAGTTCCTGAAGGTGCCAAGACTCAGAGCTTGTGGGTGCCTGCACACGCGTGTGCCTCATCCCGCCTAGCAGGCTTCCACCCTCAGCTCGTCCCAACATGCCTACCAAGAGCTGGAACCCAGCAGCCCCGGCTGGAACCCAGCCACCCCGGGATCAGGGTGGCTGCAACAGGCCCTTGCCCCATGCCTGCTCTCTTGCAGGCCACATCCACATGCTCCCAGCACAGCACACACAGCCTTCACATGCCAGTCTGGACTGAATGAGGCGCCTGTATCCTTAGGAAAGTGACAGTCCTACCCAGCTCTAAGTCTCCCCACTCCACAGACAAATAGACTAAGGCCACGTAGAAAGCCCAAGATCCCAGACTCTACCAGAGGCTGGGTCTAGTCAATAAACACAAGAGTCCAGATTATCAGACCTGGTCCTGGCTCCCTGACCAGGCCATCCTTTTCCTAAAGGCATCACTGCCCCTGTCCCCACTGTTTCAGGGCTATCTGAAGAAACGTGTCAGCTTAAGACCCTCAGAAGAGAGGCAGCAAACCTGAGCTCGTCTCTAACACTGAAAAAAGTTTCAGAGCTTCAATTTCTTTCACTGAAACCTGACAAACATTGCCCTGGGCTGGGGAACAGTTCTGAAGGGCTAAAGCTTGAAGCTCTGAGGCCTCTATTTACACCTCCAGTGAATGGACACAAACAAACTCAGCATCTCTTCAGAGCCACAGCAACTCCCAGTAGCCCCAGCACAAGGGCTTGGGAGTGAGATGAGAAGGGGAGGGAACATCACCCAGACCATCTGTCCCTGTTACTGCCTGTCCCCAGCAACAGGGGTAGAGAGAGCAAGGGGGGGGGGGGGGTGAAGGGGATGTGTCATCAGCCTCAGAGTCAGACATACACTCCCCCCGCCCCACAAGCAATCTGGGAGCCCTTAGGAAGGAGAAGAGAGGAAGAGCCCAGAACTAGTAAAGTTTTCTCAGGATGGAAGCTGCATCCTGGGGCTGAGGGGGGCACCTCCAGCTGGGCATTTCCATGGTAACCAGCCTGACCTAGGGCAGGCCCCCTTCCTTTGGGGGTTGACCACAGGTCAGCAGGCCTGAGAGCCCTGGCCTCTCTGAGCTGGGGCACCTCTGCCCCAGCTAGCATACCAGGCCTGGGCCAGACCCAGGATCTTCCGCCCACCCCCAACAGGCTTGCAGGGTGCCCAGACTTACCTGGGAGAACTGAGGGGGCCAAGAGAGGTATGGGGAGAGGCTGGAAGCCCAGAGGGGCCCTGGCAGGGGTGAGAACTGAGGGGGCCAACTTCAGCCGCTCATGTCCCGAGTGGGACAGGCAGGCCTGGCTGAGAGCTCCACTCCGCGGGCCGCACAAAGACTCGCACGCACAGCCTCGGCCCGCCCCGCGGCGGCCACAGCCCCGGGGGAAAGTTACAATGGCCACTGGGCCGGGGGCTGGGGGCCAGGGGGCCGGCCGGGGGGGCGGGGGGCCGCGGGGAGTCCGGAGCCTTCTTTGTTTGCAAGGTTTCCCTCAACAATGGCTGCTCCGCTCTTTCCTCTCTCCTCCTCCTCCTCCTCGGCTCTCCCCGCCGCCGCCTCTCGCTGCCTCTGCCTCCAAGCAGCCCGCCCGCCCTCCCCAGGCCACCAGGCCCCTCCGCCAGGGCACCAGGAGAGGCTGGGCCCGGCACTCACACTCACTCACACTTGCACACGCACAGACACACGCAGCGCCCGCCGGCTCCCTTCCTTTTCTCCCTTTCTAGCCCTCCCTCCCCGATCGCTCTCCGCTCTCGGAGCCTCTCTCAGAATGAGGCCCCAGGGCGGGCGGAGGGTGGAGCTGCCCCCACCGGCCCCGCCCCCTCCCTGCGAGGAAAGAGGAAGAGGGAGAGAGGGAGGGAGGGAGAGACGGAGGCAGGCAGGGAGGACTGCTGAGAAAAACAAAAGAGAGACAGAGACCGAGAGAGATGCGAGGGAGAGATGGAGACAGAACAGATTGGGCCTGGAGAGATACCTGGATGGAGGGGAGATGTGTGGGGCCAGGAATTGAAATGCCCCCACCCCCAGCCCCAGGCCTGAAGATCAGGGGTGAGCAGGGGAGCTGGAGCCACCGACAGGGATGGAGAAGGGTGCTCTCCTCTCTGGAGACTCCCAGTATCTTCAAACTGCTTCCCCAACGTCCCCCAAATCTCTCTTCCTCTCGCCTGTGATCTCTGGAGTTGAAGGTTGGTCTGGGCTGCCACCCTGGGCTTCAGCTCCACTCTGATATCCCAGAGCAGCTGGGGGAAACCTCCAAGGGGTTATTTTTGACAGAGACACTCTGCTTCAGCCTGTAAACAGTGATTGGAGGGAGGAGGGCACTCCCAGCTCCCTGCCCTCAACCCAGCTAAGTTCCTAGCCCCCTTCCCTAATCACCCCCCAACCAGAACCAGGTAGGTGCAGCGGAAAGAGGCACTGTCAGAACTGGGGAAGGCAAACTTGCCCATCCAAGGGTCCCCAGAAGGGGCCTAGTCTGCTGCTGAATCCTCCCACCATCCCAGAGAAAAAAAGGTAGTGGCTTCTGAAGTAAAACATGTTCTCCAATGCCAGGGGGAAATCCCAAGAGAGGAGGTGTTTCTAAAACTTGGGTAGTGGTCCAGGCCTACTACCTGGACACATAGGAAAAAGGACACACACACACACACACACACACACACACACACAACACACAAGGGGGTGCAGCCATACAGCCCTCCAACTTCTTTGAAATTTGAGTCTCTGCCCCCTATTTCCCGCCTTGCCCCACCAACCACATTCACACAGCCCCATGACAAGGTTTCTCATGATATACACACAGGTTGACTGTGCAATAATAATGCATCTGGCTCTGTGAACATCCTCTACACATAAAAAACTCATCTTACTTTTACATAAATGAGTACCTGATACACACTTCAACCTGCAACATACCTCCAATGCAAAATAAACCCAAACCCAGGACACACACATAGTCTGTGACATACTCTAACTTCTGTACACACTGGGACCTGTGACACATGGCCTTTGCCCCCAACACACACACAACCAAACTGCACTATACCTGCAGAACCTGTGACAGACTATTCCGTGCACACCCTGACTATTCATAACCCAGAGACTAACCCTATAAATCACCCTCCCTGAAACCTGCACACCATCCTCCACCATGATATGCTCCAGCTTTCACAAACATACTGAAATCTATGACATTCAGCCAGACCCTGAACATACTGCCCAGAATTGAAACCACTAGGAACTGAAATATTCCACTGATCCCCAAATTAACAGCACAACTCTGGGATGACCACATTTATCCCCCACAATTCCTGTTATTTGTTTCGTGCCTCTCAACTTTCCAAAGTGCATTCGTAGGCCATACCTCGAGAGATCCTTACTGAATACAGGGCCAAATATTATGCTCACTCAAACAGATTACAGTGAGACAGGAGGGCCTGAGTGTAACCCCGGACTTCTAACCCCACTGATACAAGCCCAGCCCTGGGGCACTGCAGCCATTCCGACTCCCTTCCCCCTCCAAGGAATAGCCACTCCAGACTCAAATGACTGTCCACATGGGGAAGAGGGATGGGCGTGTGCTCAGGTTTCTGCCCCCTGTTTAGAGCTCAGACCCCCCACTCAGTTTGTCTCCTCAAAATTCAGAAAGAAGGGCCCCTGAATAAATACCGAGATGTATCAAAACGCTAGCACATCATTCAAAACGAGGCCCTTCTTCTGGTTCTGCTTCTCTAGCTAAAGTCTGTTCCTCTCTCATTTCTGACTTAATTCCCCCACTTGCACAGGAGCAGAAGAGGCCCAACTAAAGAAAGCAAGTCTGAGTGAGAAGGCCCTAAAATGGGGGGGGGGCAGTGGGGGAGAAAGCAAAGAATAACAAAGGTGATGAAAGAGGAAAGATGAAAAGAGTACCCCTCCTGGAGGTGGGAACTGTGAAGGGCAGCAGCCTCCCCCAACCCACAGGATAAGGTACCAGCACTGCCCCCTGTCCGGGCCCCTGGGGCTCCCTGACCCAGGCCTCCAGTGTGCCTGCCCCCCTTCCTTTGTCTGTGCCCGGCCTCCCGTTGGCCTGGCGCTCTGCCATCCTCCTCTCCTGGCTCCCAGCCGCCACCACTGCTGCCTCTTCCCCTCCCCCTCCTCCTCCCAGCCTTAACCCTTCGGAGCCACATGCTGCCCCAGACAGGCCCTGGTCCCCTCAACAACCTGCCATGCCTGGGTGATGCCCCTTAGCAGAGGTTCTCCTGCTCCTGACCCAAGCTTCAGGAGCTATTACCTACCCCAGGAGCACTATGGGAGCTGGGGGTATGTGTGTGTGTGTGCATGTGTGTATCTTGTGGTGTTTCCTTCCGTGTGTGCATGTGTGTGGGTCTGCGTGTGCTCTGGCTTCCTTCAGTCACATGTGTGGGGCATGTGCTGTCTCTGCTGGGCTGGGGGAGGAGGAGGAGCCAGGAGACAGCAGAGCACAAAGGAGAGACTCAGACAGGCAGGCAGGCAGCAGGCAGGCGGCCTGCCAGGGCGCCTCGGCCCCCACCCCAGGCCTGCTCAAGTTGGGGGGTGGCTCTTTGAGCCTGGACTGTACATGCTGCCAGGACGCCCTTGTACTCAACCATGTGCTCCCACCCTCCACACAAGTCTGGTCCCCTCCCTTACTCCAACTCCTAACATTTCCCACCCCCAGGAAACTCTCAGTCCCCTCCCCATTTGGTTCCCCTTGAAGTCTAACCTCCATCCATTCTCAGTGGCATCAATCCATAAGACTTCTTCATATTCGGGAAAAAAGACTCCCCACTCTTAGCCATCTTTTGCCCCCTCTCCTCTAGCCACGCCACCAAGACACACAAAAGGAACATGTCTTTTGAGGCACTGATTGAAGCTATCCCCCTCCAACACACACTTCCCTGTGCATGGGTCCTCTTCCTGTCCCCATGCTGCTCCCAAAGAAAAGAAGGGGGAAACTTTATCCTTTCTCCTACTGGACCCAGGCACCCTGCCCCAACTTCAGGAACACCTCTTATCTACTTCCAGCCTGACAACCCTTTCATACCCACCTCTTACCTACCATTTGTAGGAACTAAGAATCAAAATTTAAGACTCAGTCCTCTAGCTTGTTCAGAGCCTTAGTTTTTGCTATGTTCACGTGTGGTAATGGAGGATGAAGGCCATTGGGGAGGACTCAGAGCGTGGAAGGATCTGAAGACGTACCCAGCACAGGGCAATGATAAAGAAAATACACATACAAACATCCACACCAAGCTGATGAGAGAAGGAATGGTGGTGCCAGGCAGGATTCCAGCTTGGCAAGCTCTTCCCTTTCCCCCTCTCCCCAACCCTCTACAATCAGGAGCCAGGGCCCATACCCGGATATTCCAGGATCCTCAGGCTCTACTAGCTCTCCCTCTGGGCCCCAGGCCCCTTAAACATCAGCCTCAGCAGGCACTTTAAATGTGTGCCCAGCCCAGCTTGGCCCATGTCACATGATTTTCAAGGAAGCTTCCGCACTGGCAGCTTCCCTTGGGGACTGTGTGTGTGTGTGTGTGTGTGTGTGTGTGTGTGTAGCAGGGGTTCAGTTGTGGGGTATGGGGCTCCCAGAGAAAAGGCATGTGGGAAAGCAAAGGATCCAAACCAGGCTAGATTCTAGGACACCTGACTTTCAGAAGAAGGCTAACTCCAGCCTGGGACAAGAGGGGGTCCTGCACGTAATTCAAGAACCCAGAGTCCTGAGAATGAGGATAGACAGTGTTTTGAGGCCCTCTGAAGATTACCTCTCCGGTCACACAGCCTCCCTCTTTTCTCCTGGAAGTTAGGTAGAATCTTCTCCCTCCCCAGGAAAGAACTCAGACCCAGACTGTCACTATCAAGAGCTGTTAAGTGTTTTGGGGAGATGGGGATCTGGGCTTAAGTCCTATCCCAAGTTCTCACTTTGAGGTCAAGTACTGCTCCCCTCAACTCAATTCCCACAATTTATTTCCTAACTTGCTGGAGCTGCCACATTTCCCCTTCCCACTACGGTGGAGATGCCAGACCCGAGGGGCCAATTATCTGAGCCCCCCCCTCCCCAGAGTACCTCACGTCCCTCAGGAGGGCAAACCTTCCCTGGCAACAGGCAGGAAATTTTGGAGGGGAGCAAGTTGGGCCCTAATCAACCCCACCCCGCCAAAACAATCCTCAGAAAGAGCCTTGAGGGGAGGCATCACAGGATAAGTAAAAGGGAATAGACGGCAAGAAAAGGGGGGGGCAACCTAAACCAGCCAATCAAAACTCTATGGTGACCTGAGGGGGGGGTCAAAAGTCCAAACTCACTTCTGATTGGCTAACACCCTGGAATTCTGGGAATTTCAGCCCCCCAAACCCCTCCTCAATTAGCCTCCCCCACCAAAACACACTCTCCCTCTCCGTTCCCTTCCCCCCCCCACGCCCCAGCACCCCCTCCCCTGCTTCTGTGCTGCTGCGCATTTGCAGTAGGGGAGAGCCCTCTCCTGGACTAAGGCCCCGCTATACCCCTCACAGCCCCCGACCTCCGCCATGCCATCGACACCCCCCACACAAGTTCTTGCCAAACAAGGGGTGAGGGATCTACCTAGAGAGCTAAAGAGGGAGGGGCCGGGCGGCCGCGCGCCCCACTCACCAGGACAGGCACAGCCCACTGACATCTTCACATCGCCCGCCGCTGGGGGCCCAGCCGAGTCACGGTGCCCGCCCCGCTCGGGGACAGGCCGG
>NC_043701.1:160349336-160383006 GCF_006229205.1 Suricata suricatta
GACAGGAAGGAAGCCAGGCAGGAAGGCGAGCTGCCTCTGCGTGTGCGCGCGCGGGTGTGCGTCCCCGGAGTGTGTGTCCGTGTGTGCGCGTGTGCGTGTGCGTGTCTGTGCGCTCCCGCCGCCCTCCCCGCCGCCAACGCCGCCGCCGCTCGTCCCCCTCTCCCTCCCGCGTCCGCTCGCGCTCTAGCTCTCGTAGGCACCCGCTCTCCAGCCCCAGCCGGGCTGGGCCGGGCTTTATTAATATGCTAATTGCCTGCTAGTGGGAGGGGAGAGCCGTGTCAAAGTGACCCGGGCGAGCGCGCCGCAAGCGACGACGTGCGTGCGCCGCGCGGCGGGCGGGCGGCGAGGGGCCGGGAGCGTTCGGGGAACGGCATGCAAGTGACGCAGCTTTTAAAAAAGGAGACGGAGGCAGAGACCCCAGAGGGGGAGGGCGGTGGGAGGAATGAGAGGCGAAGCCTCACACTCGGTGTCCGTCCTCCGGGTGCCTCCGGGTTGGGAGCGTAGCTGAGCTGGAGCGGGAGCGGGAGCTGGGACTGGGGGAGGCGGAGCCAGGGTGGGCCGTGAGGTGTAGCTCTCCCTCCACCCTGGCTGCGCTCTGGGAGGGAAAAAGGACTGCCGACCCCCGCCCAAGCTGTCTGCTGAGATCCCAGTGTTACTCCGGAGGGCTTTTATTATGCGTCCCCCACCCCAACCGGGGCGGGGAAAGCACTATCCTAATTCCTGTAGCAATCCAACTCACCTCCTCCCTAAATTAACCACCCCTCCCTTGCCTGCTAAACCAGTTAGGACTAGAGCCAAAAGGGTTAATTAAGTGGGGTCCCCGCCCTCCCCCGCCCAAGGGCTGAGATCTGCGTTTTGCTGGGGGAGGAGGGCAGTGGAATGACCGCCAGGTTGGACTGGGGAGGGGGTAATCTGCAGGCCATCCTTCCCCCTAACGGGCTCTGACTCATCAGTCAAAACGCTCTCCTCCCTTCCCCCTTTCTCCATCCAGTCTCGGCCTCCCCCACCCGCCTCCCTCGCTTGCGAGCTTCTTTCCTTGGAGGGCCTCGAGACTGGGGAGAACTGGAAGCCGACCCCTCCAGTGCCCTCTACCCGTAGGGGCTGAGGCGTTGGTAGGGGGTGGGAGGGAAGATGATCTGGAACGGTCAATGTAAGGAACACTCCTTCCCCAGGGAGGAGCCTCCCAACCTTCAGGCACTCCTCAAGGACTCCCCAGCCCAGCCCTAGGAAGGGTGCGGGGGGTGTGGGAGGGTGGCTCCATCACCATCTCGTCCCAAAAACCCAGCTTTAGCTGCCTCATAAACAGGAAATACTTATTAGCAGGGCAGAGGGAGGGGAAGGGAGCCGTCTGGAAGAAAGAGCTGGCCCGTCTCCTTTCTGAGGGGTCCCCAGCTGCCAGCTTAAGCTTCAAGGTTGGCTCCAGGAGTAGACACTGGGGACCTGGGCTGGTGTCCCCTCTCTAGGGCCTCTGGCCCAGACTGGGTAGGGGGTCCCTCTCCCCTTCTTATGGGGCTTGATGGCCTCCACTCCTGCCCAAAGTTTGCACAGCTGGCTTGACGCGCTGTCAAGATGTGGAGGATTAAGGTTTAAGTATGAGACCCCTTCTATCTTTCCTTTTGCTGAGGGAGCACAAAATGATGGGCAGATGCATAGTTGGGGATTGAAAAGAGGGCCTACCTAGAGATGCTTGGACCCCCTCCATATGCTTAGGAGAAGGTGGGGGAGGGGAGCTGTTAGTACCGCCAAACTCTAACTCTAGCAAGCTCACCCACTCTGGATTCCCTTACCCCAGGGGTGGGGGTGGGGCTACAGAGGGACCTGACGGAAGCCTTCCAAACTTACACAGGTATTTGTTTGGCAGCATCCCCTGCCTGCGTCCACCTCCTCCTCACATTCCCCCAGGCAGAGGTCAGCACTAGAAGGAGTAAGAGGAACCAAAAGCAACAGAACCCATGCCTGGAATTTGGGATACCTAGACTTGCATTACAGCTTTGTCCCCACAAGAGCAAATGACCTGAGACAACAGACTTCCCTACTCTGAGCTCTGGCTTTAAATTCTGTAATTGGTACCTGCAGCTTGGTGAGAACCAGTAGACATGTATGCCCAGTCACCTAGCCTCATGCCAGCCATGTAGTCAGTTCTCAACATGTTAGCCCCTTTCTGTTTTCTATGAATTATCTGTTATTTCAAGAGTGTCAAGAGTGGGCTGGATTGGCTGGAGGATTAGAGCTATTCTGGAGGAGAGGGGCTGTCTGCTTTGACCACTTTCATTCTCTACTGTCCCTGAAGTTGCCTTCCCCCAGTCCTGTGATCACTTACCCCTGAGGCCACTCATTCCAAACAACTAGCTCGGCCAGATTCCATGGTGATCACCAATCACTTGGGTGGACAAAGGGGCTTGCAACCCTCTGAATCTAAGGTTCCCTTCTAGATTACACTATGGAAGTTGTGGAAGGCAAGGAAGAAGCAAAAATAGCATTTGTTGAGCATACAGTATGTAACAGGCACTGTGCTAAGTGTTTCACACCTGAAATCTCATTTACTTTTCGTAACCATCTTTGGAGGAAGATGTTATTACCTCCATTGAACAAGCAAGAAAACAAATTCAGTTTTCCCTCTTCTTTGCCTACTAACTAATTAATGCCTCCTTTAAACCTCAGTTTCTAGCTTCACCTCCCCTGAGAAAGATCCCCTCCCACTCCCATCTCAGCTGACTGAGTGGCCCTGTTTTCTTTAAGGAAATGTCATCTTGATGCTTTTGAATGAATGATTAAAGTAAATGGTTTAAGTCCTTGAGGAAACAGGCTTAGGTAGATTAAATATCTTGTCCTCTCCATTTCACAGGCTTATTTTCATGGGCTTTGTAATGAGCATGCACCAAAAAGGAGGGACCGAAAGTCTCTGGGTCATCTCAGGGAATACACATTTGTTCCAATCAGACTACTTCTTGCCTTACTTAGGCATAGGTGATGTCTGGGTAAGGCTGTAACCTCTGTAGTACTCAGCCAATGAGAAACCAGGGGAGGGACTCACACTCTAGGAGATAAATTGTCTGCTGTAATTGCTGTGAGTGTGTCTGTCCATCAGACACCTGTCCTGTAAGAATGCTGATAAAAGCAGGGGTGCCTGGGTGGCTCAGTCAGTTGAATGCTGGCTTTGGCTCAGGTCATGATCTCCCAGCTCATGGGTTCGAGCCCTGCATCAGGCTCTGTGCTGACAACTAGCTCAGAGCCTGGAGCCTGTCTTCTGATTCTGTGCCTCCCTCTCTCTCTGGCCCTCCCCTGCTCACACTGTCTCTCTTTTTCTCTCAAAAATAAATAAAACATTAAAAAATTTTATATAAAAAAGAGAGAATGTTGATAAAAGCTTCCTTTCGCTGTGCTCTGCATCTCTGTGTCCCTCCTTTGATTGGGCCGATGGGCTTATTTCTAACAGACCTTGGCCTACTCTATGTTCTCCCAAATTTCTTTATCCCTGAAATGCCCACAAATATTATTGGCATTACTCTATTTCAAGGATGAATTTTCTTTTTCTATGGAGATAGTAGATGATATATATCTCTTTTCAAATTTTTTATATTTAATTTTGAAGGAGAGAGAAAGAGCGTGAGCAGGAAAGAGGTAGAGAGAGAGGGAGACACAGAATCCGAAGCAGGCCCCAGACTCTGTGCTGTCAGCACAGAGCCCAATGCAGGGCTCGAATGCTCGAGCTGTGAGCCGAAGTCAACGTTTAACTGACTGAGCCACCCACACTCCCCAGATATATATCTTATTGATGACTACATCGCTAGCATCTAACAGAGTCCCTAGAACCTAGTATATGTCCTATAACTTTGTTGAATGATTATAAGAATTTGACAGGATTTATCTTCCCCTGCCCCAACATATGACTCCTTTCCCTATTTTCCATTTACCATCATTATCACCATCACCATATCCAACCACCACTTCTTTCTCTGCCAAAGCAATTTCTTTTTTTTCTTTTTTTTTTAATGTTTTATTTATTTTGAGACAGAGACAGAGCCATGAGTGGGGAGGGTCAGAGAGAGGGGGAGACACAGAATCTGAAGCAGGCTCCAGTCTCTGAGCTGTCAGCACAGAACCCAACATAGGACTTGAAACCACAAACCATGAGATCATGACCTGAACCGAAGTTGGAGGCTTAATCGACTGAGCCACCCAGGTGCCCCAAAGCAATTTCGTAAAGGGTGTAAGAAACTCCCAAGAGGAGGCACCTAGCTACCTCAGTCAGTAGAGCGTGCAACTTTTGATTTTGGGGTTAAAGGTCAAACCCCATGTTGGGTGTAGAGACTACTTAAAAGTAAAATCTTAGGGCAGCTGGGTGGTTCAGTCGGTTAAGTGACTGACTCTTGATTTCAGCTCAGGTCATGATCTTGAGGTTCATGAGTTGGAGCTCTACATTAGGCTCCAACCTTCACCACCCAGGTGCCCCTAGGAGTCTGCATTTTAAAGAAGTTTCCCTGAGGTGCCTGGGTGGCTGGGTGGGTTAAGTATCAGACTTCGGCTCAGGTCGTGGTCTCACGGTTCATGGGTTCAAGCTCCATGTCTGGTTCTGTGCTGACAGCTAGCTCAGAGCCTGGAATCTGTCTTCAGATCCTGTGACTCCTTCTCTCTCTGACCCTCCCCTGCTCACGCTGTCTCTCTCTCTCTTTCAAAAATAAATTAAAAAAAAAAAACATTTAAAAATTGAAAAAAATAAAAAATACAAAAGTTTCCCTGGTGATTCTTACACATGCCAGTATTGGGGAATAGTTCTTTTTTCTAAAAGGCCCCCTGGCCTTCAGAGCATTCCCACCAAGTGGATGAAACCTATTCATTCATTCTCTTTCCATAAGCAACTGTTTAGTACAGTGATGGAACTAAGGAGCCAAAGAAAACAATAATCTGCTCACTGTGTGTCTCTATGAAAATGGATCAACCCAGGGCGCCTGGGTGGCTCAGTTGGTTAAACATCCAGCTTCAGCTCAGTTCATGATCTCACGGTTCATGGGTTCGAGCCCCGCTTCAGGCTCTGTACTGACAGCTAGCTCTGCACCTGGAGCCTGCTTCAGATTCTGTGTCTCCCTCTCTCTCTGACCCTCCCCTGCTTGCACTGTCTCTCTCTGTCTCTCAAAAATAAGTAAAAGACATTAAAAAAAAAAGAAAACGAATCAACCCTTCCTTAGCCTCAAATTCTTCCTCAGTAGAAGTGAGATTGTAATCTTTGCTTTCCTTAAATTTTTTGTTTAATGTTTATTTATTTTTGAGAGAAACAGAGCATGAGCAGGAGAGGGGCAGAGAGAGATGCACACACAGAATCTGATGCAGACTCCAAGCTCTGAGCTGTCAGCACAGAGCCTGACACAGGGCTCGAACTCACGAACAGTGAGATCATGACCTGAGCCAAAGTAGGATGCTCAACCAACTGAGCCACCCAAGTGCCCCTAATCTTTGCTCCTCTAATTCTTCTGGAGATATTGCAAGGATTCGATGATAGATGATATTTGACAGCAAGCTGAAGAGTGTAAACCATTCCTCAAAACAGGGTTTGGGGGACTAAAAGTTAAACACTGAACGGTTGCAGCTCCCTAGGAGAATAACTGTAATCCAGGTATATTAATTATCTAATGCTATATAAGAAGTTACCCTCAAGTTTAGTATTTTAAGGCAGCAGACTGTTATTATTTCACTCAGTTTCTGAGGGTCTTCAGGAAGTGGCTTGGTTGGTGTTTTGGCTTAAGTGCTCTCCCAAGATTATAGTTAAGCTGTTGTCCAGGTCTGCAAGGTTTGTCTGGGGCTAGAGAATCTGCTTCCAAATTCACTGTCATGGTTGTTGGCAGGCCTCAGTTCTTCGACAGCCGTTGGACAGAGGCTTCAATTTTTTGCCCTGTGGGCTCTCCATAGGGCTGTTCACAACATAGCACATTACTTTCACTAGAGTAAGAGATAAGAGAGAGTGAGGCAGACAGATGAGAGGCCCTGGGTTGAAGGCCTCAGTCTTTTTGTAACCTAATCTCAGAAGTGATACATCATCATGTCAGTTTCGTGTTATTGGTCATCCAGAGGAACCTTGCTACGACTTGGGGGTGGGGCTAATAAGAGTGAATAACAAGAGGTAGAGATTATTGGGAGCCATGTGAGGGTTTCTGACCATACTAGGTCTGGTCTTTAATGTTGCAGACCCAGAGATCCAATTAAGCCAGTGAATCAGGATACATCAGATTCAGGAGACTGAAGCATACAAATTAAATACACATGAAACACTTTAAATACACATGAAACACTTTGTTGGTACTACTCTCATTCTTCTCTGGAATACTTTAGATAATCTTCCTTTGAACACAACAAATGGATTTCCACTTCAGAACCTATGCACTGACTGTTCTTTTTACCACATAATGTTCTTTGCTTTTATTTATTTTTCTAAGTTTATTTATTTATTTATTTTGAGAGAGACAGAGAGAGTGTGAGCAGGGGTGGGGCAGGGGGGAGGAGAGAATCCCATGCAGGCTCCTTGCTCAGCACAGAGCCCATTGTGGGACTGGATCTCAAGAACTGTGAGATCATGATCTGAGCCAAAATTAAGAGTTGGACACTTAACTGACTGAGCCACCATGTGTCCCAACACAGTATGCTCTTTGAATTGCTGAGGTCCTTCCTATGCTTCTGATCTTACTTACTTCAAGTACTACTTACTTACTTACCTTAACCTGTTCAAACCGTATAAAATATTTTCCACACATCTTTTGCACTCTCCACCTCGTTTATTTTCTCATAGCATTTTGGGCCCATAATGTTTTTATTCTTTATTTACTTGCAGATTGTCTCCCCAGTAGAATTTGAGCAACACCACGGAGGTTTTTGTTTTTGTTTGTTTGTTTCCTTGCTTGATCTGTTTTGTCCTTGCTGTATCTCCAGTGCCTAAAACAGTGTCTGGCACATAGCAGGCACTCAATACTCAATAAATAGACCTGAGTGCTGATTTGTTAATTTTCACTGGAAAATATGTCATGTGAACTGGGCAGTTTGTCTCACTTGGTCAACACACATTCTCAATATAGAAAATGATACAGGAGGTCAGTTACTGTAATCAGGTGAGTCTTTGGTGAGCAGGGAGTCAAGCAAGGAAACATGATTGGAGGTTCCCCAGAGTTTCGATGGTTTATGTCTCCAAGGTTTTCCTTTTTTTTTCTTTTTAATTTATAAACAAAAAAAATTTTTTTAAATACTGTCTACCTCCAACATGAGGCTCATTGAACAACAACCTCAAGATCAAGCATCTTATGCTCTACCAACTGAGCCAGCCAGGGATCTCTGAGGTTTTCCTTTATGGATCTTAGAAATGCACCTGCCAAAAGACAAGGATTCATGGCACACCTATTTATGTGTCATTGGAGATCCAAAGATATACTTATTTTTTTGTAGCAGATACCATGCAGACATCATTCTTATATGAATAGATTGTTTTATCAGATGATGAAAAAGCAAAAATGGCACAACTATCTGCTTTAACATTAATCTTCCCAAAGCCCAATCACCAAAGTAATGACCATAATTAGAGCCCAAATGGCCAGTATTTACAGGGCATCTCTTCAAATATGTGTCTTCCATAGAGGAAGAATTGTGCCATCCTGTATTCATTGTTAATACTTTCTTATAGGCAAGTTATTTCCAAATGTATTGCAAATAAAATTTGTTGCCCTCATTTATTTTATGAAAAACATGTGAAAATATTCAGTTTCTGAATTTATGGCTTTTTAAAAATGTTTCTTTTTGAGGGAGGGAGGGAAGGAGAGAGAGAGATAGTGGGAGAGGGGCAGAACAAAAGGGGGACAGGATCCAAAGTAAGCTCTGTGCTGAAAGCAGAGAGCCCCATGCAGGACTCTAACTCACAAGTCATTAGATCATGGCCTGAGCCAAAACCAGGCTACCCATGGACTTATGGCTTTTAAAGCTTCTACGGAAAGGGCACTGGGTGGCTCAGTAGGTTAAGTGTCTGACTCTTGGTTTTGGCCCAGGGCATGATCTCACGGTTCATGAGTTCAAGCCTTACAACGGGCTCTGTGCTGACAGCTCAGAGCCTGCTTAGGATTCTCTTTCTCTCCCCACCTCTCTCTCTCTCTCCCAGCTCATGCTCTCTCCTTTTCTCCCTCTCTCTCAAAATAAATAAATAAACAAACTTAAAAAATAAAAGGCCTTTATGGAAGACAAAACTAGTACACTGAGGAAACATTAAGAAAATAAAAGGAGGTTGTATTAATCTACCCAGGCTGCCGTACAGAATGCCACAGACTGAGTGGTTCAAACAACATAAATTTATTTTCTCATAGCTCAAGAGGCTGCCAGTTCAAGATCAAGGTGCTGGCAGTGCTGGTTTCTGGTGAGATCTCTTTCCCTGGCTTGTAGGTATCAGTTCCACTTCTGACACTAGTCCTATTGGATTAGGCCCCCACCTTTATGATGCCATTACGTTTAATTACTTCTTTAAGGGCTCTGTCTCCAAACATAGTCATATTTGGGGTGAAGCCCTTTGACATAGAAATTTTGCCAGAGTGGGAAGGGAGGTCACAATTCAATCTATAACAGAGGTCCTCTCTTCTCATAAATGTGTGTGTGTATGAGAATGTATATTGATGCAACTTTCCTAAAAGGCACTTTGGCACTATCCACTGAAATTGCAAATGTATGCCTCCTTTAACTTGTCAATCTCATTTCAAGGAAACTATTCCATAGGAAGAGTATACAAAAGCACAAAGATATATGTACACATGTACCAGAATGTTCACTGTAAATTTTTTAAATGTTTTATTGTTTACTTTTGAGAGAAAGAGAGTGTGCATGCAAGCAGGGGAGGAGCAGACAGAGGATCTGAAGCAGGCTCCATGCTGACAGCGGAGAACCCGATGCAGGGCCCAAATTCATGAACTTTGAGATCCTGACCTGAGCCAAAGTCAGATGCTTAACTGAACCTGAACCACCCAGGCGCCCTGTTCACTTAGTAACTTAGTTTTTCCAAAAGTCCATTGACTGATGAATGAATAAAGAATATGACAGATATATGTAATATATATACAGTGAAATATTACTCACCCATTAAAAAGAATGAAACCTTGTCATTTGCAATTATATGGATGAAGCTAGAATATATTATGCTAAGCAAAAGAAGTCAGTCAGAAAAAGACAAATACCACATGACTTCACTCATACATGGCATTTAAGAAACAAAACAGGGAGCGCCTGGGTGGCTCAATTGGTTGGGTGTCCAGCTTTGGCTCAGGTCATGGGTTCAGGCTCCATGTCGGGCTCTGTGCTGACAACTAGCTCAGAGCGTTGATACTGTTCCGGATTCTGTATCTCCCTCTCTCTCTCTCACCCTCCCCTGCTCACTGTGTCTCTCAAAAGTAAATAAAAAACATTAATTTTTTTTAATAAAAAAAAAGAAACAAAACATGATCACTGGGAAGGGGGGTAAGAGAGAAATAAACCACAACAGACTCTTTTTTTCTTAATGATTTTTAAAATGTTTATTTATTTTGAGAGGGAAAGAAAGAGTGCGAGTGGGGAAGGGCAGAGAGGGAGGGAGAGAGAGAATCCCAAGCAGGCTCCACCCTGTCATTGCAGAGCCCATCACGGGGCTCGAACCCATGAACTTTGAAATCATGGCCAGAGCCAAAACCAAGAGCTAGATGTTTAACCAACTGAGCCACCCCAGTGCCCCAACCCACAAAAGACTCTTAATGAGAGAGAACAAACTATGTGTTTACAAAGGGAGGTGATGGGAGATGGGCTGGGTGGGTGATGAGTACAAAGGAGGGCACTTGCGATGAGCACTGGGTGTTTTATGTAAGTGATGAATCACTGAGTTCTACTCCTGAAACCAATATTGCACTGTACATTAAGATTTAAATAAAAAATTTTTCATAGTAAAAAATTGGAAAAAATATAACTTAAGTATTAGTATAGTCATATAATGAAATGGATACTTACCCAAGTAGGTATCAGTAAGATCTCAGTAAAGACTATTATACTGTTACATGAAAAAAAGCAAGTTGTAGAACCATATGTATGGAATGGTCACTTTGTTGGTAAAGATTTTTTCTTTAATTAAAAAATTTTGTTTTTTAATGTTTATTTTTCAGAGAGAGTATGAACAGGGAGGGAGAGAGAGAGGGAGACAGAATCTAAAGCATGCTCCAGGCTTTCAGCTGTCAGCACAGAGCCTGAGCTCAAACCCACAAACCCTGAGATCATGACCTGAGCTGAAGTTGGAGGCTTAACCAACTGAGCCCCCCAGGTGCCCCAAGATTTTTTCTTTAACTTTTAAATAATCTCTACATCCTATGTGGGGCTCAAACTTTCAACGCTGAGGCCAAGAGTGACATGATCTACTGACTGAGACAGCTAGGTGCCCCTGGAATGGTCACATTTAAAAAAAATGTTTATTTATTTTTAAAATTTTTTAATGTTTTATTTATTTTTGATACAGAGAGAGACAGAGCATGAGAAGGGAGGGTCAGAGAGAGAAGGAGACAGAGAACCAGAAGCAGGCTCCAGGCTCTGAGCTAGCTGTCAGCACAGAGCCTGATGCGGGGCTCGAACCCACAAACGTCAGATCTGACCTGAGCCGAAGTCGGAGGCTTAACCAACTGAGCCACCCAGGCGCCCCAAAAATGTTTATTTTTATTTATTTCTGAAAGAGAGAGAGAGAGAGAGCGAGCGAGCGGACGAACAGGGACAGGAGAGTGAGGGAAAGAGATTCCCAAGAAGGCTCTACACTGTCAGCATGGAGCCTCATATGGGGCTCAAACTCAGGAACCATGAGATCATGACCTGAGCCAAAGTTAGATGCTTAATGACTAAGCCACCCAGGTGCCCCTGCAAAGGTCACTTTTTTTTTTAATGTTTATTTATTTTTGCGAGAGAAGAGTACAAGCGGGAGAGGGACAGAGAGAAAGGAGACACAGAATCCAAAGCAGGCTCCAGTCTCTGAGTTGTTAGCACAGAGCCCTACATGGGGCTTGAACTCACAAACTCTGAGATCATGACCTGAGCCGAAGTCAGACACAACTGACTGATCCACCCAGCGCTCCTGGAACAGTCACATTTTTGAACAAAGAAAAGATCAGTGTGTGTCCATATATATTTTTACATGCATAGGAAAAGTGTGGATGAATACACACCAAAAGCAGTAAGTGTCAAATCTGAGGAGCAGAAATGGAATTTGCCAAGTGTAATTTTTAATGTAATCTTATATATAGTTTTGCACTATTTGAAATTATTTTTAAACTTTTGTTAGGAGAAAACTACGTTTTTTAAAGAAAACAATAAGAAGGAGCTTCTAAATGAGGAATGAATAGCAGTGATAGTGATGGGCTGTAGAAAATATACAGAGGAACCGTAGTTGGTTGGGATGATCAAAAAGGCTTTCCTAGATAAAAGAGGTCATGAAAGATACTTCCAAGTTCGAATATTCCAAACAGAAAAACAAAGGTAGGAGAACACCAGTTGTTTTTGGAGGACAGCAAGATGATTGGCAGCAGCAGGGAACACATTTGGTAATGAGGTGCCAGTGTGGGTTTCTGAGAAACCCCAGGGAGATCCTTCGAATGCGGTGTGTTAAGATTAAACTCTACAAACTTCCAGTTATAAGATAAATTGGTAGTAGGTATGTAATATGCAACATTACATAACTAACACTAATGTATGATATATAGGAAAGTTGTTAAAAAGCAAATCTCATTACAAGGGGAGATTTTTTTTTTATTTTATCTATAGAAGATGGGTTAACTGAACGTATGGCGGTAATCATTTCACAGTACATGTAAATCAAACAATCATACCATATGCCTTAAACTTATTCAGTGATGTATGTTAATTATTTCGTTTCTTAATGAAACCAGAAATTTAAAAAAAAGATTAAACTAGCAGGAGTGGCGCAGTAGTAGATTACGCGAGGGTTAAGTTCCGGGAGTGCGAGTGCCCACTAGGGGGTGCTGTTTCAAAACATAGGCCCATTTGGACTATGGTGAAAGGAAAGTACCGCATTATAGAACTTCAGATAAAGAGGGCGTTCCAACAGTTCGGACAAATGAGGACAATAATGAGATGCGTGAATGGTAACTCTCCCCTTATTACCTCGCGCTCCCCAACTAGGTTCCCCCTGCGGAACATAATTAAGCATGACAGTATGTCTGCAGCACGGGCTCTGGAGCTTCGCTTAAAGCCAACTACTACTCCCAGGCTCCCTTGCGATGCCAGGGCCCTCTTCCCAGGTGTGAGTGGGTCTTGCCGCAAGGCCTTTTGGGATCCGTAGTCTTGCAGTGTCTTCCGGGAATTGTAGTTCCTTTCCCACAATCTGCTGGGCGAGGCGGCGCCGGCGACCAGAGCTGCGCTGAGTGTTCAGGGGCCAAGATGGCGGCGCGCCGGGGACGGAGAGACGGAGTCGCGCCGTCTCCAAGTGGGGGCCCCGGACCCGACCCCGGCGGTGGAGTGCGCGGCAGCAGTTGGGGTAGTCGAAGCCAAGCGCCGTATGGGACTGTGGGCGCTGTGAGTGGCGGGGAGCAGGTGAGTGGCTGGCGGGCGGCCCGCGGCTGGCAGCAAAGCAGCGTGTGCCGGGCGGTGACACGTGGACGCCACAGCAAAGGGAGGAAGCGTTCAGGAGGCGATGCGGGTGGCTGCGGGAGACAGGTTGGGCTGAATGGACCTGGACGGTTTGCTGGAGGGATGCAGGCAGAGGTGGGGTCCCCATGGCCATTCCTCCGGAACGCTGGAGGGGCATAGCCCGGTGTTGGAACCATGGCCCGTGGTGGGGGGTCAGGGATTCAGACTTGGAATCGTGGGTTAAGACCTTAGTCTAAGGATGCCGAGTGGGGGGTGCCCCTAGCACCGCGCCGCAGTGCCTTTTCAGAGCCACGTGGGATGGGGGGAGCAATTTTCCCGGGAGAACTTGTCGGCTTCCCCTCCCCCTCTAGGCGGCCCTGGCACCCACGTGGGTTGGGCTTCTGGTGGGGAGGTGGCCCGCGGGTCCACGTGGGGGCGGGGAGGGGATGTCCACGTGGCTCCAGCTCCGGGCTGCCCGGTATCTCGTATCGGCGTTGGAGCTGCACTGCTGGGAACTGGGTGTGTCTCAGCCCGTCCCGCCATCTCCGGCGGGGCTGGGGGGCCCCTGGCCGGGAAGGAAGGTAGGGACTGCTGGAGTCAACTTTGCCCAGAGCCTTGGAGTAGTTTTTTTTTTTTCTCGTGCATTGATCCCCGGCGCCTCTCGACAGCGGATAGTGAAGGACTCTCCACTATCTGGAGATCTCTGATGTGCGGGGAATCATTTCCCTGCGGATGTTAGAGTGTCCTGGGGAGGGTGTAAGGCTGAGGTCCAAGGGCTGTGAAGTAAGCTTGTGGCGGCTTCTGTCTGACCGGCTTGTGGATTGTGACCCTGGCGTTTTGGTTGCCTGCGGACCTGCTTCATTCCTGATACAAGGGGCATGGGGAGTGTCAACATAGACGTGGGATAAGGCTAAGTAAGGTAAAGAGAATTCTTTCTCCTTCCCTCACTTTTTCCTCCAGAGTTTCTTTTGAGGAGTCGGCTAAGACCTGCTTATGTGAATTGACACACAAAAAATTGAGGGGATCTTTGGAATTTTGCTGGGGATGGGAAAAGTTGGAGGCCATTTGAGAACTACTACTACTCACCACTAGTTGAACATTTAATAGATGGGGGTGGTTTCTTTCTGTCAGATTCTATTGGCTTGGCTTTCAGTTCTCCATACTGAGAAAGTGTTATCTCACTCCTCAGCAGAGGGCTTCTTAAAAGTTGCCCCCTAGAGCTGAGGTGGGCCGGA
This sequence comes from Suricata suricatta, assembly GCF_006229205.1. Classification (NCBI taxonomy): domain Eukaryota; kingdom Metazoa; phylum Chordata; class Mammalia; order Carnivora; family Herpestidae; genus Suricata; species Suricata suricatta. The sequence goes on from NC_043701.1 coordinate 160,363,172, forward strand.
CCGCCTCAACTGTTATCTCTCTTAAGCTATGATGTTGAGTCTTTGAAAGCTTTTGGGTTTTTTTGTTTGTTTTGGTTCCAGGTGGGAATTGGGCCGCAGGCTATCTGGTAATGTCAATTTCAGCTGACAGGTTCAGGGCTGTAGCTTGGAGCTGCCCACCTTTTGGGGGAGTGGCAGGAAGGATCCATGATCCAACTGTAATCCAAATTAGGTGGTCATTGGTGGTTGGAGAGCGTCTCATGGAGAGATTGTACATATGTCCCTTCCCTTACCTCCTCCCCTCAAAAGATAGGTATTGGAAGCAAGTTAGTCAGCCAACTATTTGTTGAGATACTGTATTCAGACACAAGGGATGCTGTGGTAACCCACACATGGTCCTGTTCTCCAGGATCATCCAGTTTTATCATGACAGGCAATACATAAATGCTAAGTGGCACAAAAGGAAAGTGCAGCATATTTGGGCTTATATAATCAGAAGTAGTAATCTATATTGTGGAGCCTGGGAAGGGATATTTTAAGTTCAGGTGGGGGAGGGAAGTTTTCATCAGAGGAAATAGAATGGGAAGGCCTTGAAGTGGGAGAGAATACAGCTTATTGAAGAAACAGAGAAACCTTTATGGCTGATGCAGAGAGAGAGAGGCACAGTAGTAAAAGAGGACAATGGAGCAGAAAAGCCTAGTAGGGAAGACCAGGACCCCTGTAAACTATATTAAGGAGTTTAAACCTAATGCTAAGAGCTGTAAGATCCTATTGGAAGGGTTTAGGAAGGGCCTCAGAAAGTGATCAGATGTGCATTCTTAATAACTTGTAGTTGGTTTTGAACCCTGTAGGATAAGACCTGATGTGAGAAAGCCAGATGGGTTTCTTCACTAGGAGATCTTGGTAGTCTGGGAGCTGTGCTATGTGCGGATTGAGGGATAGGTGCTGTCAGGTGAAGAGCGGGTTGTCTCTGACTAGGGCTCCAGTACCTGCCTGATGGAGGTGGTGAGCGATTCCCAGAGCTGGGCAGTCTTAATGATTCTGGCCTGGTGGCTGGGTCAGGTAGGTGGCAGGGCAAGTTGAGATGCAGCCTCCTTGCTCACCCAGGAGTGTTTGCTGAGCCAGGTGCTATTTAGCAGCTGGTTGTAATTATAGGATTGTGAGGGCCTGGGAGGAGTTAGTGCCTAAAACCTGCCACCTTTCACTTCCTCTCTGGACTTGGCCTCCTAAACTATATCTAGTCTTTCCTCTCTGGGCATTGGAACTCCTCAGCTTGGTTAGGGGGTATAGTCACACCTTTTTTTTTTTATTTTTGTTTTTTTTTTCTCTTGAAAGAGGTGCAGAGTTTCCCTTTGCTGGCTGGGTGGGTGGGGGATTGGCTTATCTGTATTTGTTTCTGTTTTTCTGTCTTTCCATCGTCTGTTTCCTATAGTGGAGAGACCCCTGGCTTTTGGCCTCTGGCCTTTCCAGTCTCATTCCAGCTACTTCTGGCCCTGCCCACACCCACACTTGACAGGCCTGGGCGGGTGGCTCCCTGCCTGACAAGGCTGAAGATGTTGCTGGTTCCCAGGCAAGCGGTGGGGTGCGGCTTTTCCATGTACTGAATCAAGGAATCAAGCTTTCTCTTCTTTTGCTCTCATATGGTAGGAGTAGGAGGAGACTTTTCCTTTGGGACTGCCATTGAGAGGTTGAGTGGCACATTGTAGGGCCTTCAGAATAAAAGTGTGAATTAAGTGTGAATCACAACTGTGTCTAAGACATGATGCCAAGTATCATGAAAAATCAGGAAGCATAAGAGCAGTTTAAACCCTTCCAAGATTGAAGAAGGATATATGCTAGTTTGGTACAAAGGGTTATACACCCCAAAGGAACTTAGAATATAGTTTTATTAATGATGCTAGGAACATCTTGGGGTGGAGAGGGGGCAAGATGTGATTGCCAGCATAATGAGTGGTACAGAAACCTGAATGAATTCAGGTGTGTGAGGAGAGATCAGCATGGGTTAGGGAAGCCTGAGTTATCTTGAAGACGGTAGGGTTTGAGCTAAGCAGAGAAGAGAGGCCTAAGCAGGACTTGAGGGAGGGAAGGTGGTTGGAGCTGAAATTGCCTCCTTGCTGACCACCTCTCTTTTGGTGTACCCTTCAGGCTGTCGGCCTTTACCACTGCCAGCACATGACTCTCTGAAAAATCTTGTTCTTCCTGATGTTTTTACTCCCTGGTTTATAATCTCCTGTGGCTCCAACTGTTTCTGGATAGAGTCAAAACGTTTTTGTTTTTTTTTGCCCAGAAGATCCATGAATGCTGCCATCCTGACTGGGCTTTGGCTCATGGGGTGTACTTCTCTCTGTCTGGCAAGTCCAGAGGTTTGGCTTTACGGGGGTTCCCGCTGAGTCTGGGGCCATTGCTGGAGGCCTGGGTACCTGGTTGACAGAGCATATCACTCAGTTGCCCTAGATGCCCCCTGCTCTGCAGACATTATGCCCTTCTGACTGCCCTGTTTGCCCCAGGTGCTGCTGCATGAGGAAGGGGATGATTCTGGTTTTGTCAGTCTGTCTCGGCTTGGCCCCTGTCTGAGGGACAAGGACCTGGAGATGGAGGAGCTGATACTGCAGGATGAGACACTGCTGGGGACCATGCAGAGCTACATGGATGCCTCCCTTATCTCCCTCATTGAAGATTTTGGGAGCCTTGGGGAGGTGAGCTGGGACTGGGTGTGGAGGTCTTCAGGTGGGAGATTTGCATTGGAGGCTATGGGTCAGTGGCTCTGCTTTCCTAAGGTCTTGGCTCCCGGATACCCAAACTGAGTCCTTGAACTGTGTTTTTTTGTTTCTCCAGGAAAATTGGGCTGCAAGCTGCCAGATTATGTCCCATGTGAACATGCCCTGGCAGGTTTGGACTACAGTCCAAGGCCTTCTCCCCTGCATGGGCCCCCAACTTATATGTCCAGGGGGTTCCCATTTCTGTTTTGAGTTCAATTCCAGCCTAGCCAAGGGTTGTCTGTTGAACATCGCACATCTAGGGTTAGAGGGAATACGTGAAACGTAAGCCTAAGTATCAATTCTAACAGGCCTCTGTTGGCTTTGGAGAGGTGGGAGGTGGCAATGAATGAGATTACAGCCCATGCCTCCTGGCACTCAGATCTCTCTCTGGCAAATTGAGAGGAACTGATCCTGTAGACCATTAGGGATGATGGTAAGACCTTCCTTTTGTCTTTCTGGAGCAGAGCAGGTTATCTCTGGAGGACCAGAATGAAGTGTCACTGCTCACAGCTCTGACAGAGATCTTGGACAATGCAGATTCCGAAAATCTGTCTCCATTTGACAGCATTCCTGACTCGGAACTGCTTGTGTCACCTCGGGAGGGCTCCTCTGTGAGTGTGGGACCAGGGGAAGGGGGTGTGTGGTTGGCGCAAATGTTAGAACCATGACTGTGGGCCTTCTCATATAGTTGTGAGGCACAATCTCATCTCAAGTCTTCTTCTCCCTGTCAGCTGCACAAGCTGCTCACCCTCTCCCGGACACCTCCAGAACGTGACCTCATCACCCCAGTTGACCCACTGGGGCCCAGCACAGGCAGTAGTAAAGTGAGCGGGGTAAGCCTGACCTAGGGAGCCTCGGAGACTCCCAGGAGGGAGGAGTATGTGGGGACAGACCTGGAAAATACATCCTTGGCAAAAACATCTGCAGCTTCTTTTCTTTTCTGCAGGTTGAGATGTCCCTCTCAGATCCCCCTTGGGACTTCTCCCCACCCTCCTTCTTAGAGACGTCCTCCCCTAAGCTTCCTAGCTGGAGGCCCCCAAGATCAAGAGCCCGCTGGGGCCAATCCCCTCCTCCCCAGCAGCGTAGCGATGGGGAAGAAGAGGAGGAGGTGGCCAGCTTTAGTGGCCAGTTGCTTGCTGGGGAGCTCAACAACTCTGTGAGCAGTATTCCAGATTTCCCTATGCACCTGGCCTGCCCGGAGGAGGAAGATAAAACAGCAGTAGCAGAGATGGCAGTGCAGGCAGCTGGTGATGAGAGCATCTCGTCCTTGAGTGAGTTGGTGCGGGCCATGCATCCATACTGCTTGCCCAACCTCACACACCTGACGTCGCTTGAGGATGAGCTTCAGGAGCAGCCAGATGATTTGGCACTGCCTGAGGATTGTGTGGTGCTAGAGATTGTGGGCCAGGCAGCCACAGCTGGCAATGAGCTGGAGATCCCAGTGGTGGTACGGAAGATCCCTACTGGACCCCAGCCTGTGCTTCTGGATGACTCACTAGAGGCCAGTCCAGCTTTGAAGCTACTCATGCCTACACTGCAGTCAGAGACAGAGGCTGCTGTGCCCAAGGAAGACCTCTGCCCTCAGAAGGATGGGTTGTCAGTAGACTCAGAGAAAAAGCTGGCGTCAGTCTGCTTGTTAGAGCCCAAGGAGGTCATGGAACCAATGATGCCCAAGGAGTCTCAGAACCCACCGGCCAACACAATGCCAACTTCCCAGAGAGCTCGAAAGGGCAGGAGGAAGAAGAGCAAAGAGCAGCCAGCAGCCTGTACAGAAGGCTATGCCAGGAGGCTGAGGTCATCTTCTCGGGGGCAGTCTGCTGTGGCTACAGAGATAACTTCTCAAGCAGGAAACTTGCCTCAGGAGGAACTTAAAAGAGAGGTTGTGCCTCCCCGTAGTAGAGGGAAGCCCCGGGCTTGGGCTCGGGCCTGGGCAGCTGCCTTGGAGAAGCCTAGCTCTGGGAACGTGGAGAATAGTGCTGGACAAACTAGTGTTGCTAAAGAAGATACTCTAGACCTTTATTCCAACCTGGTTGACAGCATCCAAGACAACCCTGTTTCAACTCATCTCTCATTGGTTGACTCTGCTCGAGCTGACCCCATGCCACTTGACTCTGTTGAAGCTGGTCCCACTGCAGTTAACCTTGTTCAAGCTGACCATGTACCTGTTGATCCTGCATTAGCTGACTTTGCTTCACCCAACTCAGAGCTGATTGACCCTCTCCCAGCTGACCCAGTCCTGACTGACTCAGTCCTGGCTGACTCAGCAGAAATTGACCATACAGTAGTTGTTCCCATCTCAGATGACTTGTCACCAGTTGACCCTGTCCCAGCCAACTCAGCACCAGTTGACTCTGTTCCCAGTGACCTGGCTCCAGTTGATCCTGTGCTAGTTAAGTCTAGGCCATCTGATCCCAGACGTGGTGCAGTGTCCTCAGTCCAGGGGAGTCCAGCTCCCCAGCTTCTTCTGGAGTCAGAGTCCTTGGACCCTCTAAAGGCCATGATCCCTGAAGTCCAGGAGGTTGTGGGTCCTTTGAAGGTAGAAAGTAGTACCACAACCCAGGAAGCCAGACCTCGGCCTCTTAGCCTTTCAGAGTACCGGCGACGAAGGCAGCAGCGCCAAGCAGAGGCAGAAGAGAGGAGTCCCCAGCCACCAGCTGGGAAGTGGCCCAGTCTCCCAGAGACCCCCACAGGACTGGCAGACATCCCTTGTCTTGTCATCCCACCAGCCCCAGCCAAGAAGACAACTCTGCAGAGAAGCCCTGAGGTTCCTCCTGAGGCTTGCTTTGTGCATGTGGGTCCCAGCCCTGCTTCTCCTAGTCCTGAGCCACCTGCAAGCAAACCTGTGGTCTCAACTCCCACTGAACAGGTGCCATCCCAAGAGATGCCACTACCAGCCAGACCTCCACCTTCTACTGTGCAGTCCATGCCCCCCACAATGCCCACTGCTTTGCCTTTTCCCCCAGGTGGGTTAGGCATGACCCCTATGATGCCTCTTCCCACAAGTGGCCAAGGGATCCCCAGTCTACCCCCACCACCCTTGCAGCCTCCCAGTCTTCCAATGTCTATGGGACCAGTGCCACCCGATCCCTATACTCATTATGCTCCTGTGCCACCCTGGCCTTGTTATCCCCCTGTGTCCCCTTCTGGCTATCCTTGCCTGCCCCCCCCACCAACAGTGCCCCTAGTATCTGGTACTCCTGGCACCTATGCTGTGCCCCCCACTTGCAATGTGCCTTGGGTACCCCCTCCAGCCCCAGTCCCACCGTACAGCTCCAGCTGTGCCTATGGGCCCTTGGGATGGGGCCCAGGGCTGCAACACCCTCCATTCTGGCCTGCTGTGCCACCACCTCCTTTGCCTCTAGCATCTGTCGGGAGAGCTGCTCCCCCACCCAAGATGGAGCCCAGTGGCATCCCAGCTGGCCCTCCTGAAAGTGTACTTCCTGTGCCAATGGCTCCTCCTCTCAGTCTTGGGTCAACTGGCCAGGGAGCTCTACAGATAGAGCCCACTAAGTTGGAAGTCAAGTCAGTGCCTCTGTCTCCTCATGTGAAACATAAGGTGTCCTCCCCAGTACAAAGCCCCCAGATTAAGGCTCCACCGTGTCTGTCTGCTGAGAGTGTGGATGTTGAGGAGCCTGCATCAGAGAGGCTAAAGCCTGAGATCCTGGAGACCAGGCCCAGGGAGAAGCCCCCCTCTCCTGTTACCAAGGCTGTTCCTACCCCTACACCAAAGCAGAGCACTGCAAGTAAGGTGCCTGCTGTCCACCCAGCCCGTCTAAGGAAACTCTCCTTCCTGCCTACCCCACGGACTCAAGGTCCTGAGGATGTGGTACAGGCTTTCATCAGTGAGATTGGTAAGTGCTACGTGGTTTAGTTGATGTGAAAGGCATGGGGGTTGGATGGGGAGTGTTCTCCATAGAACACGATAAACCACCCTGATAGGACTGGTCATTGTCAGATTTGTTGGGAGGGTTCTTTGCTCTTTTTGGAGGGCTCTTGAGAAGCAGAGCTCTGGGTTTGTTTGATTCCTTCTGCTTTGGGTTGCTGCCTTGGTTTACTTAGTACATTGGTTAGGGAAAGCATCAAGGGAGAAGTGAGATGATTTGGGAATTCCAGGACCTGGGCACTCCATCCCTAGGGGCTGGATTCCAATCCTGTGTTATATGCTTCCACAGGAATTGAGGCATCGGACCTGTCCAGTCTGCTGGAGCAGTTTGAGAAATCTGAAGGTGAGGGCACCTGGGTAGCTGTGCTGTAACCCCTTTTTATTGGTGCTTTATTTGGGCCCAGCCCTGTAGTTGCTTAGGTGGAAGGAAGGGAGCAGTGGAGGAGCGGTCTCCGTCCCAGAGAAGTTGTTTCAATCTGATTGTAAGGGGAAGACAAGGTTCATGGACAGTACAGCCTCTTCAGGGACAGGGTGGCAGTAATCATGGCAAGGACTAGAAAGAGTAGATGGATGTGGAGGTCCCAGTGGGTTGGGTTGGTTGGGGACATTTTTCTAGAGGGAACTAGCTCTCTGGCTGAGCCTTGAAGTACAGGATGTATGTGTGATGAATAAAGGCAGAAATAGGAGGATTGCATGTTTAGAAGGCAGTGGATAGTTCAGCTTCCTCAGTACAAAACAAGGATCTATGTGCTGTGGAGGATATTATGTCCTAATCTCAAGGAGTTTATGGTCTAATAGGGGAGGAAAATTACGTAAATGACCCCTCAGTAGCAAGTATCTATGATACAAGGAAAAATATAATATGGTTTAAGTATAGAACCAGAATAGACTGAGACCAGAAGTTTGGTCATATAGAACCTTGAACACTAATCTTAGATGTTTGGCCTCTATCTCAGATTCACTGGGGAATTCATGGATATTTCTGAACAGAAGCATGATTGAAAATAGTCCCTGGGCACCTACTAGAAGAATAGATCTCCCTGGGGAGAACCCAGTGAAATACGTACACAGTAGATTTTTCTTCTTTGGGTCTCAAAGCCAGCCCTTCTGTGCCTTCTCGATCTGAAACGTCTGGTTGGCCTTTTAACTAATTTGGTTTCTTTGCAGCCAAAAAGGAGTGCCCTCCCCCGGCTCCTGCTGATAGCTTGGCTGTAGGAAACTCAGGGTGAGTATGGAGACATGAGCGAGTTACCCTACAGCTGTTGGTCAGCAGCCGGCCGGTGCTTCAGGATCGTCAACTGGATGCCTCTGTTACAGGACTTTAGTCAGCTTTAGAGTCTTTCCTTGTTTTCCCATCCCCTACTCAGCTCATCACTACTTGGCACTGTCTTGGGGTGAGGTAGGATGTGTACTATCCTCCGGCTGATTCCAGTCTGGGATTCCCGGTGTCCTGGAGTTTGCCTTTTATCTTCTGGCAAATGTGCCTCTGGGGATTTCTTTCCTTCTTTTAACAAGCGTTAAGCTTGCTCAACACTGGTGATGATATAAGATCAAGTGGGGTAAAATGTTCGTGGCTAGGGCTCTACTGACTCCTTGGAGCTCCTTGTTCCTCAGTCTTCCAGCACTGAGAGGCCTTTTTTCATTTTTCATGTTCATGGTATCCTGTCCTGTTCTGCCAGCCATGTTCCCATCCATACTGATTTTGGGTTGGTTTGATCTAGGCAGGCAAGGCTCCTGGCTTAAAGGAGGTGGGGGTAATTTAAGGTCATAGCCAGCCTGCTCCCTAGAATTGGACAGAGCTGAGCTGAGATCAAACTACATTTAGTCACTAAGATCCCATTTGTATTGGAGGAGAATGATAGGGGCAGTTTGTGTATCCTGTTCTTCTCTGCACACACCCTCTCTCCCATTGCTTTATGAGGAAAACATATACAAGATGTTGAGGAGGCAATGAACCAGGCTTTCCCTTTTCCCCCGCCAGCAGCGTTGACACTCCCCAGGAGAAGAGGCCCCTAGACCGGTTACAAGCCCCAGAACTGGCCAACGTGGCAGGTGGGTTCAGGGTGGGGAACTCTGCCTTTGATTAGTTTATGCAGCAAATGTTTATAGAGCCTGCCCTGCACCAGGTGTGTGTAGTTGTTGGGAATACAGAGATCTGATCCTCATCCTTGAGATTCTCACAGTCCAGGGAGCAGATGTATAAACAAGCATGTGCAGTGTCAGAGATTGAATATCAAAGAAGCCTTTGTGGTTTATAGTGGGATCTGAAATGGGTCAGTCAGGGGAGGGTCTCATACAGAAGGTAGAACCCATGAGGCAGAGGCTTGAGAAGATCACTAATACCAATTAGATTTAGGGGATGGGACATTCCAGGGAGATGGAGCTGCTGCTGGAGAACTGAAGAAACAAAAACAGTCTGGTATGTTTTGGGGAATTATGAGTTGTTTGGTTTGGCTGGAGTGTAGTTGCTGATGAGGGTGGTGGGCAGAACTAAAGCAAGAGATAAAGCTGAAGTGGTAAGTAGGAAGTCAGATGGGAACTTTGAATGCCGTGTTAAGCTGTTTGGACTTTATCTTTGCATTGAAGAAACAGTTGGTGTTGGGGTGCTCCCTCTAGCAGGACTGTAGAAGAGAGGTGGATGGGCATTAAGCCCCAGGTGATTACAGGAGTCCAGGCAGATGCAGCCCAGGCAGTGTGGGGGAAGGGCCGGGTCTAAGATTGGAGTGGTGGACCATGTAAGAGCTGATCCATTAATTAGGTTTGGGCAGTGAAAGGCTGAGGGGTTTAGGAGGATGCTAGCTGTCTGGGTTTCTATTGCTTGGTTCCCCCAAGATGGGGGACTTGGGGGCAGGAATAGTTGCAATAGTGGGAGAAGTTGGGCTGTTGACCTTTGTTGGTGTACTTTGTGACATGAGGTGGGGGTCTCTGGAGCCTATATACGCAGTGTTTGGAAGTGTAGACTCGGATCTCATCCTGCTATCTCCATCCTCCCTCCCCTCACAGGGCTCACCCCACCAGCCACCCCTCCCCACCAATTATGGAAGCCCCTGGCTGCTGTTTCACTGCTGGCCAAAGCCAAATCTCCTAAGTCCACCGCCCAGGAGGGAACCCTGAAGCCTGAAGGAGTAACAGAGGCCAAACATCCAGCTGCAGCCCGCCTCCAAGAAGGGGTCCATGGCCCTAGTCCAGTCCATGTGGGCTCTGGGGACCATGACTATTGTGTCCGGAGCAGGACTCCCCCCAAAAAGACGCCTGCCTTAGTCATTCCAGAGGTGGGCTCCCGATGGAACGTCAAACGCCATCAGGATATCACCATCAAACCCGTCTTGTCCCTGGGCCTGGCTGCCCCCCTGCCCCCACGCACAGTTGCCTTCCAGGAGCCACTTGATCACAGGACTAGCAGTGAGCAGGCAGATCCCCCAGCAACTTGCCTTGCCCCATCCGCCTTGCTCTCCCCTGAGGCCTCACCTTGCCGGAATGACATGAACTCTAGGACTCCCCCTGAGCCCTCAGCCAAGCAGCGGTCAATGCGCTGTTACCGAAAAGCCTGCAGGTCAGCCAGCCCCCCAAGCCGGGGCTGGCAGGGCTGCCGTGGCCGCAGCAGCCGTTCTGTCAGCTCTGGGTCCAACCGGACCAGCGAAGCATCTTCCTCCTCATCCTCATCGTCGTCTTCCTCATCCCGGTCCCGGTCCCGGTCCCTCTCCCCCCCACACAAGAGATGGCGAAGGTGAGCTCTGATCGCCTGTTAGGTCCTCTTCATTTAGGAAGTCCATGGGCTCTCCTCCGGTTCACATGGAGCTTGATACTTTCAGGCATTAAGGCTTCTACTTCTGTCCTTGGCTTTTGTCTTCTCCCCCTTTCCTGGATTATTGAAGGAGGCACGCTGTGAGAAGGTATCTTCTGTGCCCTCTTTGAGTTTGGGCTATCCCTGAGGGCTCCTGCTTCCTTGACCCCAGCCTTGAGGAGACCATTAGGGTTGGAGCTCACCCCGTGTGTTTGATCCTTCACGTACTTTATCAATCCTCACTTCTGCTTTTGTGGGATGTCAGAAGGTGGGATAGTAGGTTGTTAATGGCAGTCCCTCTAATCATCTGTCAGGAAAGAGTTGGGGCAGTTCTTTTGGTTGTCACTGGCCTCATACTTCCTGGCTATACCTTTTTTCTCAGTTAAAAACCCAAATTTTCTTACATAATCCATGAATAATTCTTGGTTTTGAGCCAGAATGACCTTTTTTTTTAATGTTTATTCATTTTTCGAGAGAGACAGCATGAGTGTGGGAGGGATAGAGGGAGACACAGAATCCGAAGCAGCTCCAAGCTCTGAGCTGTCAGCACAGAGCCCCATGTGGAGCTCGAACTCCCAAACCGTGAGATCATGACCTGGCCGAAGTGGGATGTTTAACCAACTGAGCCACACAGGCACCCCTGAGCCAGAATGACCTCTTAAGAAATGATTTCTACGGATATAGCTAGTCATCTCCTTTTTACATCCTGGTCACAGCAGTGCTATGAGACATGTTAGGGGAGCAGGAACCCATAGACCAGGCCTGGCACACCCAGCTAGACCTAGGGCCCAGCCCTTTATCCCTGAGTCTCCATTTATTTTTCTTTCAGACTTGTTAAACGTTTTTGTTTTTAATTGCATAATTGAAAACAACTGTGATCTATGTGAGACCACTCTAAAACATTCTGGATACGCCTAAAGTTCATGAGGGCCTCAGTTTGGTCGTCAGTGGAGTTCTTCTAGATATCTTTTCCTCTGTTTCGCCTTTGGTCCGAGTTTCCTGACAGGGAGGCAAGGCTGGGGCCAAGGTGAGGTAAGTTGAATGTATCTGCACCATTCCCGGCATTCCTATGTGCCCATTTATTCTCCAGATCCAGTTGCAGTTCCTCTGGACGTTCCCGAAGATGCTCTTCCTCTTCCTCCTCATCATCTTCCTCATCTTCCTCATCTTCATCCAGTTCCCGAAGCCGGTCCCGCTCCCCATCCCCGCGACGGAGAAGTGACAGGAGGCGGCGGTGAGTATGTAATCGGGGAGTCAGTGCATCTGGGATGCAAATACTAGATTTGAGAATCTTGAGACTTGACTTGTCTACTGTCTGGGGGGCTGATGGCATCTTCTTCTCATGTCAGGTACAGCTCTTATCGTTCACATGATCATTACCAAAGGCAGAGAGTGTTGCAGAAGGAGCGTGCAATAGTGAGTAGAGGAGTGGGTCCTGGGAGGATAGGGCTGGCCCCTGAGCCGTGAGGTTGGAGAGCCTTCTGCAGCAGTGGTCCTGACTCATGGTGTGTCGGTTTTCCTTGTCCCAACATAGGAGGAGAGAAGAGTGGTCTTCATCGGGAAGATACCTGGCCGCATGACTCGATCAGAATTGAAACAGAGGTTCTCTGTTTTCGGAGAGATTGAGGAGTGCACTATCCACTTCCGTGTCCAAGGGTAAGGCCTTAGGTCAGAATGTCCTTTCTGCTCCATTTGTCTACTTTGATGCTGCTTTGTCTTTCCTTCTTCCTCTCTGGTGTGTTAGGCAATGTAGAAAGACACCTTCACTCTTAGAGGGTTGGCCATTTGGGGACTGAGAAGAACTGCCCCAGTCTCTCTCTCTATCCTGGGAAGTGCCCAGATACCTATCCCAGCCTCTGCCTCACCTTCCTCACCAGTGACAACTACGGCTTCGTCACTTACCGCTATGCTGAAGAGGCATTTGCAGCCATCGAGAGTGGCCACAAGCTGAGGCAGGCAGATGAGCAGCCCTTTGATCTCTGCTTTGGGGGCCGCAGGCAGTTCTGCAAGAGAAGCTATTCTGATCTTGGTGAGTGGAGGAGACCCTGAGGCTTTGGTATACTGGATATTGTCCCCAGAAGGGTTCCCAGCCGTTTGAGAGTGGAGCGAGGTAGACCTGTCTCTGTGTGACACACAAAGAACACAAAGTGGGTGGGATGAGAGGAGAAATGGGGGCTCTTTAGTCTTTCTTAACTTAAAACCAGGGTGATGTCATTCTATCCATTATTGGAGTGGGAGGAGGCTGGCCATTTGAGGACCCTGTGTTTGGGAAGTGTTAGAGACCTTGATGTCTGTCTCTATTTTTATAGACTCCAACCGGGAAGACTTTGACCCTGCTCCTGTAAAGAGCAAATTTGATTCTCTTGACTTTGACACATTGTTGAAACAGGCCCAGAAGAACCTCAGGAGGTAACCCTGGGCCCTTCTCCCCCTTCCCTTTTTCTTTGGAGGTGTCCAACCTCCTCCATCCCCCCTCCCCCAATTTAGGGGAGAGAGCTGCTAGTGAGGAGATGACTGTTTTATAAAGAAATGGAAAAAAGTGAAATAAAAAATGTGTTAAATCAGATTTTTAAAGGGTTATTTGTTTTTTATAACAGGCATTGAAACAAGTTAACACATTCCTGTGTTAAGATGGGGCTGAGGGGTTCCCCTGTGTTTGGAAGTTCTAAGGCACTATGCAGACCAATAAACACGAACTAGAGAGAATTCCCAAGTGCTCTTGTGCTTCTTTCAATGGTGCTAGTGCCAGACATACTCACTTTTCCAATCTGAATACAATGAGGACATGCTACATGCTTACTTCCATTTAGTTCCAAGGACCCCTCTTTGGTTCAATGCAAAGTCTTATTGGACTTGAAACTTGGCTCCTCAGGTTGTGTTGTTCATGAAATCAGTCTTCTAGAGTAGTATTTCTCAAACTTTAAAAGAGATCTCTTGGGGCACCTGGGTGGCTCAGTTGGTCAAGCCTCCGACTTCGGCTCAGGTCAGATCTCACATTTGTGGGTTCAAGCCCCGCGTCGGGCTCTGTGCTGACAACTAGCTCAGGGCCTGGAGCCTGCTTCTGGTTCTGTGTCTCCTTCTCTCTCTGTGCCTCCCCCTCTCATGTTCTCTCTCTGTATCAAAAATAAATAAAATATTAAAAAAAATAAAAGGGATCTCTTTAGAATGTAGATTCTGACCTCTGGGATGGAGCCAGAGATTCTGCATTTCAAGCAAAGGGATGCTGATGCTGCAGTCTCAAGAAAGGGATTTTACCATCAAGAATGTAGAGGAAGTTCACACTTGTCCTAAATGAAGATTCTCTAAATTGAAGCTTATGTGTACATGTACCATTTTAGCTTGAGCTCAGTGTTTGATACACAAGAAGTACTCAGAAGAATGCATGCCTATGGATAGACCTCTGGGAAAGAGGGAGATGTAGGAGTTCCATCTAGGAGAGTGTCTATTTTGAGAAAAGTAAAGGAGATGTGTGTCCCTTGAGAAAGTGGGTTCTTACCCTTCCTGAGGTGTATTAATGTGAAGCAGTCAAAGGATAGTGGGTAGATTAAAGGGATTGATGTAATGTGATAAAAACTTGAAATTAACTTGGCAGGCCTGGGCATTAATTTTTGAATATCATGACAGAGAGAGGTACTTGGGGAGAGTTTTCTAATTCTCCACAGGGAAAGTTTAGGTGTGAACTGTGATTCAGGAGGTAGAAGGATTATTTCCAGGATTACAGATTTGAAGAGATTGCCGCTGCTGTATTACTCAGGGATGGTGCACAATGGGTTTACACTTTATGGAGCTGACCTAATGCTGAATGAATATGTAAGGGAGGAAGGGTGGTCTCGGGTAAATCAGGATTGAAGGAGGTCATTTTTGGGGAATCGACCCTTTCTTGCCATGGATAATCTGAAGGATCCTCTGTATTTGAGGTGGGAATACAGGGGCTGGGGTGGTATCTAACAAAGGGCCTCTTCTGGGTGGTGGAGGCAGGGAAGATGAGGGCGGGAATCCTTTTGGCCGTGCGAACGGGCGTGGTTGGGAGATCTAGAAAGTCCGAGGAACGCTCAAGCCTGCGGGTTTACTCTGGAATGCGAATCCCAGCTGCAGCTCCGGAAACAGCAGCTCCGAAAAAAAGTGGCTCTAGCAGAGCGCGGGAAGGCTGGAGTTTTCCCGCCACTGCGGAGGGCGGGATACGTGACGTCAGGACTCCGCCTTCACAAGGTGGTGGAAGGAGGGCTCCGCCCTTACCAAGATGGCGACCCTTGCGGCACCGGAAAGAGTTTACAGATTTCGCCTCGATCCTGCCTCCAAAGTGGAGGCGGAACTGCTCTGTGGGGAGTGCCCGCCCCTTCCGCTGTGCGCCCGCGCGGTGAGATGACGTCACAGCGGGCCGGCCCTCATTCTGCAGGGTTCCTGAGTTCCTGAGTTGTGCGCGTCGGCAACGGTAGTGACGCGTTTTGCCCGGAGGATGGCGGACGCCGGCTTGCGCCGCGTGGTTCCCAGCGACCTGTATCCGCTCGTGCTCGGCTTTTTGCGCGATAACCAGCTCTCGGATGTGGCCAATAAATTCGCCAAGGCTACAGGCGTTGTGAGTGCGGGCTTGGGGCAAAGGCTGGGGTGGGATGACCACAGGGCTTCAGGCCATGACAGGTTCAGGTTTCTGGGTACGGAGGTCTCTGGGGTCTGCCAGTCCAGTATCTGCGGGGCCTGAGCTCTCGGAGGTGAGCCGAGAGCTTAGAGTCTCGGCACCCGGTCTCCCACGAGGTCTCAATAGATAGCGCAGAGTCTTGTTGCCTTTTTTTTGGTGAGCGGTGCAGCGACAGTAGCGTGGGATCCTCGTGGCCCAGGTCACGTGGCTGGAGGAGTGCGGCGAGGAGGGAGCATGGTGTCCCACCGGATGCATTGGGGACTCCTGGTTTCTCCTTTGGGTTTTACGCTGGCTGATGCAAAGCGTGACTCGAATTTACCCGGGACTCAAAGATAAAATTGTTTTATAAATGAAGGATAGGATTTTTCCTTAGTACATGAGAAAGTGGATGAGAGTAGAGGCATGGTTCTGCCTTAAGGTATATTGAAGCAGAACTGAAGCACTATCAAGCAGTGAGTGGTCTTGGGTCTTCGACTTATGGAATCAAACACATTTAGATTTGGGATCAGGCTCTATCACTTTATAAGACGTATAACCCGAGCAGCTTGCTCAACCTCTCTGAGTCTGTGTTCCTATGAGGGATGTCTTCATCCACTTTAAAGGACTTTTGTTAATTTCAGTAACGTGATAAATATGAAGTGGCAATCTCAGTGCCTGGTGCTCAGGAAGCATCAGTGAGTGGAAGCTATTATCATAGTTATAGTAATTTAGGATGTTCCAAACACAAAGTGAAAATGGCTAGGAAGGTAAAAGGTTTGGAATCTCCCTTTCAAGAAAAGCAAACATGAAAGTAGAGTCTTAGTGTTTGACAAAGAAGATCAGTTCCTTTGTGGAAGAATCAGGCTGCACAAGAACAGAATCAAATCAGTCTCAGAAATGACTTCCTTAAGGTTTTGTTTTTTTTTAATGTTTTATTTATTTTTGATACGGAGAGAGACAGAGCATGAGAGGGGAAGGGGCAGAGAGAGAAGGAGACACAGAACCGGAAGCAGGCTCCAGGCTCTGAGCTAGCTGTCAACACAGAGCCTGACGCGGGGCTCCAACCCACGAACGTGAGATCTGACCTGAGCCGAAGTCGGAGGCTTAACCGACTGAGCCACCCAGGCGCCCCTGAAATGACTTCTTTAAGATGGGACAGCCTGCTGTGTGATCTCCTACAACTGCTTTCATATTGGGACTTAAAAAAAAATTTTTTTTTTAGAGCACGCGGGAGGGGCAGAGAGAGAGAAAGACACAGAATCTGAAACAGGCTCCAGGCTCTGAGCTGTCAGCACAGAGCCCCTTGCAGGGCTCAGATTCACAGACAGAGATCATGACTTGAGTTGAAGTCTGATGCCTAACTGAGCCACCCAGGCACCCCTCATATTGGAACAGTTTTTGAATTGACTGTTAGGGAGGCTGCAAAAAGTGTTTCCACAAGGGGCTGGATGGAATCGGGCCTTTGAGAATCAGGATTCTTTTATTTGATGGAAGTTAGTCCTTGTAGGTGGCTTACTAAGTGTTAGATGGTGTTTTCAGGTGCTAAGTCCTTTATACATATTGTTTCTAATCCTCTGAACAACTTAATAAGATGTATAGTATTATTTTCATGTTATAGTGAAGAAAACAGGAAGATTAAGTAACTTGCTCAGAGTCACACAAACAGGTAGAGGCAAGTTTCATATCTGTACTTGTCTAACTCTGAGCCTATACTCTTATTAGTACTGTAATGCCCTGCCATTTTTTTTTTTGCATTAACTATGTTAGTGTAATTAATAGGTGGATGTAATTTTGTATTGAGTATGTAACTTAGCTTTTTAACAATTTTGGAGGCTGGGTTCCAGTCATTTGGTGTTATAAACCACATTGCAGCAAACACTTGTATTAATATTTGTGTTCTTGTTTCATGGGTAAGGATAAACTTCTAGGGAATGCGCATTTCCTTCAGGGCTTTGGTAAATAGGACTGACTGGAGATAGATGGTGTCAAAAACTATAGGGGTAGCCCAAGCTTTTGATATCAAAAATTGGGAAGTACACAAACAGGCTATTGTTGTCTTAATTTAAGCAAGTAGAAGTCTTCCAAATATGTAACTTTTACACCAAATATAGCAGATATAAAACAGGTTACCTTTAATAAGAGAATAAAAGTCTAATTTCCCCTAGGGCAGCCAGGATAAAATTTTCTTATTGAGCGTTCTTTTCTTTTCTAGACCCAACAGGACGCCAATGCCTCTTCTCTCTTGGACATCTACAGCTTCTGGCTCAAGTAAGTCTTCACTGTACCACTGTCACTATTTTTCCCCCAAGGGGTTGCGCTGTGTTTCTTGGTGTGGGAAGGTCCTGAGCCCTCACAGATTAGCCTCATCTACTTCAGCAGGTCCACCAAGGCCCCAAAGCGGAAGTTACAGACAAACGGACCAGTAACTAAGAAAGCTAAGAAGACGACTTCATCCAGTGATAGCAGTGAGGACAGCAGTGAGGAGGAAGAAGCCCAAGGGCCTCCAGCTAAGAAAGCTGGTAAGGGTGGGCAGGTAGTTGGGGTTAGTGGTCCCCGAGAAAGGGATTTGTAGCCTGCCAGTACCACATGACTGATCCTCATTGAGGTCTGTGCTTTTGTTCAGTTGTACCTGCCAAGCGGGCCAGTCTGCCTCAGCATGCTGGAAAGGCTTCAGCTAAAGCAACAGAGAGCACCAGCAGTGAAGAATCCAGTGATGAGGAGGAAGAGGACAAGAAGAAAAAGCCTGTTCAGGTTTGCAGCTTTGGGAAGGAAAGAGGTTGCTTAAGGAATTAGAAAGAAGACACCTGAAATCTTGGCTTAAAGCTTGGAACCAAGCAAGGGATGGCGGTGGTGTATAACAAATGACCATGGAGAAGAAAACCTGAGGACTTTGAGAGAGATGATAAATATGAAGTTTGGAAAGGATATGTGAGGTTGAAGTTGCAGTCTGCATCTAGAGGAGCCCATTCTGTTTCCTAGGTGGTATTAGGTTTCTCTGGGACCCTGAGACTCCAAGAGTAAGAGTATGTTTTGTAGGTGGGTATCAGGAGCTCTAAGCAGGGAATGGCAGGGACAGGGCTGACGTTTTTGTTTCTTATGAAGAGTTTGATGCTCTTTTCAGATGCTTGCTTGCTTGCTTGCTTGCTTTCTCTGTCTCTCTCACTCTCCCTTTTATTTTTTCTTCTTTGTTTCTGTCTTTCTCTAAGTAAACTCTGCACTACACATGTCTCTTGAACCCATGACCCCAAGATCAAGAGTTGCATGCTCTACCAACTAAGCCAGCCACGCACACCCAGATGCTATCTTGCTTAACTTTCCCATGTCTTTACTGTTCCATTAGCTCCTAAAAAATAGTCAAGGATGCTTTCTAACTTAAGATGTCCTTTGGGTACCCAGAAGCTCTTGCTGATTCTCCTCCTTATTGTGTGTTTTCTCACAGAAGGGAATTAAGCCCCAACCCAAGGCAGTGAAAGCTCCTCCTAAGAAGGCCAAGAGCTCTGATTCTGATTCAGACTCAAGCTCAGAGGATGAGGCACCAAAGAACCAGAAGCCAAAGACAACACCTGTGGCAGCTAAGGCTCAAGCTAAAGCCTCAGCCAGATCAGGTACTATTTCTGTTTCCAAGAGTCCAGGCTGGGGAACAGGTTGCTGTGGGACTGGCATTAAAATTGCTCATTCAGGGGCGCCTGTGTGGCTCAGTTAAGCAGCTGACTTTGGCTCAGGTCGTGATCTAATAATTCGTGAGTTCAAGCCCCATGTCAGGCTCTGTGCTGACAGCTAGCTTGGAGCCTGGAGCCTGCTTCAGATTCTGTGACTCCCTCTCTCTCTGACCCTCCCCTGCTCATGCTCTGTCTGTTTTTCAAAAATAAGTAAACGTTAAAATAAATTAAAAAAAATAAAAGAAAAACTTAAAAATAAATAATATTGCTCATCAAGGAGGTGCCTGGGTGGCTCAGTTGATTAAGTGTCTGACTTCGGCTCAGGTTTTGACCTCATGGTTCATGAGTTTGGGCCCCACATGGGCTCGCTGCTGTGGGCATGAGCTTGAGATCCTCTCTTTCCGCCCCTCCCTTGTGCCCCTCCCCTGCTTGCGCTCGCTGTCTTTCTCAAAAATTAGTAAACGTGTTTTAAAAATTTCATTCACCACAGGGGTGAAATGGTAACGAGCTAGAGGTATTGATGAGTGTCTTTTTTTAAAGAAGCTTTATTATTAATAAGTGAAGATTACATAATTAGGGGTTAGATATTAGAGATAACCTGCAGTAAGGAAAACTTTTAAAAAATGGTATCCAAAAAAAAAAAAAAAAGGTATCCATTTGCCATTCTTGTCAATTTCATCGATGATTTATATTCTCACAAGTCCTGTTATGACCACTTACATTTCTATTCTTTGTCCTTTTCACTACCATTATGCCTCTTATGCATTCACTGCATAGGGCATGTGAGAATTTAAACTGTAGTTCTCTTGTGATAACAAGTTATGATTTACAGAAGCTTCTCTGAATGGAAGTTGGAACGAAAGATTTCATATAGCATATTCGAACTATTTATAGTATATGGTTAGCTTAAAGATGGTTTTATTCTTAAAATTAGTCAGGAAAGTCGTCCTTTGATAGTCAGCCATGGCAGTCTCCCTCATGCCTGTTCTTTTTTTTTTTTAATAGTTTATTGTCAAATTGGTTTCCATACAACACCCAGTGCTCTTCCCCACAAGTGCCCTCCACCATCACCACCACCTCTTTTCCCCCTCCCCCTTCCCTTTCAACCCTCGGTTCATTTTCAGCATTCAATAGTCTCTCAAGTTTTGCGTCCCTC
>NC_043701.1:160383106-160408733 GCF_006229205.1 Suricata suricatta
TCCTATGCTTCAGCATTCTGTATCTTGGGTAAATCCCTAGCAGTGCTATTGCTGGGTCATAAGGGAGTTCTATGGATAGTTTTTTGAGGAACCTCCACACTTTTCCAGAGCATCTGCACCAGTTTACATTCCCACCAATAGTGTAGGAGGGTGCCCGTCTCTCCACACCCTTGCCAGCATCTATAGTCTCTTGATTTGTTCATGTTAGCCACTCTGACTGGCATGAGGTGGTATCTCAGTGTGGTTTTGATTTGTGTTTCCCTGATGATGAGTGATGTTGAGCATCGTTTCATGTGCCTGTAGGCCATCTGGATGTCCTCTTTGGAGAAGTGTCTGTTCATGTCTTCTGCCTATTTCTTCACTGGGTTATTTGTTTTGTGGGTGTGAAGCTTGGTGAGTTCCTTGTAGATTTTAGATACTAGCCCTTTATCTGATATGTCATTTGCAACTATCTTTTCCCATTCTGTCGGCCTCATGACTGTTCTAAAGGCAAGAGGATTGATAGACTCCTAAGTTCTGAGTTACAGGTTTCTGTGGTCCTTTATGGCTTGATACTTAACGCTTTTTTTTCCTTGTTAGGTCCACCAGCTCGGGTGGCACCTAAAATAGCCAATGGCAAAGCAGCCAGCAGTAAGAGCAGCAGCAGCAGCAGCAGTGATGACTCGGAGGAGGAGGAGGAGGAGGCAGCACCCATACCTAAGAAGGTTTGGCCATAATTTCTACCAGAGGACTGGGGGCGGGCTGGGGGTTTCTCCATTTCCTGGCAGGATTGGTTGGACCAGCCTTTTCCTGTGGTAACTGATTTTCTCTGTATAATGCAGACTGTACCTAAAAAACAAATTGTGGCCAAGGTCCCAGTGAAAGCAGCAGCCACCCCTACCCAAAAGAGTTCCAGCAGCGAGGACTCCTCAAGTGAGGAGGAGGAGGAAGAACAGAAAAAACCTATAAAGAAAAAACCAGGTGACTGGACATGGGGATTCAAGCTGCATGACTGTGACCAGATCCAGCGGCAGGAGGATCTCTGCAGTGACCACAGGGACCTCGCCATAGAACCGCTTGACCTGATGACAGCTAACTTTTCCCAGAGAAATTTGCATTGCCTTTTATAATCTAGATGCAGAAATGATATGCCATCATCTCTGCCATATTCTTTTGGTTAGAAATGACTCACTAATTCTAGCCCACACTCAAAGAAGGGGAATTAAGCTCATTTCTAGACAGGAACAGCATCAAAAGAATTTTTATATGTATATTAAAACCATGACATTGTTTTTCTTAAACAGGTCCCTATAGTTCAGTCCCTCCACCTTCTGCTGCCCCATCAAAGAAGTCCCTGGGAACCCAGGCTCCCAAGAAAGCTGTGGAGAAGAAAGAGCCTGTGGAGAGCAGTGAGGACAGCAGTGATGAGTCTGGTGAGTCCCCACTTGTGGAGAAAAGGTCTGGGAAGCTACATGAAGAATACAGAAGACAAAAATACTTCTGTCCCTTTTGCTTTTCGCTGAAGCGTGACAGGGCTGTGTGGGTCTTTGCATCTTTCTTTTTACTGCTTTTGGTTGGGTTGGGACTCTGGTCCCAATCTAATGCCAGAGGTTTTCTCCAGATTCGAGTTCTGAGGAAGAAAAGAAACCCTCAGCTAAGACCGTCACCTCTAAAGCAACCAGTAAACCAGCTCCAGCAAAGAAGGCATCAGAGAGCTCTTCAGACAGCTCAGGTGAAGCATATGAAGGCCCTCAGGGCAGTGGGAAGTCTAGAGGCTCCCTTGGGTCTGACTTCTGTTTATTTTGTCTTTGTCTAGACTCTGACAGTTCTGAGGATGAAGCTCCTGCCAAGCCAACTGGTACCATTAAGAATCTCCCAAGTAAGCCAGCTGCCACTCCCAAGCAACCTGTCGCTAAACCGGCTGCAGCTCCCAAGCAAGCTGTGGGCAGTGTCCAGAAGCCTCTGACCAGAAAGGCTGATAGCAGCTCCAGTGAGGAGAGCAGTTCGAGTGAAGAGGAGAAGACGAAGAAGACTGTGGCCACCCCCAAGTCCAAGGCGACGGCCAAAGCAGCTCCATCTGTGTCTGCCAAACAGGCCTCCCAGGGTGGCGGGGACAGCAGCTCTGATTCAGATAGCTCTAGCAGTGAGGAAGAGAAGGAAGAGAAGATGTCAAAGTCCCCAGTTAAAAAGAAGACACAGAAGGCAGCCGGAGTAGTAGTCTTTTCCAAGCCAGCTGCCGCAAAGAAAGCAAAGGCCCAGGGCAGCAGTTCTTCCTCTGATGATTCCAGTGAGGAAGAGGAGGAAGAGGAGAAGCCTAAGGGCAAAAGTGCTATAAAACCACAAGCGCTGAAAACCAATGGCACCTCTGCCCTGACTACCCAGAATGGAAAAGCAGACAAGGACAGCAATGAGGAAGAAGAAGAAAAGAAAAAAGGAACAGTAGCAGTTTCTAAGCCAGGTCTATATCCAAAGAATCTGCCTCCTGAGTTTGTCCCCCCATATTGGGCTGGGATGTACTCTTGGGAGATGGGGCAGGGAGAGGAGGCCCACGATTAGATTTCCAGTTGTATGCACTTGGTGTGTGGGGACTTGGGAGGAGGAACAGGAAACTGGTCTCCTGAGTCTGGCTATCTTGTAGGTTCAGGAAAAAAGCGGAAGCAGAATGAGACTGCTAAGGAGGCAGAGACTCCTCAAGCTAAGAAGATAAAGCTCCAGACCCCCAACACATTTCCAAAAAGGAAGAAAGTAAGTTATCTTCTCTTTTTCTCAGGAGCCAACTTTTAAAGAGTAGAAAGGAAAATCTGGGGTCATCTTGATAGCCCTCTGCCTGCCATAAATGTACCTGTGTGTAGATCAGGAGGGCTTTTCAGTTATGTGACCACTTTGTTTTTAGTTTCTTACTTCATTCTTCTCCAGGGAGATAAAAGGGCATCATCCCCATTCCGAAGGATCAGGGAGGAGGAAATTGAGGTAGATGCTCGAGTGGCAGACAACTCCTTTGATGCCAAGGTGAGCGGGGTGCAGGTGTTGGCTGTTGTTGAGGGGAATGGGTAGAAGAGAGGACAGCTTTTTGGTTTAGGTTGATGGGAAGCTCTCTGGGTTCAGGTTGCCTTGAGCAAAGAGAAGAACGTAACAGGGCCTTGGTATTCTGTGTATTAACCACATCTCTCTCCTTGCCAGCGGGGTGCAGCTGGAGACTGGGGGGAGCGAGCCAATCAGGTTCTGAAGTTCACCAAAGGCAAATCCTTTCGGCATGAGAAAACCAAGAAGAAGCGTGGCAGCTACCGGGGAGGCTCCATCTCTGTCCAGGTCAATTCCGTTAAGTTTGACAGCGAATGACCTGGGGCTGTTTGACGAAGCAGGGCAATAATTGGAGACCACTTGCTTTCCCCAGCGGACCTGGGAACCATCAGCTCTTAAGGAAGTATCTTGGTGAGGACGGCAGTTTAGAATAGGTCCAAAGACTTCGCATTGTAACATCCTCTCTGGTCCTTTTCTGTGTTTGTAGTTTTGTACAGATTTGTTTTGAGTGTTGAGTAGTAAAGACAACATGAGGGGAGTGTTCTTTTTTAAGAAAAGGAAAATTTTAGTTGTCATTCCCTTCTCCCTGTTCTGTGAAAGTCCTCATACTGAGAAATTTGTATATTTTATATTAAATCATTTCCTATAGATTTTTGTTGTGATTTTCAGAGGTGGGTTCCCACAGATAAAATCTTAGCTGTTGCCTAAAACATAGTATCAGTCACATGTGTGAGTTTTTACAATTGGAGAATTCTGCCTATGTGAGTGCACGGGTCCACATTTCATCCATCCTACCCCTCAGCGCTCCAGGAAGGGGCAGTTAAGAATGGCTAATGTCTGTGTTTGGTAAGCATGCACTGTGTTCTTCATCCCCGTTTGTGGGGTCTAGGACTGACGCTTTCAGCAAGCATGGACTTAACTACTTTTGGGGGGTAAAATTCACTTTTGTTGTATGAATGCTGTGGGGTTAGTCTGAATATTTTGTTTTCTGTAATTTTAACATTACCTAATGTTTGCAATACTTGATTAGTTTTTAATTTGAAAACATAAAACTTTTCTATTGTTCAAAGTCTTTTTTTGATGACCCTTAATAGTACTGAGTTGAGGACTGTATCTCGGTTTTTACACTTTACAGAACAAAATGACATAAATTTAATCTGAAAAGTACATATCAGTTGGTATTTCTGTCTTGGTAACAGTGGTGACACAAAATTGGTTTCATTAACTCCTACATGGTTGGAAATATGATCAAGAAAAGGAAAGAGTAAGAACTATAATTAAAAACTTCAATCTTCAGTAGGAATTAGGTTACATTAGTCAGGTCAGTTTATAGGTAACTATGTATGTGTAATGGAGATGGGATAATCTTTATAAAGCATATTAGATGGTAAAATTTGAGTGGGGTAGGGTTGGGTAGGCATCCTAACAAGATTATTATGTCTTGTAGTTGGAACATGGGAGCCATTGACGCGCCCCTTTCAGAACCTTAACTGTCAGTAACAGTGGAGAAAAATGATATAGACCAGTGAGCAGAGAGAAGACTGAGGCCAAGCTAGCTGATCATAGAGCTGTTGGAGATGACCGTGCTTATTAGCCAGAGCAGGATGGGGAGGGAAGAGGCAACAGCACATTGGAGTCTGAGCTGTTCCTTTGGTAGGAAGTGTGCCCTTGCTTCATGGATGAGGAAGGTGTAGGTTTTAAGGTTGCCTCCCCTTGTTTGGATTCCACACTTACTTGATAACAACTTGGTTTTCCCTGTAACTGCCTCTAGGAAGAACATTCTCTGTTCATGCTGACATAGGTACATCAGTCTGCATGGTAAAAGTTACACATCTTACTACAAAATAATAAACTGGCTGGTTTATAATGTGTCTTGGGAATTTTTTTATTGAGTTCAAAGCCCTCCCACCTAATCAAACCAGAACAACTTGGGTACCAGTTAGAGGGCTGGAATGAAGACCTGTGAATTCACTGTAGAACCTTCTTGGCAGTGACTTTCCTTCCTGACTTCTTGGACATACCTTGTGTCATGGAGCCTTTTCCAGGCAATAGTCAGGCTGTGCATAGTCTAAATTGGGGGTTGGCAAAATGGCCTACAGGTGAGTTCAGCCCATGGCATGTTTTTGTAATGCTTAGGTCTAAGAATGGTTTTTACATCATATAAGTGCTTGAAAGAATATGTGACCCACAAAACCTATGGTATTTGCTATTTGGCCCTCTGGAAAAAGTGTGCTAACTCTTGGTCTAAATCAGTTATTTCGTAACACTGGCTGAAAATTAGAATCATCTGGGGAACTTTTGACAGTGATACTCAGGGCCTATCCCAGACCAGCTTAGTGAGATCTTGGTGCTTTCTGGTGGGGCCTTGGTGTTAGAATTTTCTTTAAAGCTCATAGGCAATGATAATGAGCAGCTGAGGTTGAAAACCATTACTCTGGGGCGCCTGGGTGGCTCAGTTGGTTAAGCTGTCGACTTCGACTCAGACTCAGGTCGTGATCTCACAGTTTGAATTCGAGCCCTGCATCAGACTCTGCTGACAGCTCAGAGGCTGGAGCCTGCTTCAGATTCTGTGTCTCCCTCTCTCCTGACCCTCCCCCACTCCTGCTTTGTCACTCACTCTCAAGATTAAATACATATTTTAAAAAATAAAATTCTAAAAAAACCCCACTACTCTAAGCTGTTTAAAAAAATCAAATTGGTATTTTTTAGTCCTCTCATGCTTGCATTTTCAAATATGCTTGTTAAATCTAATAGCATAAAGTGAAATTTAAATTTCCTTCTTAGAGGCACCTGGGTGGCTTGGTTTAGCATCTGACTTCGGCTTAGGTCATGATCTCACGGTTTGTGGGTTCGAGCCCCATGTCGGGCTCTGTGTGGACAGCTATCTCAGAGCCTGGAGCCTGCTTCTGATTCTGTGTCTCCCTCTCTCTGACTCTCCCCTGCTCACACTGTCTCTCTCTGCCTCAAAAGTAAATAAAAAACACTAAAAAAAAATTAAATTTCCTTCTTAGCCCGAGTTCCTGGGACTTGATTCTGTGTCTTCTCCACAGTTTCCCTGAATGTATGTGCCATCCAATCATTTTTTTCCCCTTAACACAAATGAGGGGAGCACCTGGCGGCTCAGGTCATGATCTCAGGGTTCATGAGTTCGAGCCCTGTGTCAGGCTCTGTGCTGACAGCTCAGAGCCTGGAGCCTGCTTCAGATTCTGTGTCTCCCTCTCTCTCTGCCCCTCCCCTGCTTGCGCTGCCTCTGTCTCTCAAAAATAAATTAAAAAAAAACATTAATAAACAAATGGGGTATCTTGTTATTTGCAGTTTTCATAACTTTGGACTTCATAACAACAGCTCATTTTTAATGGCTGCATGGTACTCCATTGTATGAAAATAGAATGCTATTCCAACCAGTAACTTACTCGTAGGTGTTTAGGTTTTTTCAGTATTTTGCTATTATAGTTAGACCCACAGTGAATATTCCTTTTTTTCTTTTTGAGGGAGAGAGAAGTGGGTTCATCCAAAGTGGGGCTCATGTTTACCTAAAGTAGGGCTGTGTTTCCCTGAAGTGGGGTTCATGCTGACCCAATGCGGAACTTGAACTCACGAACCGTGAGATCATGATCTGAGCCAACGTCAGGCACTTAACCGACTGACCCACCAGGTGCTCTTTTTTTTTTTTTTTAAAGTAAACTCTGCCTCCAAAGTGAGGCTCGAACTCATGACCCTGAGATCAAGAGCCACATGCCCTACCGTAGGAGTCAGCCAGGGACTCTGCACAATGGATATTATAAGAGTTAAAAGTGGGGGGTGGGGGAGGGAGAGAGAATCTTAAGCAGGCTCCACGCTAACTGGAGCCAGATGCAGGGCTCGATCCCACAACCCTGGGATCGTGAGTAGAAATCAAGAGTCAAAGGCTCAATTGACTAAGACACCCAGGCACCCCTACAAGTTTATTCTTAAATGTGTAACAGGATCTAAGATAACTCTTCATTCTAGCTATAGATAGCAGCAGCTGGTATGACAGGAAAGATAGGAATGGAATTCAGGATCACCATTGCCTCAGGCCTGAGGAACAGCTTGCTTCTTGTCATTTCTTAATTCCATCTGAGGGGGGGTCCTTGCCCCACAGCCTGCGCCTTGAGCTCAAGTTTTCTTCTCACTGTGTTTCTGCCTCAGTGCGTTATCTACTTCCCATCTCCTTTGCCTGCTTCTTGGGCTGCTTCAGGGATTTCTTGTCACATTCGTGGCCAGACATGGCACCTACTGCTCTACGTGGATATACACACACACACGTGTGTGTGTGTGTGTGTGTGTGTGTGTGTGTGTGTGTGTGTGTGTTTTAAGCTTTTATTATGAGAGCACACGCACATGCAGGAGGAGCAGAGGGAGAGAATTCCATGCAGGTTCCTCCCTCCAGTGCTGAGCTGAGCGCACAGCGCTGGACGTGGGGCTCGATGCCACTAAACCATGAGACCATGACCTAAGCTGAAATCAAGAGCCAGACGCTTAACTGACTGCGCCATACAGGCACTCTATAATTATTTTTTTTTTTAAATTGAAGTATGGTTAACATACAATATTAGCTTCAGGGGTATAACATAGTGATTCAACGTTTATATGCATTATATACATTATGAAATAATCACAACTCTAGTTACCGTTTGTCACCAGTTATTACAATATTATTAACTATATTCCCTATGCTATACTTAACATTCTTGGAACATAAGTGGAAACTTGTGCCACTTAATCCCCTTTTTCACCCATCTCCCCGCTTCCGCTCATGCTGGCAGCCACCAGTATTCCCTGTATTTTTGAGTCTACCTGTTTTGTTGCTTGTTTTTTAGATTCAACATGGGAGTGAAATCATTCAGTATTTGTCTTCCTCTGTGTGACATTTCACTTAGCATAATATCCTCTAGGTCAATCCATGTTGCAAATAGCAAGATGAAAATTTATTTTATAGCTGAGTATACATACACATAGTGTGTATATACATACACACTGCATCTTTATTCATTAATCAATCATTGGACACTTAGGTTGTTTCCATATCTTGGCTATTGTAAATTTTGCAGTGAACATGGTGTACATACATGTATCCTTTTGAATTAGTGTTTTTGTTTTCTTTGGGTAAATACCTAGAAGTGCAATTGCTGGATCATAATGGAATTTCTATTTTAGATTTTTTTTTAATTTAAAAAATGTTTAAATATTTATTTACTTTTGAGAGACAGAGAGAGACAGAGTGTGAGACAGGGAGGGGCATAAAGAGAAGGAGACACAGAATCTGAAGCAGGCTCCAGGATCTAAACTGTCCTCACAGAGCCTGACATGGGGCTCAAACTCATGAACTCTGAGAGTATGACCTAAGCCGAAGTCGGACACAACCAACTGAGCCACCCAGGTGCCCCTAGATTTTATTTTTTAAGATTTATATATTTTAGGGGCACGAAGGTGGCTCAGTTGGTTGACCGTCCAACTTGAGCTCAGGTCTTGATCTCGTGGTGCATGGGTTTGAGCCCCACGTCCAGCTCTATGCTGACAGCTTGGAGCCTGGACCCTGCTTTGGATTCTGTCTCCCTCTTTCTGCACCGCTCTGCCCTCGCTTGTAGTCTGTCTGTCTCTGTCTCAAAAATAAATAAACGTTAAAACACTTTTAAGTTTATTTTGAGAGAGAAAGAGCAAGTGGGGGAGAGGTAGAGAGAGAAGGAGACAGAATCCCAAGCAGGCTCTGCACTGCTAGCACAGAGCCCAGTACAGGGCTTAAACCCATGAAACCGTGAGATCATGACCTGAGCTAAAACCAGAAGTAGGATGCTTACCCGACCGAGCCACCCAGGAGCTCCAGATTTATGAAAAAAAAATTTTTTAAGTTTACATTTGCCTTGAGAAGAGAGAGAATGTGAGTGTGCACAAGTTGGCTAGGGGCAGAGAGAGAGGGAGAGAAAATTCTAAGCAGGATCCATGCTGTTAGCTTAGAGCCTGATGTGGGGCTTGAACTCACATGAGATCATGACTTGAACCAAGATCAAGAGTCGGGTGTTTAACCAACTGAGCCACCTAGGCACCCTTAAAATTTTTTTTCTGAGTCATCTTTCTTTCCACCCAATGTGGGGCTCAAACTCATGACCCTGAGATCAAGAGCTGCATGCTCTACTGACAGCCAGCAAGGTGCCCCTGGAATTTCTATTTTGAATGTTTTGAGGAACCTCCATGCTGTTTTCCATAGTGGCTGCACCAATTATGTTTTCATCAACAGTATATGAAGGTACTCTCTTCTCCATATCCTCTCCAACAGTTTTCTTTTTTGATGTTTATTTATTTTTGAGAGAGGGTGAGAGAGCAGGGGAGGGGTAGAGAGAGAGGGAGACAGAATTTCAAGTAGGCTCCATGCTGTCAGCACAGATCCCAATGTGGGGCTTGTACCCACAAACCATTAGATTATGACCTGAGCCTAAATCAAGAGTCAGATGCTTAACTGACTGAGCCACCTAGGCGCCTCAAGAGTTGTTATTTTTGATAGTAGCTGTTTGGACAAGTGTGGGGTGATATCTCATTGAGGTTTTGATTTGCATTTCTCTGATGAGTGAGGTTGAGCATCTTCATGTGTCTGTTGGCCCTTTGTATGTCTTTTTTTTTTTTAACTTTAAAAATTTTTTTTTTATAGTTTGTTTATTTTTGAGGCAAAGAGAGACAGAGCACGAGTCGGGGAGGGGCAGAGAGAGAGGGAGACACAGAATCTGAAACAGGCTCCAGGCTCTGAGCTGTCAACACAGAGCCTGACACGAGGCTTGAACCCACAAACTGGGAGATCATGACCTGAAGTCAGATGCTTAACCGACTGAGCCACCCAGGTGCCTCTTTTTAACTTTTTTTTTTAATGTTTATTTTTGAGAGAGAGATCAAGAGTGGGAGAAGGGCAAAGAGAGAGGGAGATACAGAATCAGAAGGAGGCACCAGGCTCTGAGCTGTCAGCATAGAGCCTGACATGGGGCTCGAACCCATGAGCTGTGAGATCATGCCCTGAGCCAAAGTGGGACGGTCAACTGACTGAGCCACCCAGAGGCCCCTGGATGTCTTTTTTGAAAGAATATCTGTTCAGGTCCTCTGACCATTTAATTGGATTGTTTGATTTTTTTGGTGTTGAGCTGTATGAGTTCTTTAGATATTTTAGATATTATTAACCCCTTATTGAATTTATCATTTGCAAATACCTTCTCCCATTCAGTAGGTCACCTTTTTGTTTTGTTGATGGTTTTTTGCTGTGCAAAAGCTTTTTAGTTCCCCTTTCTTCCTTCTTTCCTTCCTTAGTTTCTTTCTTTCTCCCTCTTTCACTCCCTCTTTCTTTTTTTCTCCCTCTCACTGCTTCTCTCTCTCTCTCTGTTTCTTTCTTCCTTTCTTCCGTTTTTTTCTCCTTCCTTCCTTTCTTCCTTCCTTCCTTTCCTTCCTTCCTTTCATTTCTTTGTATTTCTTTCTTTAAACTCTTTCTTTCATCTTTCTTTCTTTCTTTCTTTCTTTCTTTCTTTTTCTTTCCTTTTCTTTTCTTCTTTCTTTCATCTCTTTCTTTCTTTCTTTTTCTTTCTCTTTTTTGCTTTTGTTGCCCTTGCCTAAGAAGACCAAGCCCCACAAAAATACTGCCAAGACCAACGTCCAAGAATTTACTGCCTATGTTTTCTCTTAGGAGTTATATAGTCTCAGGTTTTACATTTAGGTTTTTAATCCATTTAGGGTTTATTTTTGTATATAGCATAAGAAAGTGGTCCAGTTTAATTCTTTTGCACGTAGCTATTCAGTTTTCCCAGCACCATTTATTGAAGAGACTGTCTCTTCCTCATTTTCTATTCTCATCTTCATTGTCGTAGATTAATTGGGCATATAAACATGGGTTTATTTCTGGGATCTCTGTTCTGTTCCATTAATCTGTGTGTTTGTTTTTGTGCCAGTGCCATAATACTGTTTTAATTACTGTAGCTTTGAAATCTGGAAATGTGATATTTCCGACCTTTTTTTTTCCCCTTCAAGATTGCTTTGGCCACTCAGGGTATTTTGTGGTTTCATACACATTTTAGGATTATTCTTTAAAAAAAAAACTTAAAGTTTATTTACTGTTGAGAGACAGAGACAGAGCATGAGCAGGGGAGGGCCAGAGAGAGGGGAAGACACAGAATCTGAACCAGGCTCTGAGCTGTCAGCACAGAACCTGACATGGGGCTTAAACTCATGAACCACAAGATCATGACCTGAGCTGAAGTCAGAAGCTTAGCTGACTGAGCCATCCAGGTGCCCCAGGATTATTTATTATTTGTTCTATTTTTGTGAAGAATATAGGTTTTGGTTTTTGGGAGTTTTGTTTGTTATTTGAGAGGGTGGGTGCAAGTGAGTGAGGGGCTAGCAAGAGAGAGAGAGAGAGAGAGAGAATCCCATGCAGGCTCCACACTGTCAGCTTGGAGCCCAAATGCAGGACTTGAACTCATAAACTGTGCGATCATGACCTGAGCTGAAGTCAAACGCTTAACTGACTGATCCACTCAAGTACTTGTGTTTTGTGTGTGTGTGTGTGTGTGTGTGTGTGTGTGTGTTTTAAGACTTTGTCTTAAATAATGTCTACAATCTGTGTTGGTGTTTGGGATTGCTTTGAATCTGTAGATTGCTTTGGGTAATATGGACATTTTAAGTATTCTTCCAATCCATGAGCGTGGTATATCTTTCCATTTATTTGTGTGATCTTCAATTTCTTTCATCAATGTCTTACAATTTTCAGAGTACAGATCTTTCACCTCTTCAATTAAATTTATTCTTAGGTATTTTATTCTGTTTGGTAGTAAATGGGATTGTCTTCTAAGTTTCTGGGTGTTGCTTAATAGTGTATAGAAACGCAACAGATTTCTGTGTATTAATTTTGTATCCTACAACTTACTGAATTCAGTTACTAGTTCCAATAGTTTCTTGGTGGAGTCTTCAGGGTTTTCTATATAGTATCACGCCATTTGCAAATAGTGACAGTTTTACTTTTTCCTTGATGATGGTTACCTTTTATTTCTTTTTCTTTTCTCATTGCTATAGCTAGGACTTCCAGTACTATGTTGAATAAAAGTGGCAAGAGTGGACATTTCTGTCTAGTTACTGATCTTAGAGAAAAAGCTTTCAGCCTTTCACCATTGAGTATGATATTAGCTGTTGATTTGTCTTATTTTGAAGTATGTTCCCACTTTACCCACTTTGTGGGGAATTTTTATCATAAATAGATGTTGAATTTTTTCAGATGCTTTTTGTGCATCTATTGAGATGATTGTATGATTTCTATTCATTTTGTTAATTTGTATCATGTTCATTGCTTTGCAGATATTGAATGATTTTTGCAATCCTGGAATAAATCCCAATTGATCATGATATATGATCCTTTTAATATATTCCTGAATTGCTGATATGTTGTTGAAGATTTTTACATTTATGTTCATAGGGGTATTAGCCTGTTATTATTATTATTATTTTTGTAGTGTTTGTCTAGTTTTGGTATTAGGGTAATTCTAGCGTCCAGTCTTTTTTTTTTTTAATGTTTTTATTTATTTTTGAGAGAGAGAGAGAGAGACAGCATGAGTGGAGGGGGGGAGACAGAGAGAGAAAGGGAGACACAGAATCCAAACCAGACTCCAGACCCCGAGCTGTCAGCACAGAGCCTGATCGGGGCTCGAACTCACAAACCATGAGATCATGACCTGAGCCCAAGTTGGACGCTCAACTGACTGAGCCACTCAGGTGCCCCATAGCCTCCAGTCTTAACCTTATTTTTTTTAGTGTTTACTTATTCTTGAGAGAGAGAGACTGAACACGAATAGGGGAGGGGCAGAGAGAGAGGTAGACACAGAATCTATAGCAGGCTCCAGACTCTGAGGTATCAGCACAGAGCCCGACATGGGACTCGAACTCACAACCTTTGAGACCATGACCTGAGCTAAAGTTGGATGCCCAACTGACTGAGCCACCCAGGTGCCCCCAGTCTTAACCATTTTTAAGTGAACTGATATTATTAAGTATATTGATATTATTGTGCAACAGATCTCTGGAACTTACTCATCTTGCAAAACTGAAATTATAGACATTAAACACTAATTTCTTGCAACCTTTGGCAACCATCTTTCTACTTTCTATGATTTTGACTATTTTAGATAATTCATATGGGTGAGATCATATAGTATTTTTCTTTTTTTCTTAAAAAATTAAAAAATGTTTCTTTTCTTTTGGGGTGCCTGGATGGCTCAGTCGGTTGAGCATCCTACCAGCTGAGGTCATGATCTCACAGTTCGTGGATTTGAGCCCCGCGTCGGGCTCTGTGCTGACCGCTAGCTCAGAGCCTGGAGCCTGCTCCAGATTCTGTGTCTCCCTCTTTCTCTGACCCTCCCCTGCTTAAGCTCTGTCTTTTTCTGTTTCTCAAAAATAAAATGTAAAAAATTTTTTTTTAAATAATTATTTACTTTTGAGAGAGAGAGAGAGAGAGAGAGAGAGAGAGAGAGAGAAACAAAACACGAGTTAGGGAGGGGCAGAGAGAGACAGAGATGCAGAATCTGAAGCAGACTCCACAGATCCTGATATGGGGCTTGGACTTCCAAACCATGAGATCATGACCTAAGCTAAAGTCAGACGCTCAACCAACTAAGCCACCAGGTGCCCCAGTATTTTTCATTTTGTGACTAGCTTGTTTCACTTAGTATAATGTGCTCAAGGTTTATCCATGTTGTAGCATATGACAGGATTTTTTTCAAAGCTGCATGATATTTCATATATATACATATATGCCACATTTTATTTATCCATTCAATTTCTTTACTTTGCATTTGTCTTACACATTTAGTCATTTCTATTTTTTTCTATGAAGTGTGACTAGCCCTGTTTTCTGTTTTAATTGGATTATTTATCTTTTTCTTAATGATTTGTAAGTGCTCTTGATATACTAAGGATATTGGCCTTTAATGACAGATTTAAAAAAAATTTTTAAGTGTTTTCATCTTAAACTATAATGTGTACCCATTAACTTTTCTCCTTTAAATAGATGAATGGGGCACCTGGGTGGCTCAGTCGATTAAGCCTCCAACTTTGGCTCAGGTCAGATCTCACGTTTGTGGGTTTGAGCCCCGTATCGGGCTTTGTGCTGACAGCTCAGAGCCTGGAGCCTGCTTCCAGTTCTGTGTCTCCCTCTCTCTCTGCCCCTCCTCCTCTCCTGCTCTGTCTCTCTCTGTATCAAAAAAATAAATAAAAAACATTAAAAAAAAGGAATGTCTTTAAAAAAAAGATGAATAATTTATAAGCTTCATGGTTTTCTTTCAAGTTTACATTTCTATACCTAGCATGGGGCTTGAGCTCATGACCCTGAGATCAAGAATCACATGCTCTTCTGACTGAACCAGCCGTGTGCTCCAGCTTATTGTTTATTGTTTAAATCTGTGGTTTATTTATTTATTTACTTTTTTTTCCCTGCATTTTATAAATACATCCCTTCCTAGCCTCGTTTGCTCTTTTAACTTAATAGACCTCCTTTCCCCTTAGGGCCTTGCACATCTCAACCTGATATGTGTATGTGTGTGTGTGTGTGTGTGTGTGTGTGTGTGTTTGTACAGCTAACATGTTATACAAATGAGGCAGTTTAGCAGATTGTCTAACACAACATTTACAAGAACGATTACTTGGGGCGCCTGGGTGGCTCAGTTGATTGAGCGTCCGGCTTCAGCTCAGGTCAGATCTCACATTCGTGGGTACGAGCCCCGCGTCAGGCTCTGTGCTGACAGCTAGCTTAGAGCCCGGAGCCTACTTCAGATTCTGTGTCTCCCTCTCTCTCTGACCCTTCTCTGCTTGCGCTGTCTCTGTCTCTCAAAAATAAAGAACAAAAAAAAAATTGTTAAAAAAAACAAGAACGATTACTTAACCTCTTTGAGTCTACTTTCTCATATTTAAAATGAGAGTATTTTCTCATCTCATCTGTAACATCTGACCACCCCAGAGGACTGTTGTAAGGACAAAGGATTTAGCTAAAGCACCTAGCACAGTCCCTGGCAAATTGCCAGGACTCTGTGACTGCCGCTTGCACAATAAAAGGGCATTTGGGGAATGATAGTCCTTGGCGTCTTTGCGATGTGCAACATACCCTTTGAACAAAGTCTTGAATCGTATCTTAGAGTTAATGGTTGTATCCAGGCAGTGTTTTATTTTGTTGTTCTTTGATGTTTGTCTGTTTAGCATCTTCATTCATGATGCCGAATATTGATATGCAGAATTGATCCTATTTCTTAGAAACTTGAGTTTTGTGAGGAGTCTAGAATCCCCACCGAATGCTAATGTGTTTTCACTGTGGCTGAAATTCATAAATTCAGTGAGTCTCACACGTGATGGTTCATGCCCCTCTGCAGTGTAGTTACTTCGTATAGACAAAGGGTAAGAGACTTTCCAACACCTTGTAGGTTTGTGCTTTACAGGTTATATCTTTATTACAACCCAACCCTGTTAGGTCAAGTTTTCTCAGCCTCGGCACCATTACCATTTTGGGCCAGATAATTCTTCGTTGTGAAGGAATATCCTGTGCTTTGTAGTATGTGTAGCAGCATCCCTGGCTTCTGCCCACTGGATGTCAGTAGCGTCTTCCACTTTGGACAACCAAAAATGGTCCTGATAGCGCCAGATGTCCCCTGGGAAACAAAACTGTTTCCCAGTTGAGAACCACTGGGAAACAGCTGAGTAGCAGGTGATTTGCTTAGGGTTGATAAAATTGCAACTTACGGCACATTAAGAATCCAGATCTCTGTGTTTCTGAATATCTATCTACCTGCATTCAGCATTGTTTCAGTATCTATATTGTACCAGCCACAGAACTCTTTGAGAGCTCAGGGTCTAATGGGGGAAGTTGGATATAGGAGCAGTTCTGTACACCATGCTGAGTCCTGTCACCAAGAGCAGCACCCCAAAGGGCACAGGCAAGGAAAGATTTCACTGGCATTGGCTCAGGATTCTGAGAAGAGTAGCAGCTTGCCAGATGCAAGAAAGGCACATTTCATGCAAGAAAGAAGAAATTTTTTAATAGTCTATTTATTTTTGAGAGAGAGAGAAAGAATGAGCAGGGAAGGGGCAGAGAGAGAGGAGGGAGAGAGAACCCCAAGCAGACTTTGCACTGTCAGCACGGAGCTCGATGTGGGGCTCGATCCCACAAAATGCAAGATCATGACCTGAGCTGAAATCAAAAGTTGGACATCTAACTGACTGAGCCACCCAGGCGCCCCAAGAAAAAATTTTCTAGTGGGAGAAGAGGGACTTTAGGATGGAGCAAGTAGAGGGTATGTGGGAGGTAGGGGGTAAATAATGCTAAGTCTGATGGCTTTTTGTATCCAGATCAGGAGTTAGTACTTTATTTGGTCCACCTGTGGATCTTAGGGAATGGGTATAGTCCAGTGCAATACTCTTGGCACTAATACAGTTGCCAGGAAAGCCAGTTCCAACAGATTACCAAGTTCTCACCCCCTGCTCCCTGCAGAGCCTGCTTAAACTGTCCGCAGTTACTGAAGAGGCCAGTAGATGGGGCTCTTGCCTACTGTTGGGTGCTGGACTAGACTAGCTGAAGCTGGCATCCTTATTCCGGTTATATTCAACAGACTCAGAACCTGCTGTCAACCTTTGGATACAGAAATTAATAAGACAGGCCCTCATTTGAAGACCTTTGGTTCTGGAGAGTGGGGAGGGGAGGCCCTCTGGTCTCTAGTCTGTTCTGGTTATCTGTGAGAGATTACCTGTCAACCGGAAAGCCAGCAGGAGGCAACATGGCTTATAAAGGAACCCTGATGTTCACCGTGAAGCGCTCAGCCTTCCCCTCAGGTTTTCACAAGGGAGACGAGCTACAGGTCCCCACTGCTTATGGAAACTGCAGACCTATGTCCTTCCTAGACCTGGGAACTCTTCCTCTGTCTCCCCTGTCTCCCCTTCTCTCCTAGCATAATCCTCTTATGGAGCTCAGGATTGAGGAAAACAAATGCCTGGCTTTCACCTTGGGAGTAGGTTGGAAGGTGGGTAGAGTGCAGAGTATTTCAATAAATTAACCTTCCAGACATAGATATTCATCCATTTGGCAATTATGAGTGCTTACTATGTGCCAAGCACGTAATATATTATTCCGTGTGAGAGATGATGAGGATACATCACGAATGAACAAAAAAACAAGACGCAGTCCCAGTGACCAAAGTTTATCCAGGCTAACAAGGGGCGAAGATATTAATCATCACAAGTCAGTGTATAAATATAAACCTAATGAAGGCAATATGCAAAGAGCTATGAGAGCATGCAACTGGCTGCTGACCCATGCATGAGGTGGCAGGACTTCCTCACAGATGGGGTGACCATGTAATTTGTCATTTAAACTGGGATGCTTTTGAGAGTAAAAGGGAGAACAGTTAATTCGGTTGAGGTAAACACGTATTAACTGTATCAACATAGCAATAGAAATCTTTACTGAGGAAGCAATGTTTCAGCCAAGGTTTGATGGTCAGAGTGACCTGGGTGAAGGTGGAAGTGTAGGATGAGTAAGGCTGGGCGTTTTTTCCAGTTAAAGGGAACAGCATGTGTAAAGGCCTTTTGGTGAGAGGGAGCATGACGGAGACCCCGATCTGAAAGAAGGTCTATGCAGAATGAGGAGGAGAGCAGTGGACGATGAGGCTAGAGAAGTACATTGGGTCAGAGCATGCAGAGCCTTTGTAAGGCATGCTTAAGATTTCGGTCTGTATTCTGAAGACAGTAGGAAGCTATTCAAGAGTGTGTGTCTTAGCTTGGCTGCTATGACAAAATATAGACTGGGCTGCTTAAACAACAAACCTATCTCTCACAGTTGTCGGAGCTGGGAAGACCAAAATCAAGATGCAGGCGTCTTTGGTTCCTCCTGAGAGTTCTCTTCCTGGCTTGCAGATGGCTTTTTGCTGTGTCCTCTCATGGTGGGGAGGGAGAGAACACTAATCCCATCCTGGAGGCTCCACTCTCATTGACTTCATCTACAGGCCCTGCCTCCTCATACCATAGGACTTCAACATAAGAATTCTAGGGCAACATATTCAGTTATGGAACAGCCATATATATGTATGTGTTAAAAAAATTTTTTTTTATTAGAGAGGGGCGCCTGGGTGGCTCAGTTGGTTAAGCATCCGACTTCAGCTCAGGTCATAATCTTACCGTTCATGAGTCTGAGCCCCACATCGGGCTCTGCTGTCAGTGTGGAGCCTGCTGAAGATCCTCTGTCTTCCTTTCTCTGCCTCCCACTCTCACGTGCACACTCTCTCTTTCTCAAAAATAAATAAATATGACAGAAAAAAAATTTAAAAAAGAATTAAAACTTTTTATTAGGGAAAAATTCAAATATATACCAAAGTGGAGAGAATAGTATAATAAACCCCCATCTTCCCATTCAGCTCTTATCAATCCATGGTCTCTCTTTTTGTATCTCTTATACCCAAACCCATACCTTTCCATACCGCTTCCCATTGGATGGTTAGACCTTAACTGCATCCATTAATAATTTACATATGTAACTCAAAGCTTAAAGCCTTAAAAAAACATATAACCACATTTCTGTTACTGTATCTAAAAGAATTAGTAGTATAGTAATCAGTTGCTATTAAATATCCTGTCACTATCGCTGAATGTTGTTATAGTCTGGTGACGTGATCGGATTTGCATGCTACAAAGCTTTATCTGCCTGTGAGACTAGACTGAAGGGGTCTGGAGTGGATATTTTGAGATCAGTTAGGCTGCAACAGTAGGCCAGGTGAGAGATCATTTTGGTCACCTGAATTAAAGTGGTGGTAAAGAATATGGATAGAGGTAGATGAATTAGAGAAATATTTAAAAAATAAATGAGAACTTGGTGGGGTGAGGGTAGGGGAGCAGTGAGGAAGACCGAGGTACTGAGTGACTCTTAGACATTTTCCCCAGGAACTGAATGAATGTGGTACTATTCATTGGGTTAGGGAACAATGGAAAAGTTTGTATGGGGATTTGTTAAGTTGATATGTATATTTTGAGACATCTAAGTGAAAATATTGAGAAATCAGTGAAGATTTATGCTACTAGAGCTTGGTGGAGGGCTCAGAGCCGAGGATACAAAATTGGAGCTCATCAATGAATAGTTTTGAGACAACAGTGTGGTAAGAAGGGCATTGGAGCGGGACTGTGGAGTCCTAGATTCTCGTTCCTGCCCTGTCTTGGCAGTAACTTTGCTTCCTCTCCAGAACTCTCAATAATATATTCTTATCTAGCTAGGGGCACACACACACCAGCTCCCTCAAACTGTCCCATAATCCAACAAATAAAGGGTTCATGCCCAACACAGAGGTATATGTTGATATACACCTTTTTACCAACCTTTTATACTGTAAGTTTACATACTTAAAGCTTTTATGTAAATGTACCATACTGTATCTATTCTCTTGTGCCTTTCTTATTTCACTGATGTATAATAGTCCCCTGCATGCTTCCATTTCTTTATTAGTTAACTTGTTTATTCACTTGTGACAGGCATTCAGGCTGCCTGTCAATGAAATGTAATGCTGCTCTGAACAGTCGTGTAAATGTCTACTGGTGTACATGTGTGAGAATTCCCTTGAGTTTAAAACCAGAAGGGACGGGCACCTGGGTGGCTCAGTCAGGTGAGCGTCCGACTTCGGCTCAGGTCATGATCTCACGGTTCATGGGTTCGAGCCCCGCATCGGGCTCTGTGCTGACTGCTAGCTCAGAGCCTGGAGTCTGCTTCAGATTCTGTGTCTACCTCTCTCTCTGCTCTCTCTCTCTCTGTCTCTCAAAAATAAATATAAAAAAATAAATGAATAAAAAAATAAAACCAGAAGGGAAAGTGCTGGTCATAGAGTAAGTGCATCTTCCATCTTCTAGATAATGCCAGTTTTCCAAAGATATTAACTAATTTACACTCCTGCCAGCAGCTCAAGAGTATTCTTGTTCCACATTCTCCCCTCTAGGTAAGTTATTAAGTCAAGGCCCACCCCCAGAATGTTATCTGATTGTGATTTTAATTTGGATTTCCCTGACTACTCATGAGGTCGAACACCTTTTCAAATTCACTGGGTGTTTGGATTTCCTCTTCTGAAGGTGTCTGCTTATGTCTTTTGCCCATTTTTAAAAATTGGGTTGGGGCCCGCCTGGCCCGCGGTGGCAGCGTGGCCGAAGCGCGGCGTCAGCAGTAGCGGCCGTGGCGACAGCAGCAGTGAAAGCAGCAACATCAGCGGGGCGGCCCGGGTGTTTATGACGGGTCGTGGTGTCTCCCGGCAGCATGGCGGCGGACTACCTGATCAGCGGCAGCACCGGCTACATGCCCGAGGATGGGCTCACCGCGCAGCAACTCTTCGCCAACGCCGACGGCCTCACCTACAACGACTTCCTGATTCTCCCAGGATTCATAGACTTCATAGCTGATGAGGTGGACCTGACTTCAGCCCTGACTCGGAAGATCACCCTGAAGACACCGCTGATCTCCTCCCCAATGGACACTGTGACAGAAGCTGACATGGCCATTGCGATGGCTCTGATGGGCGGCATTGGTTTCATTCACCACAACTGCACCCCGGAGTTCCAGGCCAATGAGGTGCGGAAGGTCAAGAAGTTTGAACAGGGCTTCATCACGGACCCGGTAGTGCTAAGCCCCTCGCATACTGTGGGTGATGTGTTGGAGGCCAAGATCCGACATGGCTTTTCTGGCATCCCCATCACCGAGACAGGCGCCATGGGCAGCAAGCTGGTGGGCATCATAACCTCCCGAGACATTGACTTTCTTGCCGAGAAGGACCACACCACCCTCCTCAGTGGTGGCTCCGGCCGGTGTGACATTGAAAGAGGCAAATGAGATCCTGCAACGCAGCAAGAAAGGGAAGCTGCCCATCGTCAATGATCGTGATGAGCTAGTGGCCATCATTGCCCACACTGACCTGAAGAAGAACAGGGATTACCCTCTGGCCTCCAAGGACTCCCACAAGCAGCTGCTGTGCGGGGCGGCTGTGGGCACCGGCGAGGATGACAAGTACCGCCTGGACCTGCTCACCCAGGCAGGCGCCGATGTCATAGTGCTGGACTCCTCCCAAGGGAACTCTGTGTATCAGATCGCCATGGTGCACTACATCAAGCAGAAGTACCCCCACCTCCAGGTGACTGGGGGGAATGTGGTGACAGCAGCTCAGGCCAGGAACCTAATTGACACTGGTGTGGACGGGCTGCGTGTGGGCATGGGCTGCGGTTCCATCTGCATCACCCAAGAAGTGATGGCCTATGGTCGGCCCCAGGGCACTGCTGTGTACAAGGTGGCTGAGTATGCCCGGCGCTTTGGGGTGCCGGTCATAGCTGATGGTGGCATCCAGACCGTGGGTCATGTGGTCAAAGCCCTGGCCCTTGGAGCCTCCACAGTGATGATGGGCTCCCTGCTCGGCGCCACCATGGAGGCCCCTGGCGAGTACTTCTTCTTGGATGGGGTGAGGCTCAAGAAGTACTGGGGCATGGGCTCATTGGATGCCATGGAGAAGAGCAGCAGCAGCCAGAAACCATACTTCAGTGAGGGAGATAAGGTGAAGATCGCACAGGGTGTCTCAGGCTCCATCCAGGACAAAGGCTCCATTCAGAAGTTCGTGCCCTACCTCACAGCAGGTATCCAACATGGCTGCCAGGATATCGGTGCCCGGAGCCTGTCGGTCCTGCGGTCTATGATGTACTCAGGAGAGCTCAAGTTTGAGAAGCGGACCATGTCAGCTCAGATCGAGGGTGGTGTCCATGGCCTGCACTCTTACGAGAAGCGGCTGTACTGAGGATGGTGGTGGAAGCCGGGGCAGTGGAGGAGGTGCACCCCAGGATGCCCCTTTGAGCACAGCCTCCCTCCATAACTGAGTGGTCCATAGATTTGCACTACGGATTCCCCAGCTCCTTTTCAGGGAGAGGGGAGGGGAGCCCCTGAGGGTCTGTGGCCCCTCCTGGCCCTCCCCTGCAGAGTCAGGACTGTCCCTGGGGCTCGGCTGTCCTGGGAGCCCCCCCTCCTTCAGTCCCCCTGAGCCTAGCCAGCCTGGGCTCTCAGGCCCTGTGCCTGCCTCAGGTCTTTCTCGCTGCAGCCTGCTCCGGCCTGGCCCCCACCCCTGGGGCAGGTGGCCCCTCTTGGCTTCTGAAGGGCACCTCCCTCCCCCAACCCCCACCCCAGAAATGGTGCTCTCCTGGCCCTGCCTCTGGCCCCTTCCCGGGCTGCTGCCCCCTCAGCCATGTGGCACTTCTGGGCTCCTGACCTAGGGCAGAGGGAGGTCTCTGCCCCCTTTCCCTGGCCCTAGGCTCTCCGGGCCCTGCTTCTCAGGCCACTCCCCCAGTTCCTGGCCCTGGGGAGGAGGCTGCCCATCATTCCTGGCTCCCCGCCACCCCCAAGTGTACCATTCCTGCCCTCTCCTCTCAGCGGCAGTTGGAGGCTTTAACTTTGCACACTTTGGGGTCACAGTTGCGTCATTGTATATTAAATAACCTGAATAAATCAAGAGGTCTCAATACCTGGGCCAAAAAAAAAAAAAAATTGGGTTGTCTGTTTTTCTCTTACTGATTTGTAAAAGTTCTTTATATATTTTGGATACAATTCCTTTGTTGGTTTTATACTGTGTAACTATCCTCTCCAGTTCTGTGTCTTGCCTTACTTTTTTAATTGTAATTTTTGTTGAACAGAAAGCTTACTTTTTTTTCCCCTTGCTACTCAAATATCTTCCATTTGCCCCTCCATATACACTTTCCACCTTTCTCCATTGGCTGTCTGCCTGGGGAGGTTGCCCTTTAGGAACTACATCACTGGGCTCTGTGCCCTTTGGCTTCTGGTTGGGTATGGTCCCATGGGGTGTTCCAGCAGGATATCATAAGAAGGTGGAGACGGGCGCCTGGGTGGCTCAGTCGGTTAAGTGGCCAGCTTCAGCTCAGGTCATGATCTCACAGTTCGTGGGTTCAAGCGTCGCGTCGGGCTCTGTGCTGACAGCTAGCTCAGAGCCTGGAGCCTGCTTCAGATTCTGTGTCTCCCTCTCTCTCTGACCCTCCCTTGCTCACGCTGTCTCTCTCTGTCCCTCAAAAATAAATAAAAGAAGAAAAAAAGAAGAAGGTGGAGAATGAGAGTAGGTATCTATTTCTCCTGCCCCCAACCTCCTATGTCTTCAAATAAAAAATCACTGCTTTCCTCCAGGCAGTCTCTTCTGCATACTTTTTCATTCAGGGATCATGAAGCTGCTCCTTATGCTCACTGCTTTTGCCCAAGTGTGGTAACATCTGCTGCCTGTAGCTCCCAGTCAAAGCACTTCTTAAATTCTCCTATGCCCATACTACTGTAAGTAA
This sequence comes from Suricata suricatta, assembly GCF_006229205.1. NCBI lineage: Eukaryota > Metazoa > Chordata > Mammalia > Carnivora > Herpestidae > Suricata > Suricata suricatta. Next base: position 160,406,462 of record NC_043701.1, read on the forward strand.
CTTTTTAAAATATAAAAGACGTTTTCTCAGACCTTTTAATTTTATTTTTAAGTATTTATTTATTTTGAGGTGGGGAGGGGCAGAGAGCTAGGAGAGAGAGAATCCCAAGCAGGCTCCACAATGCCAGTACAGAGCCCAGTGTGGAGCTCTATCATAGCAATTGTGAAATCATGACCCCAGCCAAAATCAAGAGCTGGCCACTCAACCAACTGAGCCACCCAGGTGCTCCTGAGACCATTTTAATAGGAGTGTGTCATCTGTTTCTTGTTGGACTTTTGGTTGATATATTTATTAATTTTTTAAAAATTAGTGCTTTTTGTTCTTTTTGTTCTTTTATTTTTAAAATTTTTGAGAGACAGAGTGTGAACAGGGGAGGGGCATAGAGAGAAAGAGACACAGAATCCAAAGCAGGCTCCAGCCTCTGAGCTAGCAGTCAGCACAGAGCCCGATGTGGGGCTTGAACCCAGGAACTGTGAGGTCATGACCTGAGCCGAAGTTGGACGCTCACCTGACTGAGCCACCCAGGCGCCCCTTGTTTATTCTTTAAGAAAATTTTCTTTATCCTCAGGTAATAAAGATATTCTATATTATCTTCTAAGAGCTTTATTATTTGTTTTCCTTGTGTAGATCTGTAGTTTACCTGATTTTGGTTTTTCAGTCCTTCTGTATTTATACAGATTGTGTTATGGCCTAGCATAGGGTCTGTCTTGGTGACTGTTTCATGTGCATTTGAAAAGAATGTGTATTTTGCTGCTGTTGGTGGAATGTTCTATAAATGTCAACTAGGGCAAGTTGGTTGATAGGATTGCTCAAGTCTTCTACATCTTTGCTGATTTTCTACTTGTTCAATTACCAAGAGAGGCATATTGAAACAACTCTGAGGGACCCCTGAGTGGCTCTGTCAGTTAAGCATCTGTCTTTGACTCAGGTCATGATCTCGCAGTTCATGAATTTGAGACCCACATTGGTATCTCTGCTGTTAGGACAGAAGCACACTTCAGATCCTCTCTCTCTCTCTCTCTGCCCCTCCCCTGCTTTTACTCTCTCTGTCTCTCTGAAAATAAATAAATAAACTTTTAAAAAATCTATGATTGGGGTGGCTCGGTCAGTTAAGCGTCTGACTTCAGCTCAAGTCATGATCTCATGGTTTGTGGGTTCAAGCCCTGCGTCGGGCTCTGTGCTGACAGCTCAGAGCCTGGAGCCTGCTTCAGATTCTGTGTTTCCCTCTCTCTGCACTTTCCCCATTCATGCTCTGTTTCTCTCTATCTCAATAGTAAATAAACATCAAAAAAATTAAAATAAAATAAAAAATCTATGATTATGGATTTGCCTATTTTTTCTTTCTGTTCTCTTAGCTTTTTTTTTCATGTATTTTGAAGCTCACATTATGGGTACCTACACATTTAAGACAGTTTATGAAATAGACCTCTTCACCTTTAATAATATTCCTTATTCTGAAATCTGCTTTTTCTGATATCAGTATAGCCATTAAAACTTTCTTTTTATTAGTGTTTGAACAGTATTACCTCTTTCCATCTTTTTACTTTTCACTTCTGTCTTTATATTTAAAGTGGATTTCTCAAAAGCATCATAGCCTTGTTTTTTTTTAATCTAGTCTGATAACCTCTGCCTTTTAACTGATGTGATTAGACCATTTATATTTAATGCAATCATCAATAAGGTTAGGTTAAAATCTATCATTTGACAGTATTTTCTGTTTTCCCCATCTGTTTTTCTTCCTTCTTTTTGATATTGCGTTTTATCTTCCACTATTGGCTTGTTTTGTTATACCTCTGCATTTTACTTTTTATGTTTGTTCTAGTGATACAGTATACATCTTTAACTTCTCACTATCTTTCTTTAAACAATATAACACTTTATGTATAATATAAAAGCCTTACATTTTTCACACTCCATTCTTTGTATTGTTGTTATACATTTTACTTCAACACATTATAAAACCAAAAATATATTCTTATCACTTTGCCTTAAATAGTTACCTTTTCTCTATCTTTTTCCTACAGTTTTATTAAGGTATAAGTGACAAAATGAACTGTACATATTTTAAAAAATTTTTAATGCCTATTTATCATCCAAAATTTTATTTATTTATTTTTATATATAGTGTATTACCAAGTTGGTTTCCATATAACACCCAGTGTTCTTCCCCACAAGTGTCTCCCTCCATGACCATCACCCCTCTTCACCTTGCCCCCTCCCTCTTCAGCCCTCAGTTTGTGCTCAGCATTCAAAAGTCTCTCATGATTTGCCT